>NW_012267276.1:589102-620633 GCF_000151885.1 Dipodomys ordii | reverse complement strand
CTTATGTGGTGCTGAGGAATCGAACCCAGGGCCTCAGGCATGCAAGGCAAGCGCTCGACCGCTGAGCCACCTTCCCAGCCCCGAATGTATGCTTTTATACAACAGCTTTCTGAGTTTTTCATTGCAAACAGCTTGGGATCCCCTTAGGGAATGGCACCTTTCTCCTTGGGAAGGAACTCAGTGTCTGGTCTCACTAGCATTGTCAACATCCTATAAAGAAAAGACAGGGTCACTTTTGTCCCAAGGTGCTCCCAACTCCATGAATCCCACACAGTACAGAAAAGTCATCTGCTGAAGTATGGGGTAGGTCGTTTTTCAGCTCTTCTGCTAGGCTACGGGGAGCCATTGAAGTCAGAGTTGCTCAGTTTAAAGTCTCATAAAGACCTTTTGCACTGGCTTTTCTAGTTCCTTTTCTTTTTTCCTGGTTGTGTTTGCTGACAGCTGAGCAGATCTGGGGGTTGGCTGGTTCTCAAAGGAACCAAGCAAAAGCTGCCTTGGTGCAAACATGAAGAAAGGAATTAATATGGTTTCCTCAGTGTCCAAAAACCTCTTAATGAACTGTTAGCATTTGCTGCAATCTGGCTCAGTGGCTGTGACTTGAGAACTTCCAAATACTACTTTTGGAGCTGAGAACGCCTTTTTAGACCTACTGGGTGTATCTGTGATGCAAGAAGCACAAACAGTGAGTGCTTCTAAATATGCCCAAGTCCATTGATTAGAATAGGACGAGATTTGAGAGGAAATGATCATTCCCTTCAACAGACATTTTTTTCAGTTCTTTATTGAGGTATTATTGACATAGAATAAAATACATACATTTTCAGTGTGCAGCTCAACACTTCCCATGTAAAAACCTATGGAGCCATTACCCTAGCAAGACCTACAACACAGCCTTCACCCTGGAAGTTCCTATTCAGGTCATAACACTTCCTTTATGTTTCCCTCCAGAATTCATGGCCACCCCAATCCCCAAGGTAGTGGTATTTGGAGGAGGTACTTTTGTAAGGTACTTTTTCATATTCTTAAAAGAAAAGAAAGAGGCTGGGTGCTCACACCTGTAATCCTAGCTACTTGGGGGGCTGAGATCAGAAAATTACGGTTCAAAGTCAGGCTGGGCAGGAAAGAACATGAGACTTTTATCTCCAGTTAACCACCAAAAAGCCAGCAATGGAGTTGTGACTCGAGTGGTGGAGTGTTAGCCTTAAGCACAAGCCCAGGAACTGGCAATAAGGAAGAGGAGGAGGAGGAGGAGGAGGAGGAGGAGGAGGAGGAGGAGATCAGAACAGCATGTGTTCTCTCTCCCTCTTTCTTCCCTCCTTCCCTCTCTCTCTGTCTCCGTTTCTCTCTCCGTATCTGAAGATACAAGAAAATCGCTATCGACAAACTGGGAGATGGCCTTCATAAGACACTCTCTCTCAGTACTCCCAGCCTCCAGAAGCACAAAGGATAAATATTATTTAAGCAACTCAGTGTATGGTTTTTCACCATAGCAACCTAAACCAACTAAAACGCTAGTACCCAACTTTGTCTCAATCTGTTTATTTTGTCATATCACAGTCCCAGAGGCTGAAAGCCCAAGACCCTTCCTGGTTTGAAGAAGATCGTCTTCTCTCTTTGTCCTCTTTCCTCGGTGCCTGTTAGTGGAGAGCACGAGTTCTCAGGTGTTTCTTCTCATAACGGCTCACCTTTATAATCTCATTGAATCCTGATTATCAGGGTCTCACCCTTATAATCTCACTTAATCCTGAGTGACCCCTACAGGTCCCATCTCCAGACCTTGAGGTTTGGGCCTTCATGAAGGGAGGACTAAGACTTCAACATGAAAATTTTGTGGAGAATACAAATATCTAGTTCACAGAAGTCCTCTGGCACATAGAGGAGTGTGGTTGGTTCTAGAACTTTCTGTAAACAGAATTGTACAGCACGCAGTCTTTGGTCTCAGTTTCTTTAGCTCTTTGTAATATTTTGAGAATCAGCATATTGTTGTACCTATATTATGTCAGTGGTTTATTCCTTTTCATTATAAAGTAGTAGTTCACAACTAAACTAGAATTTATTTATCTATTCTCCTCTGAGTGAACATTTGGGTTGTTTCCAGTTTTCTCCAGTCATTTATTCTATGTTAAATGCTGGCTAGAAATAAATGTAAACTATGTCCTTACTCACTGGGAACATGTGCCTGGTACCTATGCTTGGAAAACAGCTAAGAAGGTGTCATATACAAAACAAAAGATGATTCACTGAGCAGAGATGGAGTTTGGGAAGTTTTTCAGGGAACATGGGTAAGGTCTGTTTGTAAACACTCGCACTTAGAAGATGAGCTGGCTTTAAAAAGCAGCTGCCAGGGAAAAGGAAAGCATCTCCAAGTGAGGTCGGAGCTGGCAGGGTCTGGGCTGCTTTGCTTCATGGCACCTCCCAGAAGCCTTGTAAATATGTCATTGCTTGTGTTTTGGGCCAAGGAGCTCCTTGCCTGGGGAACAGGGTGAAAACACTCCCCTCGGAGCAAAGCTGGCTCTTGCTTTGTTTTTGTGGTTTTCTCCAAGAAGGCAGAGAAGGGAAGGTCTGTCCTCAGGACATCCAGGCGCCAAACTCAGAGCTGGCAGGGCTCTCAGAAGCCAGGCAGACAAGTCCCAGGTGGAGAGAAGGCAGGGTGGGCAAAGAGGTGCAGGACCTGGGTCCCAGCTTGGGATCTGATAGCTGTATATGCAGCCCAAGGTGGATTGGTTTTGTTTCTTTTCTTTTGGGGGCCAGTCCCAGGGCTTGAACTCAGGGACTGGGTGCTGTCCTTAACCATTTTTGCTCAAGGCTACCACTCTACTGCTTGAGCTGTATCTCTACGTCTGGCTTTTTGCTAGTTAATTGTAGGCTCATTTTAGGCATCCTTCAAACCTTAATCCTCACATCTCAGTCTCTTGGATTGCTAGTGCCAAGCCCAAGGTGGATTTTGGTTAAGTCAGGTAGAACACTTGACTCTAGAGACAATGCCATGAGTTCAGGGATGCATGGCTGGAAATTGACAGTCCCCCTCCCCAGGGGACCTGAATGCCTGCCCAGCTGTCTTAGAAAGAGCTTCTAATATCCTGGCCCCTGGGTCTGAGACATGGAGTCACCATGTTCTTACACGCCTTCAGGAGCCTGGCAAGACCTCCCCTTAACAGTGTCCAGTGTCACAAGGACTCACTCTTTTCTACCTGTGTGTACCCAAAGGGACCTTGGATCTCCCATGCATTCAGAGGGGAGGGAGAGATGTCAGGACAGTTCCTCAGTGCAAAGTCCCAAGCAATGTCTCCAGACCACGTTGGCTGAAATATCAATGCCCCATTGTCTTCATGTCTGCTTCCTCGGGTTTTAAACTTTATGTTTCACATAGTTTTCATTGAAAAGGTAAAAACACATTAAGCTCCTTACCAGTCCCTCCCTAAGGAGGGACTGTGAGTGTTTACAAACAGCCCTTACCCATGTTCCCTCCCATTCAGCTCCTAGCTGACTGTTGGTTTTACGTTACCTAGAGTCTTTATGATGACAACTTACAACTGTGTCATATTAGCTGTTGATATGTCATAATTGTCTACTCTTTACTGAGGGACCACTTAGAATCCAGATTTTGCTATAACTGACAATTCTGCATCTGAGCAATTCCCCTTTGAAAATATTTTATTTTGCCACTGAGCATTAGTGTCTCACACTTTTATTCCAAGCTACTCAGGAGGCTGAGATATGAGGACCTTGTTTGGAAGCCAGCCTGGGCAGGAACTAAGAGACATCTTCAATGAGCAAATCATCAGAAGTGTTGCTGTGGTTCAAGAGGTACAGATCCAGCCTTGAGTTAAAAAAGCTAAGGGACAGTGCCAAGGCCCTGAGTTCAAGCACCAATACTAGCACACATACAAAAAGAATTACAGAAAAGGTATCATTCACCACAGCCCTGAGGAAGGCCAGGCTTTCTCTGTGTTTATGGGACAGAAAGATGAAAGGGACCAGTACAATAAACTGCAACCTTTACTGCTATCCTCTTTAACAAACATCTTGATAGGACAGCATCTTTATAGGACAAAAATTTATTTTCATTGCTGTTGGGGGAAAAAACCCCTTTGTTTCTGAATGATTTTCCACAAATTAACACCTAAACTTAGAGACTGGTAAAATATCAAATCAAAACAAGTATTAATTTTGCTAGAATGTTGAATGACCCTGAATCAGGCTTACCGGTGAAAGTCACAAACCTTTCTGCCTTTTATGTCAGAAAAGACCTGGAGAGGAGATTCCATGTACATAGTAACTTTTTTCCCAGGTTTTTCAGGTGAGGATAGGAGAGCAAGCTTGTTTTCTTGGTCTGCAGTAGCATGTGTAGCATGAGCTATGCAGGGTCAGTCAGGACAAAAAAGAGACTTGAACAACTAATGTACTTTTGCTAGGGATGGATCCAGAGGGAGGAGGGGCCAAGCTTGTGGGAGCAACTAGAGCAGAGCCTTGGAATGAGCCTAGAGGCCTACAAAGTGAAAAGATCCCTTTGTTGTATGGTGGGATTCTGTCTCCGTATTTTGCCCCATTGATAATATTGTGCACCTTAACCACTGCCACCCTTTTGAGCCCCAAATCTTTGAGCAACCTTCAATCTAGAAGACTAACTTCCTGATGATCCCCTGGCTGAGGAGTGGCCCACGCTCATCTTTGCTTTTTCCTTCTCTTCTAGCAGCAGGCCTGACCATTTTATGCCTGGGTTCTTGATTTGAATTGGAAAACTGGAAGTTCTACTTCTCAGGAACTCCTGAGTCTCAGGGATACTGGAGCCACTGGGTCAGCTTGAGCTGCCATAACAAAATATCACTGATGGGCTTGGGGGTGGGGATGTTAAACCACAGAAATCTGTTTTCTCACAGGCCTGTGGGCTGGAAGCAGAATGTCAAGGTGTTGGCATGGTTGGGTCTGCCTGCACAAGTAGGTTCTGGTACGGCCTCTTCCAGCTTGTAGACAGAACCTTATTATGTCCTCATAAGCAGAGATGTGGAGTGAGAGAGAGAGACTGGAGAGAAGGAAAGTGTGTGTGGGGGGGAGGAGATAGGGAGGATTGGGGAGGAGGAGGAAGAGGGAGAGAGTGTGACAGTGTACTCTGTGGCTCCTTAGAACACTAATTCCATCTAATACTTCAAGGAAACTTAGGCATCTCCTAAAGGCCCATCTCAGATGCAGTCCCACAATCTAGACTAGGCTAGTGCCATCTCACAACTAGTCACTCTAAGTCCAGCTCACTTTTATCCTGAGCCACTGTCCCGAGCCATTATTTCCATTCTCTCTGGTTCTTGTAATCGTGTTCTTTATCTTGACTCCTTTCATGTGTCCCTCTTAAATATCCTCTTAATTCATGAAGCCCAGGCCACAGACCAAGTCTCACACCCTAAATTTTTTTTTTCCGCCCTGTGTTTATCTGGCACAGAAATGAGTAGAAGTTTTACATGTTTATCTTCTATCAAAGAGAGATTTGTAGACGCTCCTAAGCAACAAATGGAGCAGAATGGGATGTTTGCTTTCATGGAGCTGAAATGCATCACAACACTTTCACTCAGAATTGTAGAGTCTTGGTGGGGGCAGGGAGAAAACAGAATGGAAATGTTTTGAGGTGATGAGCTGTGAGAATAAGGACTTGCACATGCGTGAAGAATTGGGATGAGGAGAGAGAGGCTGGGTTGCTGAAGGCTGCTAAACCCGCCATGCTTATTTCTATTTGGATGCATTTTAAATGTCTGTCTAGGCATTCCCTCAGCCCCAAGGTCTGCAGAAAAACACAATATAGCCAATTGAGGGGACAGGGTGGTGGAGGGGGGAGGGGAAGAGGTTATGAATCCTTGGATGAGGAGGCCCTGTGCACAACTCCAAAATAAAATGGGATTGGCTCAAGTCTGAAATTGTTACTTTCCACTGAGATGGAATATATTACTCAGAAAAAACATGCACCAAATATTCTACAGGCTGTCTTTGGGGGCAAGAAAAAAAACACCCACTTTTTCTTATAAAAACACTTTTTTAAGGATGAAGGATTTGATTTCAACGGATGAGTCATCACTGTGTTTTCTTAACCACTTAGCCAAAAAAATAAGGTTTAAGAAAGGGTTTCTTGAGGCAGATTCTTCCATTGGTTGGCTTGAGAGGAGGCAAACTAACCACAGACATCCACAGAGCCAGCCGCTGTCCAAGAGCACATGAAAGATTTTTGAGACAAGAATCATTATGACAAAGCAACCTCAATATAACATTCATGATCTGAAAGCAAGAATTTATGAAGAGACAGAAAACAAAATGTAAAGCACAAATTTCAATGAATAAAGGATGGTGTTTTTAACCCAGTTATTCAGGAGGCAGAGATAGAGGGAAGATCATAGTTTGAGGCCATCCTAGGCAAAAAAACATTGAGAGATCCTCATCTCAACCAATAACTGGGTATAGTGATGAGCACCCATCATTCCAGCTATGCAGGAAGTATAACTAGGAAGATCTTAGTCTAGGTTGGCCTGGAAATAAATTCAAGAATCTAATCGAACCTAGTCAAAGCAAAAAAGGGTTGGGGACATATCTCAAGAGGTAGAGTACCTGCCTAGCAAGCACAAGGGCCTGAGTTCAAAGCACATCAGTGGGAGATGCCACAGTCTGAATTCCAAATACGTGAGAGAAGCAGGCGGAGGTGATGCCAGTCACAGCTACTATCTGACTGTAGCCCCAAGGGGACCCCAGGTGAAGGCTGCCAGCTAAGCTGTCATGCCTCAGAACCAAGAGAGAAAAATAATAACATGTGGTGGTGCTCTTGTATACCAGCCAGCTTGAGCTGATTTCTCACACAGCAGTAGGTAACAAGAGACTGTAAAAGTTAGTTAGATATCATGGGCCACTGATACTTAAAGGGACCCACTGAGCACTCTTATGTGTATATGGGGAATGGGGTACTGGGGCTTGAAATCAGGGCCTGGACACTGTCCCTTAGCTTTTTCACTCAAGGCTGGTGCTCTATCACTTGAGACATAGCTCCATTTCCAGCATTTTTGGTTAATTAGAGATAAGAGTCTCAGGAAGTTTTCTTGTCTGGGCTGGCTTTAAACTGGGATCTTCAGATCTCAGCCTCCTCAATAGGTAGGATTACAGGTGTGAGCTACCAACTCACTGTTTTATAGCTGCTCCTAACCCTGGACCCACTGCCCAGAATGTTCCTTTCCCTTAAAATTCTTTCTCCTTTTATTTGGCTCTTATTCATCCTCCAGGTTCTGACGTGAAAATTACTTCTCAGTTCCTTTGTATAAGGTCTTAGTATTCTCATAGCCTTTGTAAGAGACTATATCATCTAAAAATTTGCTGCAAACATTCTTTTGATTCCACACACTACTCCCAAACCTCACCATTTTCTTGTCAAGAGGTAGAGTGTACAGTCAGACACTGGTGGCTTACACCTGTAATCCTAGCCACTCAGGAGGCTGACATCTGAGGATCATAGTTCAAAGCTAGCTGAGGCAGAAAAGAGTGTGAGACTCTTGTCTTCAAATAACCAGCAAAAACCCAAACGTAGAGGTGTGATTTAAGTGGTAGAGCACTAGCCTTGAGGGAAAATGCTAAAATAGAGTGTCCAGTCCCTGAATTCAAGCCCCAGGACCAGCATGAAATAGAAAAACGAAAGAAAGAAAGAGAGAGAGAAAGAAAGAAAAGAAAGAGAGGAAGAGAGAAAGAGAGATAGAAAGAGAGAAAGAAAGAGAAGGAAAGAAGGAAGGAAGGAAGGAAGGAAGGGTCTATTTTCTTGAAACTGTGCAGGACTTTGTGACTGCATTATTGAATGAAGGTGACAGAAGGTACTGTGTGAGTTGGAATGTAGCACATGAAAGGGTATGGCTTCTACCCCTTTCTTCTAAGCACACACACTCTGGGATCTTAGAGGCCACCCCGTGGGGTGCTCAGGCAGGTGGAGCAGTCACAGGTTTGTGTCCTACTTGACAGCTCCAGCTGGGATCCCTGCAGACAGCCATCATGAGCTGCCAGACAGGTAAATATGTTTTCCTTCAAATCACTGCAGTACCCAGATGTGCTGACATGCTGGCCAGTGCCAGGTGGGCACCAGAAGCTGTTCCTGTTGATTATTATGTGTTACTATCACACATTCTTACTGACATTGTTTTAAGACTGGTTTTGGGTACATTGCTACCTTGCAATAGATGATCAGCACAGCAGTCAGTCTTCAGTGTTGGTGGAGACTGGTTCTAGACTCTTCTGTTGATATCAAATCCACGGATGCTCCAGTCCCTTTTGTAAGCTGGTGTTTGTTTCCATATAATCCCCCCCCCAAACCACAAACACACACACACACACACACACACACACACACACACACACACACACACATCCTCCTAGACTAACTTAAAGTCATCTGTAGATCACCTTAAATAAACTACGAAAACATAGCAGCTATGCAAATCGTTGTGTTCATACTGAATATGGCCACAATTTCTTTGGTTTGAATTTGTTTGGTTGAATTCACATATGTGGAATCTGTGGATACAAGTGACAACTGTACTGTTTTTTTTCTTCTCTTTCTCATTCCCCTCCCCTCTCCCCTCCTATCTCCTCACTGCCTTCTCCCTTCCCCACCCTTTCCCTCCCCCTCCTCTTCCCTTTCCTCTCATTCCCTTCCCTCCCCTTCCCTTCCCCTCCTCTCCCCCCTCCCTCCTCCTCCTCTCCCTTCTCTTTCCTCTTCTTTTCTTGGTGCCAGTGCTTGGGCTTAAACTCTGAGTCTCTCACTCTCACTTTTTTCTTTTCCTTCACAGCTGGCTTTACAACTTGAGCCACATATCTACTTCCTATTTTTTGTTGTTTCCTAAAGTTTTCCAGCCAGTGATTATAGAAACATTATTTAAATGATTTCCTTCATGTCTGTGAGCTCTATGAGACCCAAGACTGAGAGTACTTTTCTGTTTTGTATGTCTAGAACCTGACCATGTCTGGAACACAGGAAGAACTTTAGATTACATTTCTGGAATGACTGAAGGAATAAATAAATGTATATAATCTGTGCAAGAATGCCACCAAAGTGAAGATAAAACTCAGAATGGTTTCTGAGGATATTAAAAGGTTATTTTTCTCTTTAGAAAATGAGGAAGGATATGCCATTTATGGAAGACATCTGTGGAATTTGGGGGCTGCTTGAAATGCAGTTTGCATTTATCAACCTTTTATTTATGCTTGTTAACATCCGCATGCTAGCTTGGTGACTCCAAATTGCTTTTAGGCATACACTAACACTGTAGCCAAAAAAAAAAAAAGCCCGTTAGGCTATTTTGGCACCCAAAGAGTTGAATTCTGAATAGATTTATGGTCCATGCATCTTCATGAATGCATTTATAAAAGCAGAACCTGCTGGGATTTTGGTGGCTCGCACCTGCAATCCTAGCTATTCAGGTAGCTGAGATCTGAATATTGTGGTTCAAAGCCAGCCCAGGCAGAAAAGTCTATGAGACTTTTCTCTTCAACCAACCACGAAAAACCAGAAGTGGAGCTGTGGTTCAAGTGGTAGAGAGACACCCTTGAGTGAAAGCTAAGGGATAGTACCCAGGCTCTGAGTTCTAGCCCCGGTTCTGGCACACATACACCCCAAAAAAGATTAAGCTATAATCACATATCAAAACAACCATCAACTTCCATGGTGGGAAGGTAAGTGTCAAACTCCAGGGAAGAAGCTGTTTGAACTTGAGTATATTTACAGCAGCAAAAGGAGAGACTTAAGAGCTGGCAAGAGTTATTACAAAACACTCAACTTTGTGTGTGTGTGTGTGTGTGTGTGTGTGTGTGTGTGTGTGTGTGTGTGTGAATGCCAGGTAGATCTTGAGGTCCTGAGCAACTAGTTTGGCTAGGAGAGGGCCTTTGGAGGGAAAGGCAGGCTCTGCAAACAATTACAGAGCAATAGATGGCTGTATTGAAGATTTTGGGATATCTGGTTGCAGATGAACTAATCAAATGCCCTTTCTGAGAAATGGGATTGAGGAGACCTGACACATACCTATGACTACTTGGAGGAAACCTAACACACTTGAAAACTGGAACCACCTCTTCACATGTCCCCGTTACAGTTCTTTTCCATCTTTGACTCAGTTTCTCTAGTGGCTCTAGCCTCAGTCTCCTGAACAGGGAGTCGGTGTGGGGGGGGGGGGCAGACATCAATCACCCAAGATGGGGGAGGGGTCCCAAGACAGAGGAGGGATGCTCACCTATTGATAACTGCACACACATGCACTTGCATGGGTACTCATACACACCAAATTTTGGAGAGATTTGGGGGCTTGGGGGGTTGGGGGTGGGGGTGTTGTTGTTGTTGTTTGTTTCTGGTGCTAGTACTAGGACTTGAACTAAGGGCCTGTATATGTCCCTTACTTTTATTTGCTCCTAGCTAGAACACTACCACTTGAGCTATAGCTCTACTTCTGGCTTTTTGCTAGTTACTAGGAGATAAAGAGACTCAAAGACTTCCGTTCCCAGGCTGACTTCGAACTGTGATCTCAGATCTCAACCTCCTGAGTAGCTGGGATTATAGGCATGAGCTACTGATGCCTGCTTACATCAAATATTTTATATATGTGTCTATGTCAAACCAATGCCCTTTCAGAATGAGCCACATTCTCTCTTCCCTGTGTACCACTAAAAGGCCCTGTGTCCCCTCACATATGTCCTGTATATTTACCTTTGGCCATCCTCGCCTTCCAAAAGAGAGGACAGGCATTGTAGCAGAGGTTGATGGTGCCTCATTAGAGATCTTGGTTAGTTGGGCAGGTGCACCCCCCCTGCTGTGTTTCTAAGGACTCCAAGCTCTGTCCTTCCCCAGAGATCCACCCTCAGCACAGAGAGGCCTCCTCTCTCGGGAATCTGTAGAAGACAAGGTAACACCCCTCGAGCAGTCTACAGTGGCTTCCTGACAGAGAGTACAGAACCTGGCCACCTGGACTTGGGTGGGATGACTCCATAAGATAGTTCTTATTCCAATCTCCCCTTGGGATTAGACGCTAGACCCACCTGTTTGTCTAGCTTCTCTTCTTGCTCTATCTTATCTGCCTCATTTCTTCCTTGGTTTCTTTTGAGAATTCCTCCTTGATAAAACACTTATACAAAGTTTCTTCTCATCCATTCTGCTTGAGGAGAACCAAGCCAATATCGTCTCTGGGGACTTTCTCTGGCCATTTTCCACCCAAATTAAATTAGGACCCCCTGAGGGTGAGAAGGAGGAACAGGGGGAGGAAAAGGAGGAAGAGGAAGAAATCTTTGATTCACTTGTCAGCCTTCCCAAGTAGTTTACACAAGAACAGGAACCCTAACCTATTAATGTCTTCCTCCCTAGTAACCCCAGGACCTAGAATTTTTGCTTAGGAAAAGTCTGACGAAGTGAATTCTTGGGGATCTCATTGAAAAGGAACATGTTCATAAAGTACAGGGAAGGGTGACTAAGACTTATCTTGGCCTCCTGTGTTGGAAGAGGGTTCAGGAAATTTCCACAGAGATGGCTACAAAAACAGGATATAGAGCATTAGTGTTGTTGGTTTTTCTTTTTGGCAGTACTGGAAATGGAATTCGGGACCTTATGCTTGCTAGACAGGCACTCTACCACTTGAGCTACTCTGCCAGTCAAAGATATGAAAATTGAGAGAACCATTCCTTTTAGCAACAGAATGTAATCTGGAGTTCTGGTCAATAACTGACCACCAAGTTGTCTATTTGTTTAAGAACCATGGAAGACGTTGGAGTTTGTTAGGATGCAATCAATGTGTGGCCTTCAACAATTTAAAATACAGTTTGGGAAACGTTGATTGTTAAGTGTATGAAGAGCTACAATGAGCAGAACATGAACCAGCTTCCGGCCACAGTAAATAAGGGGAAGAAACAGGGTTTTAAACTGCTGTGAACAACACAGGGACATGTCTGAATCCACTTCCTGATTGACAGGGCCCTGGACATCTCATCAGCACCCACTGACTGTCCTTCCCTGAATTTGAGTTTGGCTTCTCTGAGCCCTGTTCAACTAGACCTCCACCTTGACCATTGAGACTGCAGCCTCTAAACACAGACCACTTCACACACCCACTGCACGGAGAGACTTGAACTAACACTAGCACAGCTTTTAACAGCTCGAGGCCACATTCCTATTGATGGTAACTCCTGGCCCAACGTGGGCCTCTCAAGTGTCTGCCCAAAGAATTCACTTCTTTGTTATAAAACATGACTATGGGGCCCTGTCCTCTTCTTAGAAGCACTGACTTACAAAGCAACAACTACAGAATAAAAACATTGCAAGGATAAATCCTTTTCTATGTTCCTTTATGATGCATCTTCTGCAACTGAGAAACAGCTTTCTCAAGGACTCCGGAGCCATCCAGTTTGAAATGTAGACATCCAGAAAGACCAGGTTCCTGTTTCCTTGTCTGCAAGTCTCTGTGGAAGATAAGGAGCCTAACTTTAGTCAGCTTCAGTTGGCAACCACAATATCAATGGTCTCCTTTGATGTCCCTCAGTGTTTTCATTTAGCTCGCCCCTTCTACCTTGTATCTCAGTAGAAGTGACCTCAGAGGTCTTCTGATCTCTCCTCTATCACAATAGTACTGACTAAATCTGTCTTCCCACCCTTAGTGGGTGGCTTTATTGCTTTTTGATGGTATCCAAGGGAAGCTGTGACTTCCATGTTAGTAAAAAGCTTGAAGAGCAGAGTGGATTCAGAGTCCTAGTTTTGCCCTGTAATGAAGCAGGATGTAGACAAGTGCCCTTCCAAGGCTTTCTCCTGGCCAGTTTGTTGGGTCTTTGGTAAAATAGCTCTTAAGGACTCCATGAATGTAAGGATAGAAACAAGCAATAAATGAAGTCTCCAAAGTAAGCCAAGAAATGCCTCCATAATCTCTGTCCTGATTCTGCTTCTCCCTTGCTAGGCAACTTTAGATAGATATAAAACATCTCCTGAGTCTCAGCTTCTCCATTCTGTAAAAAGAAGGGCTTGTACTAGATGATGTTCAAGTTCTCTTTCAGTCCTGATACACTATGATGTCAAGGCCCCCTAATTTTTTAATTTACTAGAAGCTGCTCCCATCAATCACCCCAGTGATCATCTTGAACTGCCTGTTGTAGTTCTCAGGTGTCGTGGGAGTGTTCAGGTGTAGTAGGAGTGCTCAGGTGTTGTGGGAGTGCTCAGATGGTCCAGGACCTCTCCACCATGCGCTGGGGAAGAGCTCTTATACTTCTTCACACCTCTTCCTGGGGAAGAGCTCTTGTACCTCTTCACACCTCTTCCAGGGCCATATGTAGCCAGGATCCCCAGGAAACCAGAAGCACATATGGTTGCCAGAGAGTCTAACTTTATGACTTAGAATTCACCATCTGCTAAAAGAGCTTTTAACTGAAACTCTAAGAGGCTGAAAAAACCTTACAAGTTGATCCAATAGGACTATCTTTCCTAAAAGAAGTTTTTCCATGTTTAATTAGTTGGAAGCCATTTTGTCACAGACATTAGTTAGAGGCCAGTCTATAGATGCCCTGGTCTCTCCTTCTGCCCTTGTGTTTAAGCCCTTCTTCCTCTTCCTCCTCCTCTTCCCCTTCTTCCTCTTCTTTCTCCTCCTCCTCCTCCTTTTTTCTTATTCTTTCTTGTGTTAGTACTGGAGCTTGAGCTCAGAACCTAGATATTGTTCCTTAGCTTTTTCACTCAAGACTGGTATCCTACCACTTGAGCCACAGATCCACCAGCTTTTTGCTGGTTAATTAGAGATAGGAGTCTCATGGGTTTTACTGCCTGGGCTGGCTTTAAACTGGAATCCTTAGATCTCCGCCTCCTGAGTAGCTAGGATTAAATGTGTGAGGCACTAGCTACCAGCCCTACTGATGCTTTTGTTATGGTAGCCTCTGATCCCTTTCTACCCTTGTCCTGGAAGCTGTCATCACATCCTCTGAGATATCCAGTGTTACCAATAAAGGACTCACAGAGGTTGGGTTCTGTAAACCCAGCACATTTCAAAGAAAGCTTTGGCTCTTGTTGGCTCCTGGCAGCACCCTCCACATCTTCAGAGTATCCTGCCTGGTAAGATCCCCTTCACTTGGGAACTTGTAAAGCCTTAGGCCATGTCAGCTAGTCCTCACCAACAATATGGTGTATGATGAGGAATTTGAGCTACTTCTGAAGGGCTAAACACTAAAGTCTCAAAGAGGATACTCAGGAGAGGAACACAAAGGTGCAATGCATATGTGTTTCTGATCATATTTAGCAAAATGAACTCCAGGAAATGGAAACAAGAGGCTTTTTTCTTTGTTGCTATTTTTGTTTTCTTTTCTGTCTTGTTTATCTGTCTTTAGGAGGTGAAGAGGGAGGCACAGAAATGGAGGGACAGAGGGTAAACAAATGCAGCAGTGGTGCTCACTAGACACTGTTGAAAATGAACTACACACTTTGTGGGTGAGGACAAGAGGGAAAAACTGGGAGAGAGCAATAGAAGGGGTTACATTATCCCCCCAAAATGTACTCATTACCTGACGTGTGTAACTGTAACCCCTAACCTCTCTGTACATCCCCTTTATAATAATGAAAAGATTTTAAATTAAAAAAACTAAGGCCTACAGTATGATGGCAGCCATGTCTATGTGACCACAGCAGACCACCGTCCAAAGCAACTCTGGACCCAAAGGTTCAGGTGAACTTGCCAGTTGGTGACACTCCAGGCACTTTGTCCTGAAGACAGTCGCTGCCTTTGTCAGCCCACTGGAAGGGGACAAATGGAAGTTTGTAGCTGACGTCCCCTAGACCTTACCAACCTGTTTTGCCTTTATTGATTTGAGCCACATTCCCTTTAGCAAACTATGAGGGACAGTTTTGCTCAATTCTGGGAGTCCTTCTAGTGAATACCAGCCCTACAGTGGGCTTGGGGAGCCCTGAACTACAGACAGTTTGTCAATTCTGAGTCTAGACCTCAAGAAGCCTTGTAAGTATTTGTTTGTGCTGCTGAGTTTTGTGGTTACCTGGGGAAGAGTGTTCTCGGGAGGTAAAAGAAGACACAGAAGCAGGACACTTCCAACAGCTCCATCTTGAATCAGTCTACCCTCTATTCTAGCCAAGCATGAGCTAGACAGACGGGTACAGAGATAACCACCTGGCCCAGCTTGTGACACCGACCCCCAAGCTGACACACATACCAACAGAAGCAATATATCTTGTTTCCAGCAATAGAGCTTGAAAAGGATGTGTTCCTCAGCAGCACCATTAATGAGCCCCAAACCAATCATCTTAGTCCCAGCCCTGCATGGATATCAGGGACTCTGGGGCCTGCTGCGAGCTAGATACTCAGAGGGACTCTGTATCCCCAGCTTCCAAGTCAAGATAGTCACACCCCATCCAGCCACATTATTTCACTCACACAAATTGCAAATGGCTAGTGTCTTTAAAGGAAACCCACCGTTTGCTGAGGAAGGCTGTGTGGACCTTTTAGGGGGAAGGAATGTAGATGAGAGAAGTTATGGGTATGGAAGCAGAACTGGCAAAGAAGGAGAGAGTGGTTCCAGGAGGAAGGGCAAAAAGAAGGGCAAAAAGCAAGAATGAGGAAGAGCTATAACGGGAGGAGGGATAAGGAAGAATTTTGGGAGTTTGTTTTGTTTTTTTTTACTACCTCCCACCCTGCGACATTCCAACAGGTACATCACCTTCTCACCAGAATGCTGTAGATGCTCTGGGGGCATTTGTGTCTTTTTTCAGACTCCTGATCATGGGAATGCCATTGTTTTCTTAGACTTCACCACTGTTTTGAATTCTCTGGCTCTGTCACTGCTCAGAGATTGCCTGATTCTCAGGATCAGCCACTCCCAACCACTTCCCCAGAGTCTCAACCCCAATTTGATGAAATCTTCCCCATGCCAGTGTTCTCCATCCCTGGGAATCCTGCAGTAACCAGGTTACTGTTGAACAAATATTCCTTCCTTCATCCTTGCCTCACTGGAAGAAAGATAACAACTCATCCCCTCCCCCACTACACACACACACACACACACACACACACACACACACAGAGATGTTGAGAGCTTGGCCATGTCACTTGCTTTGTCCAAGGACATGTATGTGGATGGGAACAGGAGCTTGTTCAAGCTGAACCCTAAAGCAGCATCATATTTCTGTCTATCCCTTTGGGAAATTCTAGCCTCTAATCTGAAAGGACCAGGACCAGGTCACCACTGCCCCTGAACTCAAGTCTAGAATGAGACATGTGGAGCAGATAAGAACTTGGTTTCCATCTTGAAACAGAACTACCTTGGGCAATCCAGTTTAAAGCTTGAGGTATATAGCTCAGTGGTAAAGCATGTGCTTGCTTAGCATGCATTAGGCCCTGGGTTCAACATATATCATGTGGGTACACACACACACACACACACACACACACACACAATTTAGTTTGTTACGTAGCACCTTGTAGTGGGTGCTAATATACAGCTCATCTTGTTAAAGTGAGATCATCACACAAACAAATCACAAACAAAAGGAGGAAAATTCTTTATTTAGAGACATCTGCATAAGCCCACCCAAGGCAAGTTTTTTGGGCAAGAATAGAATGAATCCCACTTGACTATTATTTATTTGTAAGAGCTAAAACATGGTCTGGAAAAAATAAAATCAGTAAGATCAGGTCTGTTATCAACAATACCAGTCAAGGTCAGGATGTCCAATGTAATTATTTTCTTGGGGAAAAAGAAAGACTTGCACACAGCAAATGAAACCCCCGATTCTATGTAGCTGCTTTGGTGAGAGAAGACACAAAAGTCTCAGGGTTAGAGAGGGTAGGCGTTGGCAGCCTGCTCTGATGGGTGTCCTATGAAATATGGGGAGGTGTGCCATGGAGAAAGGGAGGAGACTAGTTTTCTAGTGAGCCTTTTTAGTCTTCTAGGGTTCCCACAACAAATTATTGCAGACAAGCTGGTTCATACAGCAGCAGTATGCTCTTCTGCTTTCTCTGAGACCTCTCCCCTTAGCCTTGATGGCTGTCTTCTCCACCTGTGTTAAAGATGCTCGTTCAATTGGATTGGGGCATATACCTTTAATTACCTCTTGTTTTCCTTTGCTGGTCCTGGGGCTTGAACTCAGGGCCTGGGCACTGTCCTCTCTGTGCTCAAGGAGTACTCTGCCACTTGAGCCACAGTGCCACTTCCGGCTTTTTCTGTTTATGTGGTACTGAGGAACCAGGTCTTCATGCATACACTCTACCACTTAACCACATTCCCAGCCACTTTTAGTTACATCTTTGAAGACATTTATTCAGAAGTGCTGGGATTAGAACTTTAAAAATGATGCTAAGCAAAATGAACTCCAAGACATGGACACAAGAGGTTTTTCTTTGTTGTTGTTTTTAATGTACTATGTGATTTTTTTGGTTTCTTTTGTACGTTCTTCCCCTTATGGTATATCCCTTGTTGTCATTGTATTTGATTTTGGTAACCTGGTATTGTATATACATTTATTTAAATTTGGGAAGGGAAGGGAACAACAGAATGGTGAGGCAAAGGACAAGGAGGGAACCAATGTAACAGCGATATTCACAAGACAATATGTTGGAAATGACGTGTACAACTTGGGAGGGGGTAGAAGGGAAGGGAAAGTAGGAGAAAAAATGAGGGAAGGGATAACAAGTTTGACAAGAAATGTATTTATTGCCTTACTTATGTAACTGTAACCCCTCTGTACATCACCTTGACAATAAAAATAATATGTATTTCCAGGGGAGGGGAGCATAAGTCAGCCCATAATCTGGGTGGAAGACATGAAGAGTCAGATCAATGTTAGGAAGATTTTTCTGACCAAAGCCATCAAGTGTTGTCAATGGAGAGAAGGAATCTGACACCTCAGAGCTATTCTGAGGGCCAGGGGCATGGTTTAAGTGGTAAAGCATCTTCCTACTAAGTGCAAGGGAAATTACATGGTGAACTAGGGACAATAACTCTATCCCAAGCCTGGAAATACCACAGGAAAGCCAAAGCTTGATAAAAGAACATCGTTTCCCAAAGCCTTGTACACCAAAACCTTCCACCCAGTACTGTCTACCTTATCCCTGTTTTCCATCCACCATGGCTACAGTTTCTCTATGGCCACTGCACATAGGTGGGAACTCTTCCTGAGAGTTTCTCACCCATCCCTGGCTTGCACTAGCAGATCTGTCCAAGCAAACCTCCCTACATCCTCAGCTTCATGACTTGAGGTGCCGATATTTCTGCAGAAGAGTCAATATTTAGTAACCACTGTGTAGATTTATTGTATTTGCCATTATAGTCTGAAGGTTAAAATATATGAGCAGTCCCCAAGCATAATTGCCATTGATTCGTGTGCAGATGAGTTAAAGGAAACACCACGGGTAGAGAAGGCCACAAGAGACACAGCGTTTCTCACTCCAGGCTGGACCCAGTATTTGCACCATTACTGCAAAAGAGAGACCTTGGCTGTATATTTTTCAGATACCAGCAGAGATATGAGAGGAGCTTCCTAATTTTACTCCTAAGGTTCAGAATTGTGTTTCCCTTCCCTGTTCTATCCAGTTATGGTCTCCCTGAAGATCTCCTGAATGTCTTTCTCTTGGGAACTGTGATGGTTGACTTTAATTATCAACTTGATTAGGCTGAGAGACACCTAGGAAATTAGTAAAGAACACTCCCAGGTGTTTCTTGGGGGATGTTTCCAGAAAAAATTGGCATGGAGGACAGCAACTGATGGGGAAAGACCCACCGGGAACATGGATAGTATCCAATAGGCTAATATGAAAAAGTGAAAGGAAGAAGTCCAGGACCACAACTACTGCCCCCTGCCACTAATTGGCTGCTCTGTAGTAAACTGTTCTGCTCCACCGCATCCTTCTGCCAGGATGTCTTGTCTTACTATAGACCAGAAACAGTGGAGCCAACCAGAATGATGAAGAAATAAAATCCAATTATTTCAACTACCCAGCCTATGGTATTTGCAAACTCAGCAAACTAATGCATACACACACACACACACACACACACACACACACACACAATTTACCTACCAGACTGATCCCAGTATTCAAGAAACTGCACCAGCCTGGCTTCAATCAGTAAGCATGAGAAAATGTTTTAAGCTGGGCCCTGGTGGCTCACACCTGTAATCCTAACTACTCAAGAGGTTGAGATCTGAGGATTGAGGTTCAAAGTAAGCCCAAGAAGGAAAGTCTATGATATGTTCATCTCCACCAAAAAGCCAGAAGTAGAGCTATACTCAAGTAGTAGGACACCAGCCTTGAGCAAAATGCTTTAAAAACAGAACCCAGGTCCTGAGAACCAGCATAAAGGTGTGTGTGTGTGTGTGTGTGTGTGTGTGTGTGTGTGTCGTGTGTGTGTGTGTTGGTCTGTCTATGTCTCTGTGGTGGGGGTGGGGTCTCTTTTACCCTCTTCCAAGCTTCCTCTTTGGAGGTCAGCTTCAGCCCTATAAGCAATGGGGCAGCTGAGACCCTTCCCAGCTTAGATTCTTCAACTTGGTGCTGTCATCACCTTTCAACTATGTGGCCCCAGCCCTTGGGTAAGATCCATCAGTGACTTCAGCCTCTTAAGTGAGTTTATATAAAACACATCTTTAGTTGCACTTGGCGCTCTGCAGCTTGAGGGGCTGTTCCTGGAAAGATTTAGGCTAGTGGTTCTCAAACCCTGGATTGCATCACAGGCACCTGATAGGCTTATTAATGCACAGATAGCAGGGCTGCCCATCTAATAGAGCTGGGGTAGAGCTCAAGACTCTACATTTCTAACAATTTGCCAAGTAGTGAGGCTAGTCCAGATACTTGCTAATCCAGGAAAAGGAGAGTAGGCATTATAGGGAAGGTAATAGAAATGATCAAATAATGTTGAAGGAGATCCGGGCAGAGAGAGACGAAAGGCAATGGGAATTTGTGATGGCTTGGCTAATGTGCTCAGCATGTGCTGGACAAAGCCACTGGGTGAGTGACAGAATACATGCAAATGAGCCTCTTTTGCATCTTTCCAAGGCCAAGTTCAGTAGGACAGGAATGGCTATCAAAGGATATCTTCCTTTGATGATGTTCATCTTCCCAGATCACCTTCCTGTCCAAAGGCCTTTCTAGGGGCCAGGAAGTTTAGCAGATAAGCAGTATGTCCGTGCTGGGGCAGCAGGTTATGAAGAGTAGACTTCAGGCTAGGCTTGGTTGATATGACCTGTGTGCCATGCTATCAAACTGTGGGCCTCTAGCCAGGCACCAGTGGCTCATGCCTGTCAAATCCTAGCTACTCAAGAGGGTGGGATCTGAGGATTGCAGCTCAAAGCCAGCCTGAGCAGGAAAGCCTGTGAGACCCTCATTTCCAATACACTACTCAGAAAAGGCTGAATGTGTCACTGTAGATCAAGTGGTAGAGTGCTAGCCTTGAGCAAAAAGAAGCTCAGGGACAGTGCCCAGGTACTGAGTTCAAGCCCTAGGACAGGCAAAAACAAACAAAACACACACACACACACACACAAAATCTTTGGGCCTCAACCCTAGCTACTCTGTTTTTATAGTGTTTAGGGTTGGTGCAAGGATCAAACGAGATTTAGAAGCTGAGCACTTTGGAAGTTGTGAGACTTGACAGTGGCACAAGCGACATAGGTGCTGCGTGGCTGCAATCTTGCCCACAAGGCAGATGCTAGATGGTGCACAGGTTCTGCACCCAAATCCCTCCCAGTCTACAGCATTGTATCTGCTTTGTCTCCCTTACAGCCTAAACCACCCAACTCAAGAGCTTTCTACTTCCTGCCTCCCCCACAAGCCAGCTCTTTATACAGCAGCAAAAGGGATTGCAAGACAATACTTTCTGGTTGTTTCTTCCTAATATCTTTAAAATGAAATTTAAATTCTCTCCATAAACTACAAGACTATTCTTGGTCAGACTCAAGCCTGTCTCTCCAGCCTCAGCTCACCCAATGATCCTAGTTTCCCAAAGTTCTTGGAATGCAAATAAACTCCTCCTTCTACAAACAGGGCCTTTGCTTGTTCTTTGCCCTTTGTAGAAAAGTTTATTTTTCCTTCACTTCTTTATAGATCTCAGTTGAAACTTAGAGTGACCCCATAGTCTCATTTGGCTCATCCATGTTTTTCTCTCATTTATTTTATGATTTCTAATTACAGTGTAAGTTGTAATTAGTACATGCCTTCTTGGCCAAATTGACAGGCTCTGAATACTGGGTCATGTCTGTTTCCTATATCTCATTTTTCTTTCGGGATATTTCGGATATAAGCAACAGAAACCAGTCTGGCCAATCTAAGAAAAAGGGAGTTTATTGGAAAGACATCTGGCATTTATTGTCAAGCCAGAGAACAGTGCTTGGAAACAAGCTAGAGTAAGAGCTCTGAAACCAGGAAGAGAAGATGAAATGTCCTAGTTGAAAACAGTCTGGCTGATGTGGGAATCCCCAAATATCTACTTGTTTTTTTACTAATCTGTTTTGATTTAAAATCCACAGTGAGAACATTGAGTTGGGCTGGCTTGGATTGTGCTAAGCACTCTGTAGAAGAATGGCTTCATCAGACCAGACCCCAAAGACAAGAATGAATTCCAGTTCTCAAAAAAAAAAAAAACGAAAGAAAGAAGAGGAAGAGGAGGAAAGGGGAAGGGGAAGAGGAAAGGGAAAAGGAAAAGAAGGGAAGGAAGGGAAGGGATGGGAAGGGAAGGGAAGGGAAGGGGACAGAGTGTTTGTTTATCAAAAGCAGCAACTGTCTGCTAGAAGGACCCACAATGTCCTGATATCATAGCCAGGACTATTTTTATAACCTCAGAAAAATGATCATTTTACCCTCAGGGTGATCCTACCTGGCACGAACTAGAAGTGTAACCTTTAGTCTTTAAGGATACCTGGCCTATCTTACAAGAAGCCTCTTCATAGAAGACTGAGAACTAGAACAAGAGACTTAGAGTTTTCTCTCAGTATCCAGAGTGGGCTAGAAAAATCTATTGCTTTCACTTCATGTTGATGTATTTATTGTGACAGACACAAGGTACAGAAGAGAAGTGTATGTGTCTGGCCTTATCTGATTACATAGAACTTTTTTATGATCTATTTATGTTCGGATTTTGTTAGCCCTTGTGTAGAATAGTCTTAATTGCAAGAGAACAGGAGAGAAAGAAGTCATCTTCAGGTTCTGTGTGGATAGTCCTTTGTCTATATCCCACTGTCAAAATTGTTTCTCCAAGGATTGTGGGCCAGACATCTGGATTTCCAGATGGATTTTTGAAGTAAAGCAGAGTTTTAGGGAAGTGTTTCATTAACTCTTATGTTTAACAAACAACCCCAGAAATCCAGTGACTTAAGACAACAACTGTTCTCCTTCATGATTATGTGACCGACTAGTATCAGCTGAGTTCAGTTCCACATGGGGTAGGTGAGGCCACCCAGAAACTACTCAGCTGGGAATGTAACTGGGTTTGAGACATCTAAGAGTGTGTCTCATCCTACAGTGCCTCTCACTCTTTTGTAGTTCAGTCTAAGCTTCTTTATATTATGGCAGTTGACTTCCAAGAAGGAGCATCTCAACAGGACAAGCCCCAGTATGTCCCAAACAACCCAATGTATCATGGGCCAAAGCAAGTCCCAGAGTCAAGCCTACAGTCAGTGGAGAGGTGAGGAAGGGAAGTGAGTTGGGTGCTGGTGGCTCACACCTGTAATTCCAGCTATTCAGGAGGCTGAGATCTGAAGATGACAGATGGAAGCCAGCACAAGCAGAAAAGTCTATGAGATCCTTATCTCCAGTCATCTGGCCTCTGAGTGTGTGTGTGTGTGTGTGTGTGTGTGTGTGTGTGTAAACCAGAGCAGAGCTCAAGTAGCAGAGAACCAGCCTTGAGCAAAAATACTAAGGGACAGCCAGTAGGTCCTGAATTCAGCACACATGCGTGTGTATGTGTGCATGCACACACACACACACACACATACACATTTACACATTACCTGGAGGTGATGCTCACAGGCAATCACCAATTTACTGCAAGAAAGCAGGACAGCCGCACAGGCTGGGTCTTCCCAGCTGTCAGGGCTTAGGTAAGGATTCACAACCTAGTACCTGGTGCTTGACTTTGTAGTCCCAGGTGCTTGGGATGATCAGGGGGCGTATACCTAGCCCTATCCTTTTGCTTTGAAATTGCCTCTTGTCCTCAGATCCTGCTGAAGATAAGAGTTTAGATTTTTGCATCTTTTTTTATTGTGAAAATACCGTACAGAGGGGTTACAATTACATGGGCAAGATAATGAGTATATTTCTTATCAAGCATTGTTGCCTCCTCCTTTGTTTCCCCTTCCCATCCCCACCCCCCTCCAAACAAAGTTGTAAAGTTCGTTTTTCGACATAACAACTTGTACATCTCATTGTTGCAATGGGTCCCTATTTAAACTATTTGTTTTTTTTCCTTCCCCTCCACAAATTATAGCAACATCAAATACAGTGAAAACAGGGGTTATACCATGGAGGAGAGACATACAAAGCAACAAAGAAATCATCTTATAAATATGTTAGAAACAATCGCATAAAAGAAAAAAACATTTGAATAATTATCTTGGGGTTCATTTTCCTAATATCAACTTATCTGACCTTTTCTGCTTGACTCAGACATATACTAGTTATTGCAAATATGGAAAACCATGGGACCTATGTTTCTTTGGGCTTGGCTTACTTCACTTAATATAATTTTTTCCAAGTCTTTCTATTTCCTAACAAATGGGGCAATGCCATTCTTTCTGATGGAGGCATAGAATTCCATTGTGTATATATACCACATTTTCTTGATCCATTCATCTACTGAGGGGCATCTGGGTTGGTTCCATATCTTAGCTATGGTAAATAATGCTGCAATAAACATAGTTGTGCTGGTAGCTTTAGTGTGGTCTTGTTTGTAAACATTTGGGTAGATGCCCAAAAGTGGGATTGCTGGGTCATAGGAGAGCTCTGTGTGGAGTCTTTTGAGGAACCTCCATACTGCTTTCCAAAGTGGTTGAACAAGTTTACACTCCCACCAACAGTGCAGTAAGATTTTTGCATCTTTATTTCAAGATTCTCCCCCTCCCCCTCCCACCAGAGTGAAACAGAGGGGACATTTTTTTAATTTTTAAAAAATTGTTGTCGTAAAGATGCTGTACAAAGGGGTTACAGTCACAGGAGAAAGGTAATAAGTACATTTCTTGTTGAGCATTGTTACCCCCTCCTTTGTTGTTCTCCCACTGTCCCTTCCCTCCCCCACCTCCCTTAGTCCCGCTCCTGCCAAAGTTGTAAAGTTCATTTGCAAGACAGTGTCTTATGTGGACATTTGAGCCTAGCAAAAATCAGTCCTTTCACTGGACTGCTCTCTTCTGTGATTTTGGAAGTTTAAATGATAGACAAAGATTAAAGAAAATCAATGGAGAAATTATATGAGCAAACCACATAAGACTTCTTGTATACTTTAAAATGAGTTACATCATTTGAATTATGTCCCAGACTCCTGAGAGAATTGTAAAATGATCTGCTAAGCCAAAGGTGATAATTTTTAAAGAATCAGTGGTAAATAATGAGGCGCAATGTGGCCGTAAAAATAATATCTAGAAACAACTTGCTAGCATATATCACGTTTCTGCTCTTCCTATTTTATTTCAATGGCTTGCCAAAAGAAAACTTAAAGGCAGAAGTTTAGACAATACCTACATCTTTTCTACTTACACTCAAAAAACTGGCAAGAATGTAGTCACTACACCTAGCTGCAAGAGTGTCTAGGAAATACAATCTCTAGATTAGCAAGAATGAATCCAACTCTTACCTACCATGGAAGAATGGGAAAACAGCTTTCAGTAACAATTAGCAACTATGCTAGCAGTTGTTATCTTAGTCCATTTTGTGCTGCTTTAACAGAATACCTAAAACTAGGTAATTTATAAAGAATAGATATTTTACAATTCTAAAAGCTGGGAGATCTTGGATCTTGGGGGCTCGCATCCAGAGAAGATAATCCCATGGCAGAAAGCAGAGTAGCATGAGGGGCAAGAGGTTGGACTTTTATAATCAGCATAGATCTGTTCATTAGGACAGAGCCCTCAAAGATTCCATCCTTTAACATTGTTGCATTGGGGATTTATGCAAGCTTGCACAAATTATAAGAAATGTGGTAGTCTTGTCTTATTTATGTTTAATCATCCTCATAATAGAGTGACTTGTTTATGGCAGCTTTTGGGAGGGACAGAGATAAAAATGAGTATATTCAGAGTTAGTGGACAGGATGATGAAGTTTATAAGCAGAATAGCTAAAAACCCTGGAGAGTTTTATCTTTTATATATATTCTGGTAACTCAGGCTTGAACTCAGGGTGTGGGTCCCTTAGTTTTTCACTCACGGGCTAGTGATCTTCCATTTAAGTCACACAGCTCCACTTCTGGTTTTCTGATGATGACTTAGAGATAAGTGTCTCCTGCACTTTCCTGCCTGGGATGGCTTTAAAACTTGATCCTCAGATCTCAGTCTCCTGAGTAGCTAGGATTACAGGTGTGAGCCACTGGCACCCTGTGGGACTTTTATCTTGAAGAGAATATCTGCCTTCAAATGTTTCAAAGTATGCCTTGATGCAAGGAGCTAAGATTTGTCAAGACTCTAAGAATAGATCTAATAAGAAATATAAAAATAGATACAAATGGGAGATGGGGGAGAACAAAGAAGTGGTGGCACGGATGGAAATGGATTGTACTCCTAAATGGACATGCTAAACTGAAATCCCTTTGTATAACTATTGGAAGCTAATTTTAAAAAGGAGAAAAAGGATACAATAAGAGGAAAGAAACTACAGGGAAATATAGTTTGCATCAATTATAGTAAAAGAAGATTCTAGAAGAGAGATATAAAATTACTTATGCCTCAGCTACATTTCAGACTAGCAGAAGAGACCTTAAAAATATTCAATTTATTGAATACTTATTACATACCAGACACTATTAAGCTGCTTTCACGTACTTTCTTCCAACTCTGGAAATCTGAAATTTGGTGAAGCTACAGCCTACATTTTTCTGCAATCTTCTGAAAAGCCCACTGTTTTCTATCTCTATATTAATTTATATTAGTTACTGGCTGGGATGTCTTCCCTTTTTCCTGAATTTGTCTCCAAAACTGTGGAGGCAAATTTATTACAGCGCTATATCCTTTTCTTCCAAGCCCCTTTTTGGGGGCTCAGTGACAATCTTGTGGAGAATACAGATGCTATAGATTTGTGACAAAGCATCCTGGGAATAAAATACCAGGTGTGGGGTTTGTGGTGGATAGAGAAGTTGGCCAGAGCAGGGAAAGAAGGCAGTACCTCACTTAGTCATCTCTTAAGTTCCCAGCAGGAGGTGAGGTCTTGGAGAGGAGGGTACACTTCTGACCAGTGTAGGACTGTGGCTGCTCTCCTGTCTGCCGTGTTACCACATATGGGACCTGGAAAGCACTGCCCAGAAGGGTAAATGGGCTGGTCTGGAAGCTCTGTCCACTGCACAGATGTTTAGTATCTTCTCTATACTTTCTTTGGGAACTAGTGGGACAAATGTCCACTGGATTAGGAGCTTCTGTCTCTTAACTGGAGTCAACTGCAGTCCATCTTATTCTTTGTACCTCAGAAGTCTACATTCCTGGCTCTCCCAGATGTTTCTACTTCCCTCTCTGCAAGTTCAACACTCAACCAGAATGCCTATCTCCAATGATGTTTTGCTCCTCCAAGGGAACTACAGGCAAGGACTAGGAAGGGGCATGAAGAAGAGACCCTACAGCGCCCAGTCTCCTCAAAGCTTGTGATAAACTTTAACGTTTTGCACACACTGCACTAAGCAGTAAGAACTTGCCCCATTTTTCCTGGACGTTGGAGAAGAATTGAGGGAATGAGGTAGAAACTTATTAGACATTAACCAAGCCTCACAAGCTACACAGCTTAAATAACATAATTTATGTCCTCACAAATCTGGAGACTAGAAGTCCAGCTCAAGATGCTGTCAGGCTCGGAAGTGTTCTCCCTCACTCATAAAGATGCTCATCCACCTACCCTGAAGGCCTCATATCCAAACACAGTCACTGTGGGGATTAGGACTTCAACATCAATTGGAGTTGGGAAGGGAATTCAGTCTGGACTGGAATGTGATTGAATATGGAACCCAAGTGGGTAGATCAGGTTCCCTTTCCTTTGCTTGGAGGTTGAGAAAAAAAAGTATCTTCTTGGCTGGGCTGGTTTGAAATAGACTCAATATAAACTACCAGGAGGTGGAAGTGAAACTCTGGCTTCCTCCAAGTGGAGCAGAGAAAGGCAGTTTACAGAGGAATCGACAAAAAGAAGACCAAAGGACAAGTATAGGAAATATGAGCCCAGCTTCCACTACTTCCCTGCAAGGGTGGCTAACGTGAAAAAGACAGGTAATAGCGAGGGTCTGGGCATACAAAGCAAGTGCAACTCACAACTCAGCTGATGGGACACAAAAGGGAGCAACAACTTTTGAAAAGTCTGGCAGTGTTTTTTCCCACAATGGAATTCTCTACAGGGATGGAAATGAATAAACTACTGCTGTATTTTACCATATGAGTGAGTCTCATACATGCCATATACAAGAAGGCAGAGTAATAGAAGGAGGAATTAGTATGTGGTGCTGGATGTTTGGATAGCAGTTAGTCTCAGGGATAGTGAGTGGGAGGAGGAAGGTGTAAGCTTCTGAGGTGCTAATATTCTGGTTTTAGATCTGGTGTTGAACATACGAATGTATTCAGTTTATGAAAAACTATCATTATTATATTTACATATATTTATTATATTTACATATACTTTTCTATATGTCCATTACACTTCAATAAAAAGTTATTTTTGTTTGTTTGTTTTTGTTGGTCGTGGGGTTTGAACTCTGGGCTTGGGCGCTGTCCCTCAGCTCTTCAGCTCAAGGCGAGCACTCTACCACTTGAGCTACAGCACCACTTCCAGTTTTCTAGTGGTTTATTGGAGATAGGAGTCTCACGGACTTTCCTGCCCAGGCTGGCTTTGAACGGCGATCCTCAGACCTCAGCCTCCTGAGTAGCTAGGATTATAGACATGAGCCACTGGCGCTTGGCAACAAAAAGTTTTAAACAATAAAAATTTCATTTAAAAATTTAAAATGAAGCTGGGCCCTGGTGGCTCACACCTGTAATCCTAGTTACTCAGGAGGCTGAGAACTGAGGATCCCGGTTCAAAGCTAGTCTGGGCAGGAAAAGTCTGTGAGACTCTAGTCTCCAATAAACCACTCAGAAAACCGGAAGTGTGGCTCAAGTGGTAGAGTGCTGGTCTTGAGCTGAAGAGCTGAGGGACAGTGCCTAGGCCCGGAGTTCAGGCCCCATGATCAAAAAAACAAACAAAAACAAAAACAAAAAACTAAAATGAAGAAACAGAAATGGATAGCTGAAAATTTCTTCAGTATTCCTAAGAGAAAAAGAATTTTGCCCTTATTTAAGAACTCCTCTTTGGGGTACCAGGCAATCTCTGGTGAGCTTCATCAGTCCGGGGAATTATCAGTGGTCTATGTCTCTTCCACTGAAAGATATTACTCAAATCAACAGAGATCCAGGCCCCAAACTCTCTTCCCCTTTCTTTTCCCCAATCCTGGCTATCTCCAAAGTAAATGAATTCTTTCTCTGCAGAAAGTGAAGGAGATAATCTTCGAATTGTCGACTTCCACATTTCCATCAAGATCGAGCCAACATTTGTCAAATTTCTGAAGAACCTAGAGTTTCTTTGAGGAAAGTTCTCCAGAATGACTAAATTATTGTTGACATTCTTGTCTTCCAAGTCACTCAGGAATTAGGCAGGATTTAAGGTTGTGGACATTGTGTCCCCAAATCCCCCACTTCTCAGGCAAGGAGCACTGTTCACACTCCTGGGCTGAGAGGCAGAGTGCTTGTAGCCACATCATCAGCCAACACACTCAAGGGACACACAAGCTGAGATGTCATCAGCCCAGACACTCTGATCTGAAGTTAATCTGTACTTCAGAACTTTGGTGATTCATCTTGCAGCTCACTCCATTAGATGGTAGAAACCAACTCAGAGTTTAACTCTTTCCACACAACTCCAAGAAGATAGATATCAGCTCGTGAAATGTAAATGGCAAAGCAATGAGGTGCTCACAGCCAAACGGACCTCAGACCCTTGGCCCTGAGCCCTAAACCTCTCCATATGGCTTGACTGAATCAAATCCAGACCACTCATGTGGCTTCTACAGATAGGCTCAGATTCACCCAACACAGTCAGTAACCATTGGGAAGTAAATAATCATATGGAGGTGACAATCCATGTCTGACTTTCACATGTCTTACGTAACTACTTTGACTTTTGTTTTAGATTTAATTGACACCTCACTTCCTCCAATCACAATGATCAAAACTCAGAGACTGTCCTGTAGATGTGGCTTTGGTCTCATTCTTCAGCCTTTATGAGGATTATATCTCTAATTCTCCTTCTTCTGTCTGAAAGATTGTGATAGCCTGGATATGGGATACTTCAGGAAAGTCCATTTAATGACAGTCTTGAGTGACAACTTCAGTTTATGTATTTAACATGTTCTCTTATCAAGTATCATTTCATGGACTAAGATAACAGTCCTGAACAAAGTAGACGAAATTCAAACAGGTGGGGAACATCTGGCTCTCCAATGATGTTATAAAAATGGCCTTTGGCAGGAAAAAGTTTTCCACCCTTGGTAGGGAATAGATAAGAAGAAAGTAAACAGATAAATTTCAAAATATGATTTCACATATTGATAAGGGCCAGGAATAAAAAAAATGAAACATTGTGCTGAGATAAAGAGAGGCTAAGACAGGAAGAGAGGCTTCGTGGCAGGAGATTATCCCCTAGGGAAAACCAGATCTAGGCTCAGACTTAAACACAGTACTATATACTTGGTACCAAAAGGTCTACAGTTCTAAAGAGATCACAGTGGAGGAAAATGCGTAGGATGCATACAATTCAGTACTATACTGCAGATGCTTGTTCTCTCCCCCATAGAGCTACCCAACTTGTGTTAAATATACTCACTCCACCCTTTTAAAAATACTAAAACCTCACAGTTTCACTTCAATTAAGCAACTCCCTTGCTCTTGGAGCAGGGTTGAATTTCTGGGAGGCACAACTTAAGATTTAACCACAACTAATAAGCAGGGTACTATTGGTTCATGCCTGTAGTACTAGCTACTCAGGTGGCTGAGATCTGAGCATCCTGGTTCAATGTAGCCTGGGGAAGAAACTCTAACAGACTCTTATCTCCAATTAATCACCAAAAGCCAGAAGTGGATGGGGTAATTCAACTGGTAGGATACCAGTTAAAAAGCTCAGAGACAGCATCTAGACCCCAAGTTCAAGCCCTAGTACTGGAAAATATAGCTAGCTAGCTAGCTAAATAGATAGACAAATAGACAAATAGACAGACAGACAGACAGACAGACAGATAGATAGATAGACAGATGATAGTAGATAGATAACTTGAGCCTGATGGGATTGCTGGTATCAATTTCAAAAGCTCACTTTGGAGATTTTGATTGGGTGGCTGACTGATTTTGACTGAGCTTGGTCAATACCTCATGTATTAAGTCCATTAATAAGGCAAGTTTACTATAATACACCAGTGCATTCAGGCAAATGTTGAGACAAAGATGTCCAGTCAGAAGGAACAGCAATTTAAGACAGCAACAAGATGTGTAGGTTTGGCAAGAATAAAAGTCAGTGTGGCTGGAATAAAGACAGAATGAAATAAGACCAAGGAGGTCTGCGGGCCAGTTCATATAAGAACTGCCAGGACAAGAAACATGTTGAGGGGCTGGGAAGGTGGCTCAGTGGTAGAGTGCTTGCCTTGCATGCATGAGGCCCTGGGTTCGATTCCTTAGTATCACTAAGCAGAAAAAGCCAGAAATGGTACAATGGTTCAAGCAGTAGAGCTCTGGCCTTGAACTGAAGAGCTGAGGGACAGTGCCCAGGCCCAGAGTTCAGGCCCCACGACCAGAAAAAAATTAAAAAAAGAAACATGTTGATTAACTCTAGAGTGTCATTTATTATCTTAAAAAGTCTCCCTTTCTAGGACTTATATTGGTGTCTGCTGTCCTAAACACCCTGTTTCTAGATTACAACATTAGAATCAGCCTAGGGTCCCAGAGAATCCTCTAGGATATTTTGACTATCCACTTTGAAGCCAGCCTAGGCAACATAACAAGACACTAACTCAAAGTGCTTAATCTAGGTGCTGTGCTTCGTGCCTGTAACGTTAGCTACTCAGAAGACTGAGATCTGAGGATTGAAGTTCAAAGTCAGCCCAGAGAGGAAAGTCCCCCATGAGACTCTTATCTCCAATTAACCACCAAAAAGCAAATAGTGGAGCTGTAGCTCAAGTGGTAGAATGCTAGCCTTGAGCAAAAAAAGCTCAGGCATAGCACCCATGCCTTGAGTTCAATCCCCAGGACTAGCGTGCGCACACACACACACACACACACACACACACACACACACACACACACACACTCACACATAAACACCACACAAT
>NW_012267276.1:575880-587087 GCF_000151885.1 Dipodomys ordii | reverse complement strand
CAAAGGAGGAGGCTGCAATGCTTGATAAGAAATGTACTCATTATCTTGCCCATGTAATTGTAACCCCTCTGTACAGTATGTTCACAAAAAAAAAAAAAAAAGAATGAGGTCACACAATTAAAGATATTTTCTGGGAGGAAGCATAGGATTTTCCCCACAGGGTAGCTTTTAATATCAATTATTTCCAAGTCATAGGTGTCTTGCCTTTGTCCAAAGTAGGTCAGTTGCTGGGATGGCCCATGGCCAGGTCTTTATGGCTGAAGGATTGAACCATTTGAGGAAGTCAAATGGACATCCGAGGGCACTCAGGGATGCACCACTAGTAATGGATGATAGCCATCCTCCAGGGATGTGCACACGTGCTATGCACACACACTATACCAATGTCCGGAGAACTGTGGACAGTTCTAAGTATTTCCTATGGGGAGGCACATGGGTCCACTTGGGAGAGAGGTGACCTAGACATGGAAGACAAAAATGGCCACTTGGTATGATTCATTATGACACCACTGCCTCACTACCTGGCAGCCTCCCCACCTTCCTGACCCTCACCCCAACTCAAATCTAATCACTCACCCAATCCATTCTTCCACTTGAGAAGCATAATCCTAACTGGTCTCCGGCTGGTCTCCCAAGTCTTGAGCAAGCAGGCCTTGCCTGGTGAGCCTGCCGTGCCACAGTGTATGCTCCTCCACTCTCCAACACACCATTTGTGGGCTCCTTTCTGTCCTCAAACTGTCTACCTCCCCTCCTCTTTTCTAGTCTCAGATAGGGATTCATATTTTGCTGAGAAAATAGGAGCAATCGCCAGAGAAACTCCCATCTTACTAGCACAAGACCTCGCAGTTCACCTGTATCTGTCCCCAAGTCTAGCTAGCTAATTAGCTGGCACCCAGCTTAAATACTGGTTTTTATGATCAATCAATTATATGCCCAGCATCTAGCAACTTCTCACCACATAGGAGGTGAATGAATAAGTGAAAGAATAATTCTAGGACTGATATATGGATGGGCTCTGACAAGGTTGATTACTTCTCCTGTTATAAAGAGTAGGGAAGAATGAAAAAATGATAGTATACAAGCTCCCATTTCCTTCCTGATGGTGAAATGTACTCCTTATCTCCTCCCATATTTGTACTTGACCTTCATTCTGGTGTCCATCCTATTACCAAGTCAGACCCAACATACTGTTTTCTTCCCAGCCCAAATGACACCTGTAGGGTTTCATCTCTGGTAATAAGACACCGTCAGCACAGCTTTCCTGGGGCCCGCTAAGAAAGGCTCACCACAGCCCCACAGGGAGATGGGAAAGTGGTACCCAGTGCTGCTGTCACAACATAGCTGTCACTATGGAAACAGCACCCCCCATTGGCACCTTCCTGGTTCTCCCAGGGTGCACAGGGCCTCCCTGAGAAGGTTCCTGGAGTTCTGTCCCTTCCCCCTCTTCCCTGTCTCCTGTCTCCCTCTCCTTGGGCCTTGTGTTCTCGGGTCGGAGAGGCCCAAGGCCGTTAAGGGAGGCTGGGGTCCCTCGTGGCTCATCTCATTCCTCCTATCTCCATGTTTTCCCCCTCATAAAACTTTCCGTGAGGCTCAGATCTTGGTCCCTCTTCGCCCCTTCGGAATGGCTGGCTGGCTGCAGGTCCTCCGCGGGCTGCGCAGGGCCCCGGGCTCCAGGCCTGGCTGGGGGCCGGAGGCCCTGACCATGGCCGCCACCCGCCTGCTGGAGAGGATCAAGGTGGCGCAGCCGGTGGTGGAGATGGACGGAGATGCCCCGAATCATCTGGCAGTTTACCAAGGAGCAGCTCATCCTGCCCCACGTGGATGTCCAGCTCAAGTCTTTCGACCTCAGGCTTCCGAACCGCAACCAGACCAACGACCAGGTGACCATCGGCGCCGCACCGTGGCCGATTCCGATCGCGACCATCCGGAGCCTGCTGGGAGGAGGGGAGGGACGGTCTTCCGAGAGCATCATCTGCAGAAACATCCCCCGCCTGGCGCCGGGCTGGACCCGGCCCATCCCCATCGGCCGGCACGCCCACGGGGCCCAGCACAGGGCCACGGACCTCGCGGTGGGCCGGGCGGGCCCCTTCAGCGTGGGCCTGGGCATGCACAACACGGACGCGTCCGCCGCGGCCTTGGCGCACAGCTGCTTCCAGCGCGCGCTCCACAGGACGTGGCCGCTGACCGTGAGCACCGAGAGCACCGTCCTGAAGGCCCGCGACGGCCGCTTCCAGGACCTCTTCCAGGACAGCTTCCACCCGAGCGGCCTCTGGCACGAGCCCCGGCTCATCGACGACATGGTGGCCCAGGTCCCCAAGTCCTCGGGCGGCTTCGCGTGGGCCTGTAAGAACTACGACGACGGGGACGTGCAGTCGGACATCTAGGCGCAGGGCTTTGGCTCCTCGGCCTGATGACGTCCGTGCTTGTCTGCCCCGACGGGAGGTCGATGGAGGCCGAGGTTGCCCACGGGACGGTCACCCGCCACTACCGGGAGCACCAGAAGGGCGGGCCTACCAGCGCCAACCCCATCGCCAGCGTCTTTGCCTGGACGCGGGGCCTGGAGTACCGGGGCAAGCTGGATGGGACCCGGGACCTCGTCAGGTTCACCCGGACCCCGGAGAAGGTGTGCGTGGGGCCCGTGGAGGGCGGAGCCATGACCAAGGACCGGCTGCATCCACGGTCTGAGCAACGTGAAGCTCAATGAACACTACCTGAACACCACCGACTTCCTGGACGCCATCCTGAGCAACCTGGACAGAGCTCTGGGCCAACGATAAGGGAGGCGCCAGCCCTCGAGGTGTGGACCAGCCCGGGGCCGCAGGTCCTCCACTCCTGTGCGGGAGGCTCAGCCTCACAGCCGAGCTCTGGAGGCTTTTCTAGGGAACAACTGGTTTTCAATAAGATGTTCTTAAAAGTAGGAGTGCTTATCCCCCATGGTGCGCTGTACCTCAGCCAGTGTCCTCCACACCCTGCCATTTTTATCATCTTGAACCCATGGAGTCCTATTTAGCTCTTCGCAGACAACAACAAACACAAAAATAACCTTCCACGAAAACTCAGAGAGGAGGTGTTTGCATGGAGAATAGTACTAGCCGCAGCTTGCTCAGGAAACCAAACAGCCAGTGGTGTAACAAGGCCACTCCTTGGTCTCTGGCCTCTGTTTTCCTCCCAGGTTGTAGCTGGGGCTGGCCAGGATTGCGGGGCTTGAGTGACTGCAGCACAGCTCTCAATCCCAGTACTGGTCTGCAGCTCTGTTCTCTTTCCCACGTTCCCTGCTCTCTTGTTTCCCTTCACTGTTTGCAAGATTCTTCCCTTTCCTTTGGACTTAAGCAGTTGTGTTTTACTTCAAAGGCACTCTGGGCTTTCCTGGTCTCCTCTCGTGAAGTGTGACCCTAATACCTATGGGAGTTGGGAAGAAAAAAAACCAGCCCCATGTCCCCTTACTTTCTAAAATTGTCCCATTGTCTATCTGGCCCTACCCAGCAGCCCTTGCTTCATGATGACCTTGCTTCCAGTCTTCAGACTTGGCAGGAACCTCCCAGCATCAACTCCCTGAGGAAGACCGGAGGCTTTGTTCACAAAAGGAAGCTCTTCCAACAAAACATATTGCGAGAGAAGGCTTTTATAAATATTTTTAAAATAGATATTCATTGCAAAACATAGATTCCTTTTAAACCTGGAGGTGCAGTCCCAGGTTAAAAGGAGTAAGATCTAGACCAGGCACTGGTGGCACATGCCTGTAATCCTAGCTACTCTGGAGGCTGAGATCCATAAGACTCTTATCTCCAATTAATCACCAAACAGCTGGAAGTGGGTCAAGTGGTATAGCACCAGACTTGAGCAAAAAAGCTAAGGGAGAGCACCCAGAGCCTGAGTTTAAGCCCCAGTAGTACACCGAAAAGGCCTCAAACATGCTCATGTCCCTAAGGTCCAACTTTCAAGTTAGGCCAAAGTTCCAAGAGGAATTGTTATTTTATAAAACATTCAGTCTCCAGTATCAAAATTGCAGACTTACGATAACCATTACTACATGAGGTACCCATGTTAAAAAGGCATCTCATGGTGGGCACAAGAGTTTTGGATGGCTTACAGGTTGTCGCTTGCTTATCTGGCAAAAGTCCCTCCTGTACTTATGCAGACATGATGTGCAATATAAATATATATGTCTTGATTTGAATATCTTTACTTTGGAACAAAAAGCCTTGGGGGGGAGGGTGTTCTTTTGAAGCATAAAGGAAATAATTGAGTAACAACAGGCTCACTAAATCAGCTAACCAGGCAGTAAAACATGAGAAAATAGCTCTGGTGTGCCCCATTTTTATGCCAGCTGAGTTTTCTTGAGAAAGCTAAATAAAGGGGAGAGGCGGGGTAGCATCTGAGTGAGGGAAATGGGAATGTGAGTTCCATGAGAGGCTGAATGTGGTAACAGTGTGAGCAAGAGGGATGGGCCTATGTCTATTGTGTATACATAGAAGTGAATTTGTAAGCGGAAGTGTGCGTGTGAATGTCAGAATCTATCGGGGAAGTGTGATGAGACCATGTGATCAATCATAGTGCATAAGTCTAGGTTGTGTGAGGGGATGTGGTTGGGGGGAGGAGGACAGTAGTGTGAGTCTGAGTGTGAAGAGGAATGGGAGTGAAAATGTGGCGGAGGATATGTAAGTGTGGATGTAAGCATATGGAATGAGTGTCAGCCAACATGCTATGTATATGCAAACTTAGTGCATATGAGTGTGAATGCGAGAGTGTAGGTGAATATGTGTTGTATGAGTATTTACTATGAGATCTAAAGATGAAATTTTAGGAATGTTTAACATTTGGTGCCAGGACTGCGGCTTAAACTCAGGGCCTGACACTCTTTCTGCACTCTCTATTAGCTGTTTTGCTCAAGGTTGGTGCTCTGCTACTTGAGCCATGCCTCCACTTGTAGCTTTTTGGTGGTTAATTGGAGGTAAGAGTCTCTCAGATTTGTCTACTCAGGCTAGCTTTAAATCTCGATTCTCAGATCTCAGCCTCCTGAGTAGCTAACACTTTAGGTGTGAACTACCAGCACCCAGCTAAAATTTAAAAATACCTTGACTTTAAAAAGTCAACCATTATTAAATATAAATACCTTCTGGTTCAGGTCCAGTGATGCCAGCTTGAGAACTAGTCATAGCTGGGGTGACAATATGGCTCAATTTGCCCAATAAGAAACTTGCTTATGCTTGTGGTCCTGGCATAGTTACTATTCTTTTGTTCCAGATTGCTGTTGTGATTGGGGTATAACTAACATTAGTAACGCACACATCTTTGTGATTACAGCATGATTATTTTTTCTTGTGTGACTACCCTACAGAGATAATTGAAAGCACTCCTCCAGGGCAGGTATTAAGAGCACCCTTCACTTTCAAAAGTGGATTTGAACAATGGACACTTTCTTCATCCTAGGAAAGTCTGATCAGGGTTTCCCTTTGGCCTGCCTACAGAAGGATGGATTCGTTGTCCATTAATATTATACAGCCTTGTGGTCTTTGGGTAATATTTTATACGTGCGGGAGAATCAAAGTTAAATGTATAACAGCTGTTTGGAAACCAGAGCAAGTTTTGAATTACGTCCACTTCACTTGAGCTTTAAGGAGGTGAGGATTCTGGAAGGTTGGAAATTATGAGAACAAGCACTTTCATGGAAATTACCATTAATTCAAAGTGCCTGAACTTCCCTTTACCCCCTATCCACTGATCCAGCTTCTCCGGCCAAGCTTTCCTTTCAATAAAGAAATGAGTCACCTCTGTTGGGAATCATATAGGGACTATTGTGGGAAAGTGAATGGGATCTGGAGACAGCTAGCCTGGCCTGTCTAGTAACCATTGCAAACCACTAGACTAGCTAACAACTTGATTTTTCCATATCTTTTGGTAATTTAGTTTACTTTGCTGAGCCTCTTTGCAGAGTTGGAGTCAGGGATTGGTTTGATGAACACAAGGTACCTCATCCATAGACACCAAGAACATGACAGCTATTCTATAAGTCTCAGTGAAGGATCAGAAAGAAATTGAAATGTGACATTGGATTTTCCAAAGATCACCATAGTACCACAGTATTTCAAGTCCTATTCATGCTCCCAGAATGCTGTTCTTCCTCTTCAGGAGGTAGAGTGTATCTCTCCTCCCCTTGAGCCTGGGCAGGACTTGGTAACCACATCATTAAAGACTGACTTCTGAAGGTGGTTAGAAATATGGCTCCAGCTTTCTTTGTGTCTCTTTCTGTGTCTCTGTCCCTCTCTGCCTCTATCTTTCTGTCTCTCTGACTCTGTCTCTTTGTCTCTCTCTGTTTCAGTGCTCATCCCTGCAACTGGGTCATTATGCTTGTGAGGAAACCCAACTAGCCCATTTAGAGAGATAGGATGGAGAAGCCCATGTGAAGATCAGATGCCCCCCAACCAGTAGCCATTACAAACCATCAGATTTGTTAGCAAATAAACTTTCACATGACCCCAACCTTCAGCTTCTGAGGTTCCAATGAGGCTCTAGAAATCTGAAAACAGATGCAAACCACCCCAACAGGGCTAACACTGAATTCCTGGTCTACCCATCTGTGGCATGGCTAAGCTTCTAAGCTTGGAGAAAATTTGTTATGCAGCCAGTGTGACTAGAATTCAGTGTTCAGGGTTCATGGAGGAGACGAGTTAATACACCTATGTTAGCCAGCATGAATGTGAGCACCCCTCTTGGCTTGGATTCATCCAAAACTCAAAGATGAAGAGTCCATTGTACACGTTTGTCTTGTTGCTTCTAAAGAGGTCTGTGAACAAATCATGTTCACAAAATAGATTCCATTACCAAACTCCTAAGTTGTCATCTGGGTCCAAACTCTAAGATCATTATCTATCTGTGAACACCAACCATGTACTAGCCTGAGGAAAATAGAATCATAAAATGTTATAACTGTTTATAGGTGTAAATTGCTATTCATGCAGCAGTCAGGAAAACTCTAACCCCAGCTCTTTATTTTCTGTGTCACTAAGTGGGAACTGTATCCAGTACTAGGATACATCTGGAGGTGGAGAAAGTTATGGCAAACTAGCAAGCTAGTTCTTAAGTCATAGCAAAGAGCTGGGAAGAAAATCAAGCCAGATAGTTAAAGCAGCAGCAAAACCAACTTTTTAGACTGGCTAGATTAGGGGAAAACGCATTTAATGAGCAGATGTTGCTTTTAGAGCCCTGCCATGGCCTGAAGCCTGTCACCTGACTGGGGCAAGAAAGTTAAATAGTGAGAGCATGCACTGGATCAAACAGAGTGTGCTTCTGTCTAGTTTCTCCACATACTGACTATGTGACCCTGATCACTGCATTTTTACCACCTGTGAAAAGATATACCACTTGGGGCTGAGGCAGCTAGCGATCTGCCTGAGATACTCTTCTCTTTTGACTGATGCATATCATGGCTGGAAAACAGCTGCTGTCTCTAAGCTGGCCCATGTGACCAGATGACCGATGTGTCCATAAACTGTGAACCTAGCCCCTGTGCATTATCCACCTACCAGGCTGAGGTACTGAAGCACCAGTGTGTCCTGCTTACACTTTTATCCCCAAATGGGACCAAAGAAATGAGTTTTCCCATTAGAAAGTTTGGAAAGCCAAAGTTTCTTATTAGATTTTTTTCTAAAATTCCACAAGGCTTTTTAAAGTTAATTATATGGTTAGCTTAACCACTAGTTCATGTGTTTCTAGCAGATTGAGTAGTTTTAACTAGGAAAAGAAATAGTTGTATAAATGCAAACTTGGTAGCAAGAATTGCACCTGAAAACAATACCTTTACTAGTAACATTGAAGCTCATCTCTTTGAATTACCAATGTAAAGCAATATAACATGTAGCATATTTCCTTTTATTGCTCCCTTGTGTGTTCTCACAACAATCTTGAAGAGTTAGGGCACATTTTACTCTCATTATTTCCCAGATGGAAAACCTATGAAACAGAGTTGCTATTTGGCCAAATGTCTCTTGGCTCAGGTGGAAATCAGAAGTCTCCTGATTCTCAGCACAAGGGCTTTTCTCCGCCAGACCTCCCAGGTTGTATGTGTTTAGCATGCATGACAGCCCATTAGGAACAGCTCAAACAATCTGATTTTGAGCCCAGTCTCAGAAAGGTTTATAACTGGGTGTTTTGTGGGATAAAAATAAACTAAAACAGTCTTATAGTCCAAGAACAGTGATAGTAAGGACAAAATAATCTAAATAGTTGAACAGTTAAAAAGAAATGAAATAGCTGGGAAGGTGGCTCAGTGGTAGAGCACTTGCCTTGCATGCTCGAGGACCTGGGTTCAATTCCTCAGCACCACATAAGCAAAAAGCCGGAAGTGGTGCTGTGGCTCAAGTGTAGAGTGCTAGCCTTGAGCTGAAGAGCTGAGGGACAGCGCCCAGGCCCAGAGTTCAGGCCCCACGACCAGACCCAAAAAAAAAAAAAGAAATGAAATAGTAAAGTACTCATTTCCTTGAATAAGAGAAAAAGCAAGGGAGGGCAGTATGGGACTGAAATATGGTCAAGCATCCCATCAGGAAATATGGAGCCTTTGAGAGGATGAAAACACATTTATGCTAGACTCCTAGACAAAGCTCCGTGGAGGAACTGGGGTTTCTGAAAATGATCAAGTTAGCCAGCAGTGGTGGCTCATACCTGTAATCCCATAAACTGTAATCCCATTAATTGAGATCTGAGGATGAGACTCTTATTTCCAATTAATTGCCAAAGAACCAGAAGAGGAGCAATAGCTCAAGTGATAGAGCATTAGCCTTGAACAAAAAAAAAAGTTCAGGGACAGCACCCAGGTCCTAAATTCAAGCTCCAGAACTGGTACACTGGAACAAGGGGGGAAAAGCTGTTTGCATGAGGTGTGAGGAAAGGCAGGTGATCTGAAAGAAGATAGCTGAGATGAGAGACAGGGCAAGAGGGCGCTGATGACATGGGAGAACTTGGTCCCTGCTGTACCAGAAGCTCAATAGTCTCTGCCTTCCCTGCAGGCTGATTCAATGAGCCAGGCACCTTCTCCTTTTCCTAACAGAGGTCAAGGGTGGCTCTTACAAGGTCACTTACAAGCATATTTCTGGCATTGAGGGTTGGCATAGCTCAACTGCGAAGCAGAACCAAAGCTTTGAGCCTTTAGAATGTGAGATGTTTATAGGACATATCAATAGAGCCAAACTGTGGAAGCAGATGCACAGGACAAATCACGGCCAATGCTGTGGTGGTGTAAGGGCACTACGCATGAGGATGAAGGACTCCAAAGAGAATGGGCTTTTGTGTGAGTTTAAGAGAATATTATTCAGTTGGGAGCATCTGCATGGTAGTAACTGTAAAGTCGTGGATCCAGAAAATTATCAAGGAAAAGAAAAGCCTTTGCAAGATGCTCATGATCAATCATTTAAAGATAATAGGAACAATAAAGATTTAAGAACAAGCAGGGTCGCAGAGAAGCTGCTGTGGTTGGAATGTGACTGTCCCCTCTGAAATGCATATTCAAATTTGATGGCCATTGTAGTAGTATTGGAAGGTGGAGCCCAAAAGGATATGTTTGGGCCATGAGGATGCATTGGTTCTCATGAATTAGTTCTCATGAATGACTTTTCTCACAAGTCTAAATTCTCACTCTTAGGAGACTGGTCTCTAGATCTAGGAGCCCCCCTCCAAAACCTTTCTTTTTCTTTTTTTTTTAACCTCTTTTCTTTATAAATCACCTAGTCTCAAGTCTTCCATTATAGCAATAGAAAATGAATTAAGACAGAAGTGCATTAAAAAGGCTTGAACTCTGGGCTTGGGCGCTGTCTCTGAGCTCTTCAAGGCCTTGAACTCTGGGCTTGGGCGCTGTCTCTGAGCTCTTCAAGGCAAGTGCTGTACCACTTGAGCCACAGCTCCACTTCCCAGAGTTCTTTTGTAAGAACTACAAAAGGCCACTCTGCCCATGAAGAGAGCAAGACAGGGAATAGAGTTAATAATCATTAATAATCCTCAGGAGAAGCTCTCTGACTCTTGAGTTGATGTATAAAATACCTGGGCTTCCTTGCCTAGACTCTGAAGCAGGCATGCATTTTGTACCTTTTTTCCAGAGTCTCCTCCCTGAATTGAGGTCCAGTTATCCACTGTGATTACTGGCTGAATACCCACACCTTCTTAGCAATGTTCCTTTCCTTCTCTAGCATCTCTTGTCTCCTAGCAGTGAATTTTCATGACTTGAACCCTCTCTTTCTCTCTCTCTCTCTCTTTCTCTCTTAGACAAATAAATGAGCATATAATTTATGGCCCAAACTAGGACACCAGGTCATGTGATAAAGGGAGGGAGGGGGGTTTTGGTAATTATCAAGGCCAAGACCACTGGCACAAAGTAGGACTTTGCATGCCTGGGGACAAGACTTCTTAATTACAGCCTCTCTTGCAATAACAGAATGGGGGGGTTAGGATGGGAGGGAGGGAGAGAGAGAATTCAAATACCAATTCCTTATAATAACAGATATTACTATAAGATGTGCAGAGTGAAAATGCTTTTTACTTCGTGAGCATTTGTGCCCCCATGCATCCTCCCCCCCCCCCAGAGAGCTCTGGAAAGGAACATGTCAGTTCCAAAGCATGTCCATATCTCAGGAGGAGAATGGACCATAAGAAGTAGGTCAGTGTCTAGCCTGCAGGAAAACAAAGCTCAGGCATTTCTGAAGTCTTGTGATTCTATGCTCCAAGGCTGGAAGCAATCCTGTCAACCATAGTCAGCAAAAATGTTCATCTTAAAGCATCGCTGGGTACCCTCTTCTCGCTTTCTCTCACTTTCCATTAATGATGTCAGAGCCTGCTTTTCTGGAGCTACTCAGACAGTGAGACCTTTGACAGTGCATTCATGAGGATGATTGGTCTCTGTACCCCCGAGGATACTGTACCCAAACCAGGATTTTTTTTTAACTAAGACCTTTCCACTTCACATACTTCCCTGTCTAAAATTTTATATCTCCTCCAAGGAGATTTTTCTGTCTAAAAAAGTCTTTCAAGAAAACCACTCCATTTGCTTGTCTGGTGGAGATGAACAGTCTGAATGTGAACTTGATCGTGCATGTATTAATTTCGTCTTTGATTTTTTTTAATTTCATTTAATTTTATTTGTGAACATACTGTACAGAGGGGTTACAATTACATGGGCAGGATAATGCGTACATTTCTTACCAAGCATTGCAGCCTCCTCCTTT
>NW_012267276.1:565335-573655 GCF_000151885.1 Dipodomys ordii | reverse complement strand
CGCTTGCCTTGCATGCCTGAGGCCCTGAGTTCGATTCCTCAGCACCACATAAGCAAAAAGAAAAAAGCCAGAAGTGGCGCTGTGGCTCAAGTGGTAGAGCCTTGAGCTGAAGAGCTGAGGGACAGCATCCAGGCCCAGAGTTCGGGCCCCACGACTGGACCCCTCCAAAAAAAAAGAAGTAATTTACCTTACCAGGTAGATTTAGGGCATAGACATTCAAAACAATAATAGCAAGCATAGGGCTGGGAAGGTGGCCTTGTGATAGAGTGCTTGCCTTGCATGCATGAAGCCCTGGGTACAATTCCTCCGCACCACATAAGCAGAAAAAAAAAACAAAAACGGAAGTGGTGCTGTGGCTCAAGTGGTAGAGCATAAACCTTGAGCTGAAGAGCTGAGGACAGTGCCCAGGCCCAGAGTTCAGGCCTTACGACTGACCAAAATAATAATAATAATAACAATAACAATAATAAGCATAATCAGCAGGGATCATAGTAACTGCCTTCATCTTACAGAACACATTAGAGCATTTTGGTCCCAAGCAACAGAAACTAGGTTTGGCTAGTTTAAGCAGAAAAGGAAGACACTGAGAATTGTAGAAGATGAGATTATCTCTCCACCTAGTTCCTTTTTACCTTTGGTGCTCTCATCTACCAGCCACTGAAAATGTTGCTGTCAACAGGGACCCCTCACCTAGAAGATTATCTTCCACTTCCCATTTGATAAAAATTGAAGCTCTGCCAAATGGTAGAACTTATTCAGGTACAACTCATCCTTAGTCTCCTGGGCTGAGGTCAGAGGCCAGCTGAGATAAATTCCACTCAATTCTTTCTCTACTTATCTTGTCTCCCTCATTTCCTTAAGATTTCACAAACAATCTCACCTCAGGGTCTATTTCTAAGAAATCCCACCTAAGACAAAAGGACATTGGGAAGAGGACAGGACCACTCTAGGAAGTACAGGGAAGAAGTAGAGGGGTGGTAATCTTTTGTGTGCCATCCTCATGCTATTTCCACAGTCTTTCAATTAAAGATACAAATTTTTATAAAAGGATCTAACTGGTTTATTCTGAGTCACATGCCCCTGTTTATCATAGAGGGCTCTACCAAACGACATAGGTTCCTCAGGGAACTATTCAAATACTTTGCCAATACAATAGCAATATCATCTGGACAACTACCACCTCAACCACTCTTTAGGACAACCCTGAGGGACATGATACTATAGTTATTATACAAATGAAGAAATTGAAGTACAATTCAGGAAAATTCAAGGAACTAACCCAGCCCTCCTCTCAAATTTCTTGTTTAAAAGAGCCTATTTGAAAGGTTAACTCTCTAACATCTTTCAGACCTCCATTAGTAGGTCAACACAGCACAGAAACTCCATGCTGCCTTTGTCTGTTTTGTGCTGCTGTAACAGAATACCAGAGGCTGGGTAATTAGTAATGAGCAGAAATGTATTTCTTATCATTGTGGAAGCTGGGAAATCCAATATGGAGAGACCAGCATTTGTGAAGTGCTTTCTTCTACATCATAAAAAGATGGAAGGCATCACATGGCAGAAAGACAGAAAGGGAAGGGGGTGAGAATAAGGGTATAGACTTCCTTCTTTGACAATAAATTTACCTCCACTATAATGAGCCTATGCTCATGATAATTCCATTTACTCTGCCCTCTTGGACTAAACATCTATCATTAAACTCTACCTTCAATACTATAGTAAGAGGATTAAGTTTCCACCCCACACGGAGGTGGGGACATTCAATAATATATAGCCCTTAGCAGTTGTTGGTTCAAGAGTCTGTCTGGTTCTTGCCTTGGAGACGTAATAAGAATTTTCATGGGTCTCTGAGAGCTATGTCCCCGAGATTCAAGAAGGGGCCATACCCAACTCTTCCTCTAGACACTGCTAAGGCTGGGCCTAACAAACAACGACCTCCAACCTCTATTCTGCTTGTCCCTGGGTCAAAGTCAGCATGAGGAGGTGACAGAACCAAGAGTATCTCAGAGAGGTAGAGCAGAGCCCTTCCCTCTTCCCATGTCCTGCCTGAGGTCCACTGAACCTCTGGTCTCACTAACAAGGCAAAATATTATTCCCTGTTGATAAGATACAGCTCAAAGGATTGAGGGCATGGCTCATGTGGTAGAGCATTTGCCCAGCAAGCATAAGGCCCTTTCAAATCTTAGTATGTATGCATATATATATAGATATATAGATAGAGAGAGGGAGTACAGTTCAAGCAGGGATTGCTATCACTCTTAGCATCTTAGTTGATGCGCTCTTCTCTAGGCTGAAGAACGTGCCAAAGGAATGAGGACACTTTCCAAGGCAAGTTCCAGCACAACCCCTGATTTTAAAAATAGCCATTTACTAGTTGTGTAACCTGGGGCAAGTCATCCAACCTCTCTGAATCACAGCTTCCTCTTAAGGGAAATAGAGCCTTATCTCTGGAAGTCCTCCCTGTGGAGGATCCACTGGATAAAGCATTTACAACAACAACCCACCACCAGGTACAGGCTAAACACTCCAGAATGGTTGGATATTAGGTTTTCTTTGGGGAGAAAAGTTAAAATGGAATTAAAAAGTGAATATTTAGTTGGGCACTGACTGGTGGCTGGTTCATGCTTATAATCTTAGTACTCAGGAGGCTGAGATCTGAGGATCATTATTGGAAGCCAGTCTGTGCAGAAAAATCTATAAGTCTCTTATCTCAAATTAACCACCAAAAAAAAAAAAAACACTGGAAATGGAGCTGTGGCCTAAGTGATAGAGTGCTAGCCTTGAATGGAAAAAGCAAATCAGGAGCTTGAGGCCCTTAGTTCAAGCTCCAGTATCAACACACACACAACAAAATAAGTATCTATTTACATTGAATCTTTAATGCTGTTAAGTGACTTCTTTATTTATAGAACATTATGTTTTAATGAGAGTACAAACCAAAGAAATAAAATCAAACAAGGCTACAAAGGTGATATCATCTGCACATTTCATGAAATCATGTACAATAATATACTAATCACTCCAGAAATCCAGAATTTTTTCAGTAAAGGCTATTGTGATACGTCCATGTTCTGTCCCTCCACATCATGTCTCATATCCTTACACAGAAGCCAAACCCAGCATCATCTGTCCCATGGCATAATACAACAGGACATCCATGCACAGGTTGGACCAAACTTACATTTTGATCTAAAAGGAAAATGTTGTGTTTGTTCAAATCACTCCTAATATGATTCCAGGAACATGAGAATACTTAATGTATTCTTAGCTCAATAGTTTTTACCCACATTCAAAAATCAAATTTGACTGCAGTGGTTTTTAAGTGTTCTGGAGTCATGAACCCTTTTTGAATTAAATGAATGCTATGGACCAGTTCCCAGATAAATGCACAGCCAAGCAAAATGTCTGAACCTTCAATTCCTTCCTCCCTCACTAGGATGAGACTCTCTGAATTAAAGACTAAAATAAGCCAGGTTCGGTGGTATATACCTGTAATTCCAGTGATTCAGGAGGGCGAGATAACAGTTAGAGGATTAACTGTTCAAGGTGAATCTGAGCAAAAAGTTAGTGAGATGCCATTACAAAATACAAGCCTAGAATGGTGGCATGTGTCTATGATCCCAGCTATAAATATGAAGCTAAATATGAAGATTGCCATCTGCAGCTAGCCTGGGCCAAAACATTAGACTTTAATTGAGTTCAAGCCCTAAGACTGACAAAAAGGAAAACAAAAAAAAAACCCTAAAGTAAAAAAGGAGGTTGTATCTCAAGACGTAGAGCAAAGTATAGCACAAATCATTGTATTATATTAATATTATATTAGTGAAATAATGAATTATTTTCATGTTGCCTAACAGTGTTTTTCATCTTTACTGTTTATACACGAATAAAATAGAATGTTATTATGGACTTCTTAGAAAGCAGAAAAATACCTAAAGCAAAAAGTGAAGGATGAGCCCAAATGGTAGAGTACTTACTTAGCAAAAGCAAGGAAAGAACAAGTTGAAACCCCAGTACCACCTAAATAAACAAATACAGTTAATGAGTACTCCAAGAATTGTATTTTGCCTTTTGTGGAGGTTCAGAGATGCTAATCTCATAGCATTCATGATCTCACACAGCTTACCACTCCCTCATTCCTTCATAACCTGCCAGCCAAGGTCACAGGCAAATGCAAGCTTTTCCATGTCGCCTCTGCCAGTGGAGAAGCTGACACCCTGTGAAGAGGGGGCATCATGAGAAGTTAAGTCAATCTCTGTGAGCACACGGAGGCCTTCAGACATTGGTTCCTTCCTTGTTCTCTTATGTGTTGAGCATTCCAGTATACCCGGCTCCTGCCAGGAATGACAGCGTGCAACAGGAGCCATAGCACATATGTCTGCATCTAAATTCTAGTCCCAGCAATTAGCTGCTGGGTGCTCCGAGTCTTGGGTTCCTCGGATAGAAAATGCAGCTATTTGAATTCTCACTGCGGGGTCATCCTGCAGATTGGATGGGGCCTGGGTCAAGACAATAGCCAGTCTAGCTACCAGTGGCTCACACCTGTAATCCTAGCTACTCAAGAAGCTGAGATCTGATGATGGAGATTCAAAGCCAGTCTGAACATAAGACTGATCACCAATTAACCAGCAAAAGAACCGGAAGTGCCTTGAGCAAAAGAGCCAAGAGAAAAAGAGCACAAGGACTTGAATTCAAGCTCCAATACTGGCACAGGTTAATTAATTAATTATTCTAAAAAAGACAGCAGCCAGCTCAGGGCCTACACAAAATGAGCACTGGATAAAGGTCCCTTGCTAACAGATCTGAACTATTTCAGGACATCAAGTGAGAATCCCCTAGTGGAAAATAAAATAAAATAAAAAGACCTGCTTAGGAGAAAGAGAAGCTGAGCTCACATAGGGCTGGTGAGCCTCCTCTTCAACCACTCGCTGACATTCATTTCTGTCTTATTGAAAGGGGGAAATTTTTTTCCTGGCAGTTGGAATTAAAGTTTTCTATTCATCTTTCCTTTGCATACTATTTCACCAAGTAATACAAAATTAACGCCACGCTAAGCATGGGTAGGAAAGCACACCTCTGTCAGGACTGGGCAAAGGAGGCATCTCCAAGCACAGGAAAGTGCTGGCACTCCCAGAGCTGGATCCCAAGAACAACTCTTCAAGTCTCTGAACCCAGTCCCCAGAAGTGAGCTTTACAAATTCTGGGCATCCAAGCAGAAGCAACACATGTAGAAAATATGGAGGTTGTGTGAAGGCTAATCGACTATGTGAGGCCTGCCTTGTGGCCTTGAAGCCTCTAGCAGGAGCTAGATGACCTCATCGTTTTCATTCCATTTCTGTGGAAAGAGCTATGAAGGAAACTCTTTAGTGGACTCCTTCAGCTGATCCAGCTGATAACCCCTCTAGAAGTGGATACCCAGCTTTGGATTAGATCCCCTCCAGCTTTATAAAACCAAATAAACAGAACCCAGCCAGACCTGCCGGCCCCAGGGCCAGTGGGATTGACTGGAATGTTCCCCAAACCTCCCCAGTATTTGGCAAAAAGTTGACCCCCTTGTCAATGGGGTGGCTGTTTTGGGGCTGAAGAATTCACTGCTGATGGTGCCAACTAGCCTTTCTTTCTATGCCTGGGTGGAGCTGACTTAGGCAGGTCAGCCTGCTCTCTGGCTCTAGACATTGTTCCTGCTGTTCTGGGGTGCTGGGCCATCAGGAAGTAGAAGGGAGAGACTGCAGTGCTCTTAGCCTCCTTGGGCACTGGTACAGGGTTCATGAGCCTGGCTTCAGTCCAGGTTCTGCAACTCAAGCCTCATCTCCAAGCCCCTCTTCCTAAGATGTCATCCCTCTGACTTTAGCCAAAGAATAAAACCTCTTGTGCTTACTAACTTCAGGATAGACACTTAAAAAAATCAGGAACTGCCAATTCCACCAATCCCAGTGGGACTGTGTGTGTGTGTGTGTGTGTGTGTGTGTGTGTGTGTGTGTGTGCGTGCATGCATGCACGCGTGCATGCACACGCATGCACACACAAGAAACTTCCTGTTCCATCTTTGTACATTCAGGGCCTTTGTATGTACAGGACTTTTGTACTGTTAGCATGTACAGTGCACTGATCCCTTCTCGAGAATCTTCCCTTCAGCCTTTACCCAGCCTGAGGAAAAAGAGAAAGCAGCTGCAGAAGGAGGTGGACTATGTCCTCTACAGCCACCCAGAGAGTAATTAGGGATTTGAACCCACCACTGGGGATGCATTGCCATCGTTCTCTGCTAGCATCACTGGTTGCATGAGCAGATGGCCCCTTGAGGTACAGTTTTCTCATCGTAAAATGGGTTGTTCTGTTTGCATAAAAAATAAACAGCATTGCAATCTGAGGCACAGGGATGTCAGGTAAGTCAATGAGATGTGGTGGGAGATGTCTGTGGAGTAAGAGAACATTCAGATGTTGATGTATGTGAGGTTTGTTACCTGTACCCCTATCCTGCCTTCTGTGTATGTGTGTGTATGTGCATGCACACGCGCATATGTGTGCGTGCACACATGCGCACACCAGTCCTGGACACTCAGGGCCTGGACACTGTCCTTGAGCCTTTATTCCCAAGGCTAGTGTTCTACCACTTGAGCCACAGTTCCACATCTGGCTTTTTTTTCCAGTTAATTGGAGATAAGAGTCTCACAGACTTCCCTGCTCAGGCTAGCTTCAAACTGCAATCCTTAGAGCTCAGTCTCCTAAGTAGCTATGATTATAAGCACAAGACACTGGCACCTGGCTGGCTTTCCCGTTTTGAACTTATTCCCACTGCTATCTATTGCTCAGGGTTTTCCTGTACCCCTCCCTCTCCTGACAGAATGCTAAGATGTGAATAGTACTAGAATATGGCAAATTCAGGTGTTTATTGTCTCTGGCATGGCCTTTTTAAGGTCCTTAGAATGAGAAATGCTAGATCTAAAGGATGCCTTGACTTGTAGTTGGTTTTCAGGTAATGATTCTTTTGGGGTCCTGACAAGTAATTCCTCTACATGGCAAAACCCAGAGGCATCATTAACCAGGAAGTATTAATGGCTTTCCAGGGAAAAGTGGGAGTCCAGGGAGACCCACATCTACCCTGGGCCAGAAGCAAGGCTGGACTTCTGATTCTCCTTGCTCTACCCACAGCCCTTGCTCCATTCTTCCAGACTCTCCCCACAGTGTCAGTTGACTGACATCTCCTCTCCAACATTATTCCACAATGAGGCTCGTCTACCCAATGGTATCTCATCTAAACCATCTCCACACCACCCCCTTGAATGGATCCCTCATGACGACCTACCTCACCAACCCTCTTCTCTGCCCTCTGCCCTCACATCCTCCACCCACAGCATCTATCACCATTCACTCTGCAAACATTCAAGACTTGATTACCGTAGGGAGCTACACTGTTATGTTCTTGCCTGTGACCTCTATGTCCTGACTCAGGGCCCTCTATGGCTTGCTTTGATGTGACCTTTATTAATGGACATCATTCTTCTCTAATCTGTCCCCAAAGCCACCAGAGGGACCAAGCAATTTTGATCATATTTCTTCCTCCTTCCCTCTTAACCCCAGTCTCATTGTCAGTAAAGACTCAGAAAGGTAAATGACATCACAGAATTGAGATAAAAATAAGAGGAAGCCATGACATGTGAAAACTCTTGGCTGTGCAACAGGTATTCAAGAACAATGGGTTGGGTTCATCTGATTTGTTTAGCTTTTGCCAAGTGAGCTAAGTGGCAGTGACCAGTGGCTTCCTACTTGTAGGTAATTCCTAATTCTTATTAGGATGCCAAAGAGCCTCTTTCCGTCACTTCTTCTTGTCCAGGTGATGTTACCCCTCAAAGAATCAAGTGAGTTATGCCTCCAGAAGGGAAAGCTAGGGAAGGACCAACATCCTCATTTTAAAGATGAGGAAATTGAAGTCCTGAGCGACTATGTATTCCAATACCAACAGCTAGTGGCAAAATGTGGAACTTACCTACTCTGAAAGAAGAGAGGCATGCATCCAGAAAATAAAATAGCTTAAAGAAAACTCAAAAGTGAATCTCACCAGACCACAGAACATTCTAGCATCCCAGACACTCCCTTTCATGATTCTTTTCCTATCTCCCACCAGGAGACTACTTTTATCCCAACTTCATGGGCATCTTTTTTTTTTATTTTTATTTTTGTTTAATTTAATTGTATTTTATTTGTGAACATACTGTACAGAGGGGTTACAATTACATGGGCAGGATAATGCGTACATTTCTTACCAAGCATTGCAGCCTCCTCCTTTGGTTTACCCTTCACGAGGTATTTTATTTTTTATGGG
>NW_012267276.1:553980-565285 GCF_000151885.1 Dipodomys ordii | reverse complement strand
CCTTCTCCTTCCCCCTCTTCCCCCTCCCCCCACCGACGTTGTAAAGCTCGTTTTGGACATGACAACTTGTACTTCTCATTGTTGCAACAGGTAAACCTGTATCCTTAAACAACTGGTTTTTCCTCATGGGCATCTTTTTTGCCTGTGCAAGGACTTGGTCTTGAAATCCATGCTTAGCACTTGCACTTGGCTTTTTTACTCAAAGCCAGTGTTCTACCACTTAAGCCTCATCTTCACTTCTGGCTTTTTGCTGATTAATTGGAGAAAAGAATCTTATAGACTTCTCTGCCCAGGCTGGTTTCAAATCATGATCCTCAGATCTCAGCCTTCTGACTAGCTAGGATTACAAATGTGAGCCAACAGCACCTGATCTTTGATGGGACTCTGATTTTCAAAATCTCATTTCCAAAGCATGCACTCTAAACATTATATCTGGGTTTTTGATCACTTTGAATTTTATGATATAACATTACACTGGACTCAATTCTGTCACTAATTAGCATGTTGTGTCATTCATGTTGTCTTTGTAACTAGCTTCATTCAGTCCCAAGGTTGTATAGTATTGTACTAAGTCGAAGAGTGTCTCCTCAAATTTCATGTCTACCCAGAACTTCAGAATGTAACCTTATTTAGAAACAGACACTTTGCAAGTTAGTATGAGGTCATGTTAGGGAGGCCCTAAATCTAATGACTGTTATCCTGATTACAAGGCCTTATGAATACAAAGATAAACAGGGAGACTACCATGTGAAGTTAGAAGTCGAGAATGTCAGATGCAACTCCCAGAGAAGGAATGCCAAGGATTGTCAGCTTCTACTGGAAGTGAGGAGTGAGACGTGAGACAAATTCTCCTTCAGAGACTCCTGGAGGACTCATGTTGCTGACCCTTGGATTTTATACTTCTTGCATTATGAAAGAATCGAGTCCTGCTATTTGAACCTACTTAGCTTGTGGTCCTAGGAAACTAATACAATATTCTTCTATAGTCATGATTTGCTAGCAAATAGGCCAGCATTTCCTGATCTGTTATGTAGCTGAAGTAGTTTGGTTACTCTTCTGTCTTGAACTGTTGTGAATAAATGCAGCTAGGAACCCTGTTGTCCAGTATACAAGGGCATGTGTTTCTCTGGATGCCATGCCTCCACCATCATCCTTCTTCCTGGTAGTCCTGGGAACGAGCCACTCTGAGGCACAGGAGAAAGGATGGTATCAGAACATGGAGCCTGCCTCAGCACCAACCTAAATTAATTCATCCTCAGCTCTCCTGCCTGATTCCATCCCTACCCTACTGTGACCCTGAGCCATTACTTCCTGTTTGTAGGCTCCTCCCACTGACTTCCTCTGCAGCCTCTCTCCAGCTAGAGAGTCTGATCTCCTTTTCTAGTTCTTTTTTTCTTTCTTTGTTTAACAGGTTTGGGTTAGTGTCGTGTGTGTGTGTGTGTGTGTGTGTGTGTGTGTGTGTGTGTGTGTGTGTGTGTGTGTGTGTGTGTACCAGTACTGTGACTTGAACGCAGGGCTTTGTGTTCCTGCTTCGCTTACATAGGTCAAGCCTATGTAAGCCTATGACCACACCTTCCCTTCTGGCTTATTTTGGTTAATTAGATATGAGAGTTTCACAGATAACGTTTCTACTCAGGTTGGTTTCAAACCATGATCCACAGATTTCAGCCTCCTGACTAGCTAGGATTACAGACATAAGCCATCAGTGCCCAGTGGGTCCACTGTTTTTGCTTGTTCTCTGGACTCTGCCATAGCATTTCAGACCCAAGTCTCTAACAAGGGGCCCTTATTACAAGGGGAGACTTTCATAAGTACTTTTTCTCTGCCTGTATTGATTTGAGAAAATGGCTACTCTGGAAGACAGTGAGAGGCTGAGGGCAGAAAAGGCAAGGCATGATGGGACAGGAGAGGGGAGCATCTGTGCAGTAGAAGTGGGGATGCTGGTGCACGTGGTTGTAGCAGCAGCAACCAGTGGCCAAGTCACAAAGCGAAAAGAATGTGTCAGCCGCCAGAGGCTGAGGTAAAGGGTTGCTGTGTTCACTCTCTTCATTCCTGAAGATGAGTCACTTCCTAAACCTCCAGAACCATGACTATGATTGTTTATCTGACATGAACACCAAGCTTGTTTTCAATGCTGCAAAACCATCTCAAAGTGTACTGCACTGCCTCTTTTCTGAGTTTGGCTCCTCACATTATGATTCTGTATTGCACTTGGGTCTATCTCCCTAGCATTTGTATTGTTCTCTACAACTCTTTCTGGGAGGTTATGAAAACAGTAATATAAAAGTATTTTCCCTTATATTTTTAGGGAAATATACGACTTTGAATTTAAAGTCAGATGGAAATCTATGGTTAGCTCCACCCATTGGTTCTCTGAAGCCAGGAATTAAGATGTTTTTCCCCTGTGGTTATTTCAGCAGTCAATAACCAATCCCCGTTGCTCAAAGTCTTCCCACAGGGAAGGTCTGAGAAGATGGTGGGGGAGAAATATTGGAGGTTGGGAGCCAAAATGTCTAGAGTTAATGGTACACATAAAAATTTGACTAAGTATCCTGAACTTTCAATGCTAAACAACATCTTGCCTTCCAATTCATGAATTGGAATTCAGAAAAGGGATGAATCAATCAGGAAGTCATTAGCACAGTGACTGATACAGAAAACATGTTTGCTACAGGAATTGGGCCTTAAGTAATGGGAAAGGGTAGCTCATGGATCTGTTTGTGCCAAAGCTATCATCCCTACATTATCAGGGGGTGGGGGGCAGAGGGTTAGGAGGATTAGAGAGGATTAGTCCTGAAGATGCTATAGGTCAGCAGACCTGGCAGTTTAAAGGGAATCTAGATATGAAGTGGAGGAAGAGCAAGTACATCTATAATCTATGAGGACAAATAAGAATTCAGTAACAGAAACTGAAATTCTTTTTTTCTTTTTTTTGGTCAGTTGTGGAGCCTGAACTTAGCCTGGGTACTGTCCCTCAGCTCTTCAGCTCAAGGCTAGCGCTCTACCACTTGAGCCACAGTGCCACTTGCGGTTTTTTCTGCTTATGTGGTGCTGAGGAATTGAACCCAGGGCCTCATGCATGTGAGGCAAGCACTCTACCACTGAGCTACCTTCCCAGCCCCAGAAACTGAAATTCATAAGGACCAACTGCAACCCAAATCTACCCCAACCATCTCAACCTCCACCATGTGGGTGACCCACTAACTGAGCCTTTCATCACAGAGCTACACAGACACTTGGTCAAGATTCAGAGAAACTACACAAAAAAGTCAGGAAGGCATTGAGAAGCTAGGACCCCCCTACTGCATTATACCAACCAGAGTGAGCCTGTATTAGTCAGTTATTGCTGTGTAACAAATCAACCTGAAATTCAGTAGCTTCAAGATCAATCATTAATTTTTGTTTGTGTATCTTAGGGTTGTATATGGTCTGATAGTCTTGGCTGGCATCAACTGGGTGGCTGTGTTCAAATTGACTATCCAGCTGGGGCTAGCTCCTTGTTGATTTGGGGGTTATGTCTGATGCATGTATATTTACTCTTACAAGGAGGCAGAAGCTACTTAAAGTGAATTGTTCTCATAGTAATGGCAGAGGTGCAGAAATAGCAAGCAGAATTGAGTATTGCTCCTTAAGACATAGACTCAAATATGCCATACTGCCATTTCTATCACATTTCATTGGCCAAAGCACAGGCCTAGGTCAGGGAAGTACAAGCAAATATGTATGGCAAATATACATGGCAGAAGCTGAGCACCAGTGGGTCAGGCCTATAATCCTAGCCACTTAGGAGGCTGAGATATGAGGATCATACTTCAAAACCAGCCTAAGCAGACACATCAAAGAAACTCTTATCTCCAGTCAACCAGCAAAAAGCCAGAAGTGGTGCTGTGGCTCAAGTGGTAAGCACCAGATTTGGGCCAAAAAGCCAAGTCTGATGCTTTAAGCCCCAGTACAGCATAAAAAATTAATAATACAGACCATGATCATCAAGGATTTGGGGAAAGTCACACCTGTAGGCATGCTTCTAAGAAAGTGTACCCCTCTTTGTGATGGAGGTATGCCAGAAGCCCATAATTTCAATTTCCTAAGCTCTATGTGCCTGTATACCAGATCTTCTTATTTGTTAATATGTCATTTGTGTAAAAGCATGTTTGTTTCCACTGGGGAGGTGCCATCCCTGTTTAATCTCTTGCCTGAGCTTTAGGCATTATTTTTCGTTAGAAAAAATATCTAAAACATCTCTTAGGACAGAATTCGCCTTGGTTGGCTGAGTTCTCTGTGAGTGAGGCTGCTCTCCAGATCTTCCCTAAAAGAACTTCTAGAAGTCTTACCCTCAACAATAGCATCAAATCAAAGCCAAACCCATGACCATTTCCCCACCCCACTACAAGCTCCTTGAGAAAAACAAGGCATGTCATCATTGTGTTTAAATACACACAAGGCCTGGCTCAATTGGAGCTCAAAATATCTTTGTTCATTAAATGTCAATTCCAAACCTCTATGACACAAAGATCATGTCATAAGCACTTCTAAAAACAAGACTCATGCTGACTTGGTGAGGATTTAGCTTCACATGGAATCTATTTTATAGGGATCGGTTAATTTTAAGCAAAATTATGATGTGGATGTATGGTCATCTTTGGAAAACTCTATGAGTCTCAATTCTATGAGTCCTTCCCCTGAAACCATACGACCCCACAATTCTCTGACTTTATTCTGCAATAAAAAAATGTAGAGGGAGGGTAGGCACCAGTGGCTCACATCTATATCCTATCTACTCAGAAGGCTGAGATTGGAGGATCACAGTTTAAAGCCAATTCAGACTGATAAAGTTTGTGAGATTCTTATTTCCAGTAACCAGCAAAAATCCAGAAGTGTAACTATGGCTCAAGTAGTAGAGCACTAGCTTTGAATGAAAAAAGGGACAGAACATAGGCCCTGAGTTCAAGCCCCATGACCAGCACATGACGGGGGAGAGAAAGAAAGAAAGAGAGAGAGGAAGAGAGAGAGAGAGAGAAAGAAAAGGAAAAATAGAGGGAACTTATGGATACACATTTACTTTTCAAATTAACAATGATTTATTAAGCATGTATCATAAGCCATGCACTATGTGTTAAATTTTAGGGATCAAAAGTCCCATACAGATTTAGGGAGTTCCCAGTTTAGTGGGAAAAACATACATGTAACCTGATGATTATTATACAGCATGACAAATTCCCAAATACTGTGGAATCCAGAGGTACTTCCTGGAAGAGGTGATGTGTTATAATTCTTGGTGCACAAACAAGAGCTAGAAGTGAGGTGTGGTTCTAGCCAGCAGAAAGAACAGCATGTACAAGGACTTGGGCTGGAGAGAATGGGCGCTCTTGCAACACCCGGGGAGTACAAGGAGACTGGAAAGGGAGTGAATTCAGGCATGGCCAGAAATGTGACTGCAGAGCAAATAGAGCTGGATCAGGCCAGTCAATTCTTAAGGCCTGTTTTGAAGTGTTGATTTGTCCTGAGTTCAAAGGGGAGACATAGAAAGTTCATAACCATGAAAACGACCAGCTCAATTTGTAATTTAAAAACATTTGGGCTATAATCCTAGCTACTCACAAAGCTAAAATCTGAGGGTTGAGGTTAGAAGCTAGATTAGGCAGGAAAGCCTGTGAGTCTCTTATCTCCAAATAAGCAATACAGAAGTCGGATGTGGAGCTGTGGCTCAAGGGGTAGAGCATTAGCTTTGAGATGGGGCAGGGGGTGGGAGGAAAACTCAGGGACAGCACCTAAGCTGTGACCTAAAGCCCCAGGACCAGTACAAAAAAAAAGACACAAATTAGGGAAGCTAGTTATGGGACCACCACAACCATCTATACAAGAGATTGGCGGGGGGCGGGGCAGTCTCTCTAGGCATGTGCTTGGACAACTATAGACCCTACTCAGTGACCATTGGTGGTGGTCCAAGATGTCTACTATCCATGCTCTGCGCATGCTCTGGGCTACCTGCCCTTACCACATTACAAGCGTGGCCGCTTGATTTGAATTTTCTCATCTGGTAATCATTTTATCCAGCCAAGCTAGGCAGACAGCTTCCAACATCTGATAGCTTTTTGGTACATAGTTTGAAGGCTTTTTATTTCTTCTTAATTAGAAAATTGTAGGGATTTTTTTTTATACTTGAAACCAAGTTTGTATGAATGGCTTACTTCAAAATTCTCCCAAAATATTGACTTTGGGCAAAGCCCAAAAGTTAAACTTCAGGCTGGAATTTCAATAACAGGGTTTAGACATCTTAGTTTCTTTGTTGTTTCTTCTAGAAGGAGGCAGAGAAGGAAAAGCAGGAAGGGAGGAGGAGGAGGAAAGAGAGAGACGAGAGGGTCTCATTGTACCACACAAAAATTTAGCAGCTGAATCATAAAATATCATCCATGTGCTTTGCTTACCCAATAGGAAACAACATGGTCAAACTCTTGAGTCTTCAGAGGGAAATGTCAAAAACTAGAGTGACCCAGCTACACGTACTGAATACCTCCTACCCCCTTTCTCCCTTCCTTGCTCTCCCTGCAGGCTCCCCCTAAATCACCATCACTATAAGAACAAGGCCAGGGTGGCCTGAGTGGCTTGCCACATCATCAAAAGGAATTCTTCCCTAGTGATCCTCCAAAGAGAAGCCATGACAAGCAAAGTGAACATCCTGTTCCCGTCCTGCAGGTCTCTAGTCCCAGTCACCTGCACCTGTCTCTGACACTCTATCTGGGCCAGCAGGAAGCTTTGTGTATAACCTGTTCAATGTCCTCACGTAACGTAAATGGTTACTGAATAAAACTACCTTGAAATTTGGGAGCTTTGTTGTTTTTTTATTTTAAAGACAAAATGAAGCAGAAAACCAAACAATTTTCTCTCTCCTAATTCTGTGGGTTCACTAGGCATTCAAATGCCGCCCCCTCAGGTGCTGGCTGGGCTGCTGGGTGTTGGGGTGGCTTTGCTCCCATGGCTGGGATGGGTGCTGGTGTCCGCAGGGTGCTCTGCTGGGAGCTGAAGGCCCCCTTTCCTCTCACACTGAAAAGCTAGCTGACCTCACAGCATAGGAGCTCAAGTCCAATAAGGGGGATCCAATGGGCAAATGGGAGCAGTTCTCTTCTATAGAATACTTCTGCTGCTGTGTTCTGTGGGTTAAAGACAGTCACAAAGCCAGTCTGGATACAAAGAGTGGGGATCACAGGGACACAATACAGAAGAGCATGAGGGATGAGAGTTTGAGACCATCTATGGCAGAAAGAAAACCAATCAGGCACTCTGGACATGGTGGCATATGGCTGTAGTCCCAGCACCCAGGGGGCTAAGGAAGGAGGATTGTGACGACTGGGATAGCCTTCATTACATAGCAAGACCAGGAAGGAAGGAAGGAAGAAAGAAAGAAAGGGAGGGAGGGAGGGAGGGAGGGAGGAAGGAAGGAAGGAAGGAAGGAAGGAAGGAAGGAAGGAAGGAAGGAAGGAAGGAAGGAAGGAAGGAAGGAAGGAAGGAAAGTGGGAGGGAAAGGGAAAGAGAAAAGGGAAGGGAAGAAAAAGGGAAGGGAAAGGGGAAGAGGAAGGGAAGGGAAGGAAGGAGAGAAGAGAAAAAAGAAAGAAAGGAAGGAAGGAAGGAAGGAAAAAAGAAGGGAAGGGGAAGGAAAGGTAGAGAGGAAAAGGGAAGGGACAGGAGAGGAGAAGAGAGGAGAGAAGAGGAGAGAAAGGGAGAGGGAGACGGGAAGGGAAGGGATAGCGAAGGGAAGGAAGAAAGAAAGGAAGAGGAGAGGAAGTGGGAAGGGCAGAGAAGGGAAGTGGGAAAGAGGGGAAGGGGTGGGGAGGGAAGAGGAAGAGGGAAGGGAAGCAGAGAGGAAGGACAAGGGAGAGAAGAGAGAGGGGAGGGGAGGAAGAAGAAAGAGAAGGGGAGAGGAAGAGGAAGGAGAACAGGAGAGGGGAGGGGAGGAAGGAGGAGGGGAGGGGAGGAAGAAGAGGAGAATCAGTCGGGAGAGATGGCCTTGGAAAGCTTTTACATGTGGCTGGTAAAGGGTTTGACACAGTGCTCCCTGGGGAGCTTCAGTGAGTCTAAGAACTAAGCCAGGTGTTAAGAACCCCATCCAGTTTGTTGCCTGCATGGCCATAAATACCACTTCTGTAAATGTCTGTTGTTCTGTTTCATTTTGGCTCAGAGCACAACCTGATTCTGAGGAAAGGAGTCCAGGCAGAGAAGCCAGACGTGGGGAGACTAGTGGCCATAAGAACTCCTAGCACAAACTGCACCCAGTAGGACCTCTTCTTCCTGATTGATGAACCAACACACACAGACCCCACTCTTGGGAATTTCTGGTACAAAGTGAACTGAGATGGGGTGGAGATGAAACAGAAAGAGAAGCTCAGGCAAAAGCCAGGCTCAGGTGGCTCATGCCTGCAATCCTAGCTACTCAGGAGGCAGACATCTGAGAATTGAGGTTTGAAGCTTGAATTTTCAGGAAAATCCATGAGACTCGTAGCTCCAATTAACCACCAAATAGCAGGAATTGGAGGTGTGGCTCAAGTGGTAGAGTGACAGTCTTGAGTAAAAAAAAGCTCAGGGAAATTTCCCAGACCCTGAGTTCAAAGTCTCAGCAAGAAAGAAAGAGGAAGGGAGGAAGGGAGGAAGGGAGGAAGGAAGGAAGGAAGGAAGGAAGGAAGGAAGGAAGGAAGGGAGGGAGGGAGGGAGGGAGGAAGGAAGGAAGGGAAGGAGGGAAAGAAAATTGGAGTCATGAGGTTGACAGATTCAAAAGAATGGGAGGAAATGGAGTACAGCACTAGGAAGAATAGAGCCACACTTAGCATGAGGGGTCAGTTTCTCTGAGCTCTTAACTCTCATCCTGTTCTGGGTACTCCTGACCCACTGGCCACCTCTGTGTTCCCAAAAGTCACCTGTGTTGTGGTTAAGGGACCTTGCATCAGCCCCGCCCCCATGTTTTCCCAGCTGCCTCCTCCAGGCCTTCATTACCATGCTCCCTGTGCAGAGCTCTCCCAGGACCGCCCAGTTTATGGTACCCTTGCTCATCGGGCTTTAACATGTGCCCCACCTCCACCCCCAGGTATCTTCTTCCCACACCACCCTCTGTATTTGGCCCGTTCATCGGTGCCCTTTGCTTGTATTCTATCCACCCTCTCTCACATGGATATAAGCAGGGATCTTGTCTCTTGTTCCCTACTAAAGTCCCCAGAATCTAGAACACCGCCTTGTACATAGTCAGTACTCAGGAAATGATTGCTGAGATTATGTGCTGTGTCTTCTCGTTTCCATTATATTCTTACAATGAATCCCCCATTGCCAAAGTTCATCTCAGTATTCCCCCCTCCATTCTTCCTGCATTGGGAATGTCGCCCACAGTCAGGAAAGGCCCTGCATAGATTTCTGCTAATGGAACCATCATACTCCATTCAAGTGGAGGTGGTCCAGAGGCAGAGTGCATCAGTGGCGAAGCATTATTGAGTATGTGAGCTCTCTAATTGCAACACAATATAAATGTCCTTATTCCCCCTAATGGAAGGCAAACTTAAGGATATATGTTCCCCTTAAATAGCATTATTGGATACTTTCCAGCCACACCCAAAGAAGATAGCCATGACCTTCCTTGCATTAGCAGCTCACCACACAGACTTCCACAACTATAACCAAATGCACAGGATTCCTTCTTTCCCTTCTTGGTGAATGCAAAGCCAAAAACAAGAAATCAAGAGTGGGGAGATACTTGCTACCTGCAGCAGCTAATAAATAACTTCCATCAGTTATTTCTGAAGCAAAGGAATGGAAGTATAGGGATTTTCTTGATCACATATATATTCAGATAGAAAAGCACTTCAGGGACCACCACATTGCCGAGCATGCTCAGTTGAAGTTTCTAGATCAAGAAAGAAATACTGCTGCAGACACATCTTAGGGCATGTTTAGCTCAAGGTCATGAAGCATGTGTTTGAAGGTTAGAATGGCAGAAAGGAACATTTTGGGCATGCTCTGCTTACATTCATAATGAAGATGGAAGGAACATCTCTGACAGGTGTAACTTCCTCTAAAAAGCTTTTAGAAGAAAAGACATTGTGAAGATTTGTTAATTTAGGTGTCCCTAAAGGTGCCTGGTTTGCTCAGTTGTCTAACACTAATGACAAGCACACATTTTAAAAATAATTCTCATAGGGTGGGCCCTGTTGGCTCATGCCTGTAATCCTAGCTACTCAGGAGGCTGAGATCTGAGGATCGCGGTTCAAAGCCAGCCCGGGCAGGAAAGTCCATGAGACTCTTATCACCAATAAACCACTAGAAAACCAGAAGTGGTGCTGTGGCTCAAGCAGTAGAGCGCTTACCTTGAGCTGAACAGCACAGGGACAGCACCCAAGCCCAGAGTTCAAGCCCCATGACTGACCCAACAACAACAACAATAATAATAATAAAATATTAATAATTCTCATAAGCCAGGCATTCATGGCTCATGCCTGTAATCCTAGCTACACAAGAGGTTGAGATCTGAGGATTTAGGTTTGATGCCAGCTTGGGCAGACAAATCTGGGAGACTTTTATCTCCAATACTCACAAAAAGCTGTAAATGGATATATGGCCCAACTGGTGGAGTACCAACCACTTCTTACCGGGAGAAAACTCAGCCAGAAACCAGTGGCTCATGCCTGTAATCCCATCTACTCAGAAGGCTGAAAGCTTCGGATCAAGGTTTGAAGACAACCAGGGAAGGAAAGTCCATAACACTCTTATCTTCAATTAGCCAGCAAAAACAACAACAACAACAAACTAGTGTGGTGATGTGACTCAAGTGGTAGAGCCAAAGCCTTGAATGAAAAAGCCAAGCAAGAGCATGAGGCCCTGAGTTTAAGCTCTAGTACCAATGCAAGAAAGAGAGAGAGAGAGAGAGATCCTAAATGAGTGTGAGCCTCAGTTTCTGTTGTGAACCAAATTTTCCACACAAGACATCTCCCCACTAGATGCCTCTGTCTGTCCTCTGGAGCTTCTGCATGTGGCAAAGCATCTTCATGTGTGTTTAGTATTTATTGTGCAGGCAGTTGAAGAATGTGGGAACTTCTAGCAAATCTAAAACAGCTTAGAATCATGGGTAGGTATAAATGAAGAGCTTCGTGGTTGTCATGTTTTGGTTTTTGTTTTGTGTTCAGGATATCATTCCAGACAATTTCAGAGTAAAGAGAAGTCATGCTGTTTTTTGGGGGGGTCCGGTCGTGGGGCCTGAACTCTGGGCCTGGGTGCTGTCCCTCAGCTCTTCAGCTCAAGGCTAGCACTCTACCACTTGAGTCACAGCGCCACT
>NW_012267276.1:547282-549782 GCF_000151885.1 Dipodomys ordii | reverse complement strand
ACTAGGCTCACTTCTTAAAGGTTCTACCTTCCAATGCCACCACACTGAGCATCAAGTTCCAACATCCTTACCTTTGAGAACCTTCTTAGAACATGTCTAACTACTAGCATGAGTCTGCTAGCCAGGGATATCATGAAGTAGGGTTGGAAATTAGATGAAAAAAGGGCTCCATCAACTCCAAGAAATCTGATTTAACATAAATATATTTCGAAATGCCAGGAATTACTCTAGTCTTCAACATCTACACCCAGGCTGGACGCTGATGGCTCACACCTGTAATCCTGGCTACTCAGGAGGTTGTGATATAAAGAGCATAGTTTGAAGCCAGCCTGGGCAGGAAAGTCCATGAGATTCCTAAGTCCAAGTAAACACCAAAAGGCTAGCAGTGGAGTTATGACTCAAGTAGTAGAGTGAGAGCCTTGAGCACAAAAGCTCAGGGACAGTGCCCAGGCCTTGAGTTCACATCCCAGTATGGCACACGCACACACAAACAAACAAAACACAAACCTGAAGGGCAGACCACCCTCATTACCTGCTCACCTGCCAAAGGAAAGGGGCTTTGTCAGCCCCCAACTGAGCTTAGACTAATGCCAGTTCACACAGATGATTCCTCATTTCAGTCAAAGCAGATAGTGGGGACTGGGGTGTGCATGAGAATCCATGTTCCTAACCAGCTCCCGGGGACACTGATGCTACCAGGACAAATTCCACACCTCTAAAATCTTAAGTGAAATATAAATATCAAATAAATCATGTTAAATGCTTCCACGATCCCTAATATCAACCAGTTGTTCCTGCAAAATTGTTCGCACTTTTATCTTTTTCACTTTGGTAACAAGTCAAATTATTTTACAAGAGTTTTATAAGGCTAGAACATCCTGTCTCCAAGTTTTTAAAATAAGCAGGTACAGTGGTTTAGAGGTGGTTCCTTTTACATCACCTGGGAGATTTTGTTCCCCCATCTGGCCAGCAGCCTCTCTCCAGGCCTTGTTTACATTGGAATCTGGGACTCTCTCAAGTTGATCCATACAGCCTTTACCTGCAAACATTGGCACTGTGGTTTTGGGGGTTACTCACAGGAAAAATAAAAAACTCTAATATTGCATATTTATAAGAAGAATTCATGACAACTTTTCTAAGTTCTTTGCCATGGGAAACTCCTTTTCCTCATCTAGAATTGAAGTCCTTGTCCCCCTTACTCTCTCTGTCTGTCTGTCTGTCTGTCTGTCTGTCTGTCTCTCTCTCTCTCTCTCTTTGTGTTTGTGTATACAGCAGTACTGGAACTCTCCAAAGGCTGGTGCTGTACCATTGGAGCCACAGCTCTACTTCTGGCTTTTTGCTAGCTGGTTAAAGAGTCTCTTGGATTTGTTTGCCAAGACTGGCTTAGAACGATCTTTTTCTGACCTCGGCCTCTTGTGTTGCTGGGATTACAAGTGTCACTCATGATACCCACCCATTCTTCTACTTCTGAGTAGAATTTCTGAAGAAAATGGTATTGGTGACACAATTTAGATTTGTTCAGTGAGTTTTGAAATTAAATATTCATCTTAAAATATAATTTGGGGCAGTTGTATAATTTTATTTTAGCAGCCTAGTAGTAGGTTTTTTTTTGTTATTGTGAGTTTTTTTCTGTTTTGTTTTTTATAGTAGAGGGGTTTGAACTCAGGGCTTTGCACATACTAGGCAGGCACTTACCATTTGAGCCACACTTCCAGTCATTTTTTGCTTTAGTCACTTTTTGTCCAGGGTAGCCGGGACTGTGATCCTCCTGATACAGGTTCCTGTGTAGCTGAGAGAACAGGTGTGTTCTAGCACATCCAGCTTTTTATTGGTTGAGATGGGGGTGAGAGTCTTGCAAACTTTTTGCTCACTCAGGTTTCAACTGCTGATCCTCCTGAGCTTTTACCTTTGGAGTAGATGAGATTGCAGGCGTGACCCACTGTATCGCATGCAAGTTGTTATTATTCATTTATTTATTTATTTTTGGTACCAGTCCTGGGCTTGAACTCAAGGTCTGGGTGCTGTCCCTGAGATTTCTTTGCTCATGCCTAGCAGTCTACCACTTGAATCACAGCGCCACTTCCAGCTTTTTTTGGTGGTTAATTGAAAATGCCAGTCTCACATATTTCCTTCCAGGGCTGGGCTTGAACCAAGATCTTCAGATCTCAGCCTCCTTAGTAGCTAGGATTATAGGCATGAGCCACCAGCGCCTGGTTTCTTTTGACTTTTGATGGGATGAATTAGTATAAGATTTTATTTGGTTCTTCACTACATTAGAAAAATGTGAAATAATATACAATGCTACAAAAAAGATTTTAAAACTGCCTTCTCTTCTGTGACAATTATTATCTTCACCAACCAATTTAAGTCAATAAGAAAAGAAAAAGGACCCAGTAATTTCAGGAGGGATATATCAGCATTGTTAAGAAATTAAAAATAAATGCTACTTATAGGTATGACAAACTCCATAGAAAATTTCATGAATCTCGGGGCTGGGAAG
>NW_012267276.1:543535-547194 GCF_000151885.1 Dipodomys ordii | reverse complement strand
GCTGTGGCTCAAGTGGTAGAGCGCTAGCCTTGAGCTGAAGAGCTGAGGGACAGTGCCCAGGCCCAGAGTTCAGGACCCACATCTGGACCCAAAAAAAGAAAATTTCATGAATCTCAATCAAAAATATCTTGCCTTTGACACCTCCAAAGTCAGGTTCTGTGGACAAAACCCTGGCATGCATTTTATTTACAAATACCCCAAGGTATACAGCATGCAACTGGATTTTTAACGTTAGTGGAATTGTTCTCTGATTGAGAATTAAGTCCAAACACAGGGAGGTTTTGCTTCATTTACTTAGTGTAGCAAACAGTTTTCTGTATCCTAAAGTACATAAAGAGTACCTGGTGCTGTCCCTTCACTTTTTGCTTCAGGCTGGTGCTCTACCACTTGAGCCACACCTTCATACCCAGCTTTTTGCTGCTTAGTTGGAGATAAGGGTCTCAAGGACTTTTCTTCTATCAGGGCTAGCAATGCTCAGACAGATCTCAGCCTCCTGAGTTCTTTTTAACCTGCTACCCTAGTGGTTCAGTCTTTTTGTTACTAGTGAATATCCTCTCTCTCTTTCTCTTTCTCTCTTAAATACACATTAAGAAAAAAAACTAAGCAAACATTTTTGTACAAACATCATGTGGCCCTATGTCTTTAGGATATAGATGATTCTATGGGGAATGGCTAAGTCAGATTCCATGCATTTCAAATTACATAAAGTCTGCAAACTTAGCCTCCCCAAATAAAAATAAACAGTGTCCCTTTCTATTATGGAGGTTGTCTATATTCTCAGAAAAACTTCACCCACATCACATTGTTCTTTTGTTGTACTATTTCATTTGATTTGTTAGGATTTTACTCTTGACTCCTAGAACTAGATTCATCTGAGACTGGAGAGTTGTGTTGCAGTTTTAGGCATGAAGATGGCGCTACCTGTGAAGCCTGCTCCATTCACACCCCAGAGGGGGGTGTGAGCCCAGCGGGGCTCCACAGTGTCCTCATGGAACCAACTTGTAAACTCTTATCTATGGAGAGCTTTGACAACTTTCAATTTTTTCTTCTATAGTCCTGAATATATGTTTTCTTCTTAAATAAAGTTTGATCATTTATATCTTGCTAGAAAAATCATTCATTTTTCCTCCAGATACAACTTCTGTGTTGTAATGGATAGTAGTACCAGGACTTGACCTTAGGAGCACACACTTGCTTGGCCTGCTTGCTCTACTGGTGCTCTACCCCTTGAGCCACACCTCTAGCCCTGCATTTTGCTGATTATTTTGGAAATGGAGTTGCAGAATTTTTCTACCTGGCCTGGCCTTGAACCTTGATCTTCCTGATCTCAGCCTTCTGAATAGTTTAGATTATAGCTGTGAGCCACCTGTAAAGTTATCACCCCCTTTTGCAGAGTTCAGCATAATAATCCGCAAAATAAATTAGAGCATGGTAGTACATTCCTGTGCTTTGAACCACAGTGCCACTTTTGTTTTTCTGGTAGTGAATTGGAGATAAGAGTCTCACAGCCTTTCCTGCCCTAGCTGACTTCGAACCACGATCCTCAGATCTCAGTTTCTTGAGTAGCTAGGATTACAGGCGTGTGCGATTGGTGCTGGCTCAATCTTTCCCTTCCGTGTAGTTATATTCCTGCCTTTGTTCTATCAATTCATTTCCTCTTTTTTCCTTATTCAGCTTTGCAAAAAGTTTCTCTTTAATACCCACTGTTTTAAATTGCTCTTTTATTAAATCTACTGATTTTTCTCTTTCCTGATCACTAATTTCTGCTTTAGTGTTTTTTAGTTTCTTTTATTTTTGTTAGTCATATTCTCTTGTCTCTCTTTTGAACTTGTAATTCAACAGTTTATTTATATTCTTTTTATCTTGTTTAGTTACAAAAATGCTCTAAAATTTCTAGTTGTTCTTGTGCCCAACTTTGGCCTTGTCGCTTACGTAATGTTCTTGTTATCATTGTTTTCTAAATAATCTGCGATCACAGTTTGGATTTCTCTTTGATCGGAAAGGTTCATGGGAGTGTGTTGAGTTTGGAGTTTGAAGTTTGGGCATTTACATCAGGCTCTCTGCATTGTAGTCCAGCACGGCATAGCACTTGTTCTTGAAATGTACGAGATTTCTCTGGCACTAAGAGTGGCGCTCTTAGCCAGTGCTTCCTGGCCTTGAGTGGAGGGAGAAGGAGTTCTCTGCCTTGAGCAAAGTGGACTGTGCCTCTGGAGCTAGGAAGTATTTGACACAATCTGGACAAGGCAGAGGGTTTTGTTTGTTGTTTCTTTTGTCAGTCGTGGGGCTTGAACCCAGATCCCAGGCACTGTCCCTGAGCTAATTTTCTCAAGGCTAAGCACTCTATCACTTTGAGCCACCACACCACTTCCAGTTTAACTGGAGGAGGTAAGAGTCTGACAGACTTTCCTGCCCTGGGTGGCTGTGAACTTCGATCCTCCAATCTCAGCTTCCGGAGTGGCTGGGAAGCCACCAGTTAGAGCCACTAGTATCTGGCAAGTTTTTGCTTTGCTTGTTGATTTGTTGGTTGTTTTTTTTGTTTGTTTGTTTTGAACAGGGTCTTACTTGAATGTGTGATCTTCCTGCCTCAGCCTCCCACATGCTGGTACTACAGGTTATATTCCTCCACACTCCACTAGACAGAGCGTTTTCTTATATAAAGGCCAGGATTTGTTGAGAATTTTCCCTTTGGGGAGAAAAAGGAGGAAGAGAGAAAAAAAAAGCAAGAAAGTTATTTTTCTCTGAATTACAGAAACCAAGATTTAAAGATCTAAAGCCAACTTGGCAGACTAGCAAACTAGAGAGATTGATACTTTGAACCATGCACTTGACACAATTTTCATACTTGAAGAGGTAAGACTAACAAGAGAAAGACTGGAGAAAGGTAAAAAAGTTCAAAGCATTGGTATCTAGTTGGGGCGCTGGTCCTGGGTCTTCTAAAGTCACACCCCTGACAGCAGGACAGAGGGACTTAGGTATGAGGATCTGGAAAAGCCCTGGGCAAAAGAAATTCCAACGTGACCCAATTCCAACCAATTCCAACCAATGTGACCCAGCCACCATGGAGGATACATAGCGGCAAAGCTATCTTAATCACAGGAAGGCCCAGTGGATCTCCCCAAGATGATCAACCCTGAGCACGGCTGTTATGTGGTATCTGTTCATTTCTAACTTATATTAGCTAGCATACAGAGCCAAACTAATTTTAAAGCAATCTACAGCTCTCTCTCTCTCTCTCTCTCTTTCTCTCTCTCTCTCTCTCTGTGCCAGTGCTAGTACTGGGGATTGATAGCTATTGCAGGAACTTGGCTAGTGATAGGGACTAGGATTTGTGGAGAAACTTGTATGGCAAGGCAGACTGGTTCCAGGTAGAAGTTGTGCATGCTTGGGACCAGAGATGGAATTTCAGGGACATTCCTAAAGTGAAGATTGGCCCCAGGCAAAAGTATTAATCACAAATGGAGAGGCATGGGGCTGGGAAGGTGGCTTAGTGGTAGAGTGCTTGCCTTGCATGTATGAGGCCCTGGGTTCGATTCCTCAGCACCATGTAAGCAGAAAAAGCTGGAAGTAGCCGGGCGCTGGTGGCTCACGCCTGTAATCCTAGCTACTCAGGAGGCTGAGATCTGAGGATCTCGGTTCAAAGCCAGCCCGGGCAGGAGAGA
>NW_012267276.1:514391-542250 GCF_000151885.1 Dipodomys ordii | reverse complement strand
CGGCTTTTTTCTTTTTGCTTATGTGGTGCTGGGAATCGAACCCAGGGCCTCAGGCATGCAAGGCAAGCGCTCTACCACTGAGCCACCTTCCCAGCCCCCCATGACACTCTTATCTCCAATCAACCACCAAAAATCTGGAAGTGGAGCTAGGCTCACGTGATAGAGTGCCAGCCTTGTGTAAAAAAGCTAGGGACAGCATCCAGGTCCTGAGTTTGGTGCTAGGGGCCCCCCCAAATTAAGAAATTAAGTCATCAGTAGGTTGGGAGAGAAGCAACAAAGAGGGGATTCAGAGATCATAACTCAGGATGTCTGTCTTTTGTTGGTGGTGGTGGTGGTCATGGGCCTTGAACTCTGGGCCTGGGCACTGTCCCTCAGCTCTTCAGCACAAGGCTAGCACTCTACCACTTGAGCCACAGAGCCACTTCCAGCTTTTTCCTCTGTGGTACTGAGGAATCAAACCCAGGGCCTCATGCATGCAAGGCAAGCACTCTACCACAGAGCCATCCTCTCAGCCCGTCTATCTCTTTAAAAGAAGGTAATTTTCTGTTTGATTTCCCAGAGTTCCCTGTCAAAAAGGAGGCACTAGCTATATTAATAGATTGGTTTACATGATGAAGCTAATGTTCTTCTATTCCTCCTCCTCAGCCACACTCCTTCCCCACCTCCACAGCCACTAACAGCAACAACTCCTTGCTTGAGATGCTCTCTGCCAGTATGGATGGTGAATACAAACTCGTCCCAACTAAAGGACAGTCTGAAGAAAATGTGCTGATGGGGAATATACATTTCTCAGTCTTCCTACGGTGTTCTTCACCTTGACAAACAAGCAAATGCAGAAACTGCTCAGAGCATCGTCCCCTTAGCAAGTCAACCTCTTGCAAGTTTCGCTCTAAAGTTTGCTCCTTGATGAAAGCAAAGGAGCATTATGGTATTTAGAGAAGAAGGGCTTCCTCCTGGATGTCTCAATACTTTGCAATTTTTTTCCTTTAAAATAAATTTTTTAATCTTCAAGTGGTTGTACAAAGGTAACATAATTTAACATGTCCATTTATGTATTCAGTGCTTTTTAAAACAATAGTGTGTGTGTGTGTGTGTGTGTGTGTGTGTGTGTGTGTGTGTGTGTGTGTGTGTGTGTGTGTGTGTGTACCAGTACTGGGGCTTGAATTCAGGCCTGGGAACTGTACCTGTACCTGAGCTTTTTCCATTCACACTGGCACTCTACTACTTGAACTACATCTCTACTTCTGACTTCTTGGTGATTAATTGGAGATAAGATTGTCATAGACTTTTCTGCCCTGGCCAGCCTCAATCTGGGATTCTCAGATCTCAGTCTCCTGAGCAGCTAGGATTACAGGCAGGAGCTACCAGCACTCAGCTTCTTGATCAGTCACTTGTTCCACAATTCTCCCCCCACCCTCTCTACCTCTTCCCTCAGGACTCATTTTATGTTTCCCTCTTTCTTCATCACATTTGTAGACTGAGCATTCAGACTGCATTGTCCCTCATTCCCTTTTATATTCATCCACCCCTCCCCCACCACTACCCCCATTCAAACATGTGTCTGCTTACTGACATTCATTTTGTTAAGCTGTTAATTGTTCAAAGGATTTACTCCATGGAGTTTTACTCTCCATATACTATATTCTATTCAGCTTGATATGTGTACATTCATATGTCCCTGTGTGTGTTTACATGAGAAGTTGTATTGGGGTCTAAGAGTAAACATTCACCCTTTATCTTTTTGGGCCTGACTTACTTCCCTCAGTGTCATTTTTTCTGCCAGTAAATACATGAAGAAAATGTCCATAAAAGATATAGAAATCCACACAAGAATTACCATCCTCAAAAATACAATCAACAACAACAAAATATCAACAAGCCGAGAGCCGGTGGCTCATGCCTGTAATCCTAGCTACTCAGGAGGCTGAGATCTGAGGATCACAGTTCAAAGTCAGCCTGGGCAGGAAAGTCCGAGGGACTCTTATCTCCAATAAATCACTCAGAAAACCAGAAGTGGCACAGTGGCTCAAGTGGTAGAATGCTAGCCTTGAGCTGAAGAGCTGAGGGACAGCATTCAGGCGGAGTTTAAGCCCCATGACCAACAACAACACCAACAAAAATACAATCAACAACAAATGCTGGCAAGAATATAGAAAAGAAGGGACCCTAATACATTGTAGTTGGAATTGGAAATCAGTATAATTTAGCAACACCACTCTTAGACATTTATCCAAAAGATTGCAAATCAGGGTATAACAAATCACCTGCACATCAATGTTCACTGCAACACAATTCACAATAGCCAACTTAGGGAAACAGACCAGCTGCCTTACAACAGATGACTGAATCAAAAAAATATAGTGTTCATATATAATGGAATTTTTGTGGCCATTAGGAAGAATGAAATTATATGATTTGCAGGGAATTGGATAGATGTGGAAAATAGTTTATAACTTTAAGTAGCCTTAGATCCCTCATCTTATGAGTGCATGTCTTTCAGTGAATATTCCAGTTCTATTATGTTTTCAACATTGGAGGTAAATCAGAAGGCAAAATAGGCCAAACATTTTTAATGGATTTAAGAAGAGTTTACATGGTCACTAGGCTAAGGAAAATTACAAACATGCAATAAATAAAATATGTGTAAGGGTAGATGATAAATGTTACAAAAATCACAGAACAGGGTGAGGAGGAGCAGCAGGAAAGGGAAAGGACAGTCTACAGGGCTGAGTAACACCAAACCACAGATCTGACAGAGTTGCAGGAATGAGCCAAGGAGCCAAGTGGCTATCTGGGGAAGAGTCTTCCAGCCAATGGCTGGTCCCAGTGAGTACTAGGAACAAAATTGGTGTGGCTGGTGAAGAGTTCTAAGTGACCAATAGGAAGTCAGTTCCATAGAGGTCCAGGGTGATTGTGTAGTGCCTTTGTCTATTGTGAAGTGTCCATTTACCTCTAGATGGAGTGGGAGTCACTGGTGGTTCCTAAATACAGGAGTGACATAGTCTGATGTGCCTTTTCATCAGATCCCAATGCTCTCTGAGTTGGGAATAGACCCACAGGAGCAAGGATGAAAGCAGGGGTTCACTGCCCTATTTCATTTGTCTATTGTAGCTTTTAAGAGTCAAGAGAAGAAAAGGGGAATGAAAATGACTCTCCCTATAGTCTTTGACATGTCTACTGTGTACGGGGCTATGGCTAGAAACTGGACAGGTCCTGGCTGGCCTTGCTGTGATTATGAATAAGGAGTTGAAGGTAGTGAAAGAGAAAGAAAGGCCTTTGTTTCTTTTTTTTTAAATGTTATTGTAAAGGTGATGTACAGAGGGATTACAGTTACATAAGTCAGGTAATGAATGCATTTCCTTTTGAACAGTGTCAACCCCTCCATCATTCTGTCCCAGATTTTCCCTTCCCAACTTTCCTCCCCACCAAGTTGTATAGCTCATTTCCAACATAGGATACCTAGTGAGTATCACTGCTAAATTGGTTCACCCTTTGTCCCACTGTTTCTGTGCTTCCCCTTCCCCTCCCCAAATTAGATAAATGTAGATAACACAAAGGGTACAGAAATAAAAAAAAATAACAAGCAACAAAAGAGAATTTTTTAAAAAGGAAAGAAAAAAAGAACAGCAAACAATAAAATAAAAAACCTCTTGTTTCCATTTCTTAGAGTTCATTTTGATGAGCATCATTTTGTATGATCAGATATGCACAAAGGTAATAAGCCCTCATGATCCTCTCCTAAGAATAGCCTCCTTTTTTCTCAATATGTGAATGTTTAGAGTGCTATTTATCATGTCCAAGTGTAATTATTTGTCTTTTACTATCCATTGCATTTACTTGTAGATTTATAAGCACATTCTTGTTATTACAAAAGAAAGAAACAGCCGGGAGCAGGTGGCTCACACCTGTAATCCTAGCTACTTAGGAGGCTTAGATCTGAGGATCACGGTTTAAAGCCAGCCTGGGCAGGAAAGTCCGTGAGACTATTATCTCCAATAAACCACCAGAAAACCAGAAGTGGCGCTGTAGCTCAAGTGGTAGAGCGCTAGCCTTGAGCTGAAGAGCTGAGGAACAGCGCCCAGGCCCAGAGTTCAAGCCCCACAACTGACAAAAAAGAAAGAAAGAAAGAATGCAACCTATATTTCTTTGGGTCTATCTTACTTCAGTTAGCATAATTTTTCCAAGGCTTTCCATTTCCTTACAAAAGGGGAACTGGCATTCAGATGGAAGCATAGAATTCCATTGTGTACATACACCACATTTTCTTGATCCATTCATCAACTGAGGCACATCTGGGTTGATTCCATAGTTTAGCTATGGTAAACAATGCTACAATAAACATGATTGTGCTGGTGACTTTAGTGAGGCCTGGTTTGTGGTCATTTGGATAAATGCCCAGAAATAGGATTGCTGGACCATAGGGAAGCTCTCTGTTAAGTCTTCTGAGGAACCTCCATACTGCTCTCCAGAGTAGTTAAACAAGTTTACATTCCCACCAACAGTGTAGTAGCATGTGGCATTCCCTTTTGGCCATATCTCCACCAGCATCTGTTATTGTTTGTTTTCTTGATAATGGCCATTCTAACTGTTGTTTTGCTTTTCATTTCTTTCATGGCCAGAGATGTTGAACATCTTTTCATGTATTTGTTGGCCATTCTTTGGAGAAGTCTCTCTTTAAGTCTTTTTTTTATTATTATTATTAGCTCTACCACTTGAGCCACAGTGCCACTTCCAGCTTTTTCTGCTTATGTGGTGCTGAGGAATCGAACCCAGGGCCTCATGCATACAAGGCAAGCACTGCACCACTGAGCTACCTTCCCAGCCCTTCCTTTAAGTCTTTAGTCCACTTACTAATTGGATTGTTGCTTCTTTGAGGATTTGTTTGGGGGAGGTTTAGTTTTTTTAACTCTAGATATATTTTAGATATGAGGCCCTTGTCTGATGCATAGCTAGTAAGGATCTTCTCCCATTCTGTGGACTTTGTATTTATCTTGCTAGCTACGAACTTTGCCATGCAGAAACCCTTCAGTTTGATGCAATTCCATTAATCCAGTCTTTCTTTGATTTGTTGTGATTCTGGATCTTTACTTAGGAAGTTTCAACCTATGCCAAGGAGCCCTAGTGTCTCCCCGATCCCTTCCTGTAATGTTTTCAGGGTATCTGGTCTTACATTGAGGTCTTTGGTCCATTTGGAATTGATTCTGGTGCAAGGTGATACACAGGATCTAACTTCAGTTTTCTGTACATGTATAGTCAATTCTGCCAGCACCATCTATTGAAGAGGCTATCTTTCTTCTATCCTGGGTTTTTGGCTCTGTTATCAAATAGTAGGTGGCTATAGATCTGTGGGTTCATTTCTGTCATGTTCCACTGGTCCTCAAGGAAGCCTCTATTTCATTCCATGTTTGTTGGCAACTACCCATCCTAGAGGAATGGCTAGCAGCTGAGGAAACTAATCCTGGCTGGATGTGTATTTTGAGGAGATGGGTGAGTGTGCACTCTCAACAGGAAACTCAGCCAGGTAGACAGTAATAGCCAAGATTGAAAGACTAAACATGGTTGGGCATGATGGCTCATGCCTGTAATCATAGCCACTTAGGAGGCAGAGATCTGAAGATCACAGTTTGAAGTCATCCCAGGCAAGAAAGTTCATGAGACTCTTATCTCCAATTAACCAGCAAAAAGCTGAAGAAAAGCTGAGGCTTAAGTGATAGAGCACCAGCATTGATGGAAAAAGCTAAGGAAGCTGGGCACCAGTAGCTCATGCCTGTAATCCTAGCTACTCAGGAGGCTGAGATCTGAGCATCGCCATTCTAAGGGAGACTCTTCAGTTAACCACTCAAAAAGTGGTGCTGTGGCTCACACACACAGTGTATTGTTTTGCTGATAGTTGTATCTGTGTGTGTGCAGGTGTGTGTGTGTGTGTGCATGTGTATGTATGTGTGTGTGCTGATAGTTGTATCTGTGTGTGTGCAGGTATGTGTGTGCACGTGTATCTATGTGTGTGTGTCTCACTGTAGCTCAATGGTAGAGCACTAGCCTTGAGGACAAAGAGGCTCAGGAACAGTGCCCAGGCCCCAAGTTGAAGCCACACAACTGACACACACACACACACACAAAAGCTCAGGTCCAGGCACTGGTGGCTCATGCCTGTAATCCTAGCTACTTAGGACGCTGAGATCTGAGGACTGCGGTTCAAAAGCCAGCCTGGGCAGGAAAAGTCTGTGAGACTCTTATCTCCAATTAACCACTAGAAAACTGGAAGTCGTGCTCTGGCTCAAGCTCGCTTTGAGCTGAAGAGCTGAGGGATAGAGCCCAAGCCCAGAGTTCAAGCCCCACGACCGGGGAAAAAAAAAAGCTCAGGAACAGTATGCAAGCCCTGAATTCAAGACCTGGACTGCCACAAAAGAAGGAAGGAAGGAAGGAAGGAAGGAAGGAAGGAAGGAGAGAGAAAGAGGGGAAAAGAAAGAAAGAAAGAAAAGAAAAGAAAGAAGGAAAGAAGGGAGGGAGGAGGAGAGGAAGGGAAGGAGGGAGGAAAAATGGGAGGGAGGGAGGATAAGAGAGAGGGGATGAAGGAAAGGAAAAAAAGAAAAGAAAAAAGAAGGAAAAGAAAAGAAAGACTGAAAATGCTTCGGGACCAGGAGGGCTTTCGGCCAGGTTCCTTCATGAAGGAATGAAGAGCTTAGAGCCTGCAAATGTGACCGGACAAGTGGATTGTGCAGACAGTAAGTTCTGGGCTTTTGATGGTTATTTCCCTTTCACATGGCACATGGGAAAGCCAGCACCACATTCAAGGAAGTGGAGAAAGAAAGAAAGAGAGAGAGAAAGAGAAAAATAAAGAAAAAGAGAAAGAGAAAGGGAAGGAGGGGGGAAGAAGGAAGGAAAGAAGGAAGGAAGACTGATCAGATGTGGTGGTGCATAACTATAATACCGGGAGCTGAGAGGCTGAGGCAGGAAGATTGGGAGTTTAAGGCCAGACTTTGCTAGTGAGACCCTGTCCCCAAAACAACCCTGTCTGAAGGGGTCTAACCATTGAGCTGAACTCACCTATGTTATGGGTCAAATACCTGCCGTGATATGCTTACCTGGTGACTTGTCTTATACCTCAACACTTGATCATTCCCAAACAAATCTACTCCACCAAGGGTTCTTATTGGCTGTGGAGACTGATCAGTCAGAGCTTACTACTGTTTTTGCGGACCTTTAGGAAATTTGAAGGTTCAAATGATCTACAGGATTCTCCAGTGTCTCTCTTCTGTATATGTACATATATATGTCCTTTTGCTCTCTCTTTTGCCTCTAAGTTTCCTGCTATTTCTTTCAACCAGCACTTTTTGAATATCCCTTAGGTGCATTTTGAGCTCCCTTCTAAATGCTCAGAATAGTATAGCTCAGGTCCTTGCCCTTCAATTCAATGTGTTCTAGAAGTAGAGTGATCTGTACAGAACCTAACTGACCATTAAGAAAGGCTATGACGTGGGACCCAAAGAAGATGTAGATTGGGTCTTGGAAAGTAAGATAAAAAAGAAACCATATCCATAATAGAGGAAATAAAAGCTAATAATTACAACTACCTCTCCCCCACAAAAATACACAAATTTATGTAAGTTTTCTCGACAGGACATATAATACACAAATTGTGACTAATAATGAGATACTTATAAATTATATGTAGTCAGTTGATTCTCACAAAATGTCATTGATTTGACTCAAGTCTGTGTTCACAGCCAGCTGATAGCTAATAAATGAGGGCAGCTAGCACACAGATTTGTTGTGTTGTGCCAGGTTTTATCTAGATGAATAAAATGAAAGTGAGGTGGAAATGGGCATCGGGACTTCATTCACGGTCATCAACTATATGTTCTTTGTGAATCAAGTACTAGTTTCAAATACTATAATTATTTGGTCAATTTTTTGTGCTATTCATAACCCGTCAGCTATCATATGTCACATTTTTTAGCTTAGTCTTCATTTATTAACACTTTCTATATTGTTATTTTAAGAGTAGACAATGAGCTGAGGGAATCTGCTCTGGCTGGATGTGTATTTGGGGGATATGGGAGATTGTGCACTCTCAACCAAAAACTCAGCCAGGTTGTCAGGAATAGCCTGGATTGAAAGTCTACAAACAGCTGGGTGCTGGTGGCTCACACTTCTAATCCTACTCAGGAAACTGAGATCTGAGGATTGTGGTTCGAAGCCAGTCTGGGCAGAAAAGTTTGTAAACCTCTTATCTCCAATAAATTGAAAGAAAAAACAAAAAACCTCAGAAGTGGAGCTATGGCTCAAGTGGTAGAGTGCTAGCCTTGGGCACAAAAAAGCTTAGGGAAAGTGCCCAGCCCTGAGTTCAAGTCCTAGGATTAGCACACATATACACACACAAAAAGCCATAAGTGGAGGTGTGAGGTGTGGTTCAAGTGGTAGAGTGCCAGCCTGGAGTAAGGGGCAGTGCTCAGGCCTTGAGTACAAGTCCCAACACTGGTGTGTATGTGTGTGTGTGTGTGTGTGTGTGTGTGCGCACGCATGCACGCATTCACATACAGACTAAACAATCAGCAAAACAACAAATCAAGCCCGGATTTGTTACCTCTGCTGATTTCTGTGCTATATTCACCCTGGTAAATTTCTATGTGACAGAGAGACTCTGAGCAGTTAGTTATTTCCCAGTATTTTAAACATGGATACAGTAGCTAGAAACTCAAGAGCATGATTAACAGTACAATGTATGCATTTAGAATGAGGTGAGTTTGGAACATTTATTAACTTTGTTTTAACATTAATTTAACTTTAAGTTCATATAATGTCACTTTGAATGCTGGCTGTGTTTTAAAAGCTGTCTTTTTCAAATCTCTGAAAATTGACAATTAGTCATCAGGAGCTTGTCCAAGTCACCTGCTACGTACTTTGCTTGCCTTGACACACGTAAGAACTCAATAAATGACTTGATTTCTTTTAGGTGCCAGTGCTGGGGCTTGAACTCAGGGTCTAGGTGTTGTCCTTTAGCTCGCTCCTGCTCCTGCCTGTCAAGGCTGGTGTTCTACCCCTTGAGCCCCACCCCCACTTCTTTTTGTTGGTTAATTGGAGATAAGTGTCTTATAGACTTTTTCTGCCAGGGCAAGCTTTGAACTTCAGTCCTCAGATCTCAGCTTCCCTGAGCAGCGAGGTTTACATATCTGAACCACTAACACCTGCCTTGCCTTTCTTTTGAGGATCGCGGTTCAGAGTCAGCCTGGTCAGGAAAATCCATGAGACTTTTTTTTTTTTTTGTCGATCATGGGGCTTGAACTCTGGGCCTGGGTGCTGTCCCTCAGCTCTTCAGCTCAAGGTGAGTGCTCTACCAATTGAACCATAGAGCCACTTGTGATTTTCTAGTGGTTTATTGGAGATAAAGAGTCTCATGGATTTTCCTGCCTGGGCTGGCTTTGAACCGTGATCCTCAGATCTCAGTCTCCTAAGTAGCTAGGATTACAGGCATGAGCCACCAGCATCCAGCCATGAGACTCTTTATCTCTAATAAACCACCAGAAAACTAGAAGTGGTGCTGTGCCTTGAGCTGAAGAGCTTGGAGACAGTGCCCAGGCCCAGAGTTCAAGCCCCATGACTCACAAAAAGCAAAACCAAAAACAACTAGAAATGGATTAGGTAAGGCTTTCCAAAAGCCTTGGGAATGCTGGTTCTTTGTCTGAGAGCTTTCATTGTCATTTTCTTCTGGAAATGTCACCTCTGGTTTGCTCTGTAAGGGAGAAAAGGTTGTGCAGTGACCCACATATGTGAGTCTCCCTCCTGTGGAACTGGCTGAGCCGCGATGGGCTTCCCCACAGAGAAGCGTTCTTTCTACCTGAGAGTCCAGCCCAAGGCTGCTACCCCTGCCTGACCTCACACACCAGCACATGACACTGACAGATGTCTCCAGTGCCTCAGCCAGCTCCCTCCCCAGCCAGACCTGGAAATACTTGTGACATTGCTCAAAAAGCATTCCAAGATGTTAATCAGGGAAACGTTAAAATCTATGTGACAAAACTCACAGTGAGTGAGCTGCTAAAATAGAAATAAATGCAGTTGGTCTCTGATTGCTGTGTGGCTTCTAAAATGGACCCTAACCTCTCTGTGCACTCCTGCTTAGCTCTCCAGATATCTCTGTGTGCTTGCTTGCTCCCAGAATGCCCCAGGACCAAACTGTTCCAAGTGATGGTCCTAGAGCCACCACTGGAAAGAGATGGCACCTTTCATTTGGAAGCCTCACCTGGCATTCTTTGTCAAGGTTGGAAATTGCTCAAAGTGAAGCTCAAGAACTCAGCAGAAGGCGCATCCACAGCAAGGTGAAAGAATGGTAAAGTAATACATGACTCATCTCCCCATGCTTCAGGAAGCTGGGCTCCATCTTCATCCTCAAATAAGATGTCATCCACAAGAAAGTGGCAGACAGAGCCGGCCTACAATGGCTCATGCCTGTAATCCAATCTATTCTAGAGTCTGAGATCTAGAAGACTGTGGTTCAAAGTCACCTGGGGGTTGGGGAGAAAGGACCCTGAGAGACTTCATTACCAAAAAATCCAGCAAAAAGCCAGGCTAGCCAGGTGCTGGTGGCTCACGCCTGTAATCCTAGCTGCTCAGGAGGTTGAGAACTGAGGATCGCAGTTCCAAGTCAGCCAGGGCAGGAAAGTCCATGAGACTCTTATCTCCAATTAACCACTAAAAAACCAGAAGTGGTGCTGTGGCTCAAGTGGTAGAGTGCTTTCCTTGAGCTAAAGAGCTCAGGGCTAGCACCTAGGCCCAGAGTTCAAGTCACACAACCAACAAAAAAGCCAGGCTGGAGGCATGGCTCAAGTGGTAGAGCACTAGCCAGGCAAGCTGAGTGAGCACAGGCCCTAAGTTCAAAACTGATACCTTAAAAAAAGGGGGGGGGGAAGAAAACAGAGGAGAACCAACCATACTGGACATCTGTTACATTGTTCACCACTGCCCTTACTTTTCTGGATTTTACTCTCCTACACTCTAAAAACTAAGAGCCAGGAAGTGGCGCTGTGGCTCAAGTGGTAGAGTACTCTTGAGATGAAGAGCTCAGGGACAGTGCCTAGGCCCAGAGTTCAAGGTCTACAACCAAAAAAAAAAAAAAAGTAAAAACCAAGAGTTGGGGTTTCTTTTTTTTTAATTTTTTTTATTGTAAAATTAGTGTACAGAGGGGTTACAATTACATGAGTAAGGTAATGAGTACATTTCCTATGGAGTATTGTTACCTCCACCTTTGTTTTTCCCCTACCATCCCTTCCCTCTCCACCTCCCCAACTCCCCCCTTCTCCACCCCCAAGAGCTGGGGTTTCTATAGGAGCATTCTGCAACACTGTCCAGTTGTCTAGCTATGCACCATCAACTTAGGAAACATCAACTGAGCTTTATCCCCTAGAAATGTGTGTGTGTGTCTGTGTGTGTGTGTGTGTGGTACTAGGGTTTGGAATTGGGACCTTGTGCTTGGCAGGCAATCACTGTCACTTGAACCACACCCCCAGCCCTTTATATTTCAGGTTATTTTTCAGATAAGGTCTCACATTTTGCCTGTCTTACCTACGCTTCCCAAGCAGCTGGGATTACAGGCAAAAGTTACCATGCCCTGACCTTCCCCAAGATATTTTGACAATTTTCTACCTGGGCTGGTCTCTCACTTCAATCCTTTCTAGCTCAACCTCCACATAGTTAGGATGACAGGCTTGGGCCATCAGCCCCTGGCTATGTGTGGTATTCTTTATATGTTTACATTTTTACTCTGCAACTTCACTATGCAGGGGTCTATGCATGAGGTAAAATGAACCCCGCTGTCCTATCTGATCAAGGACATGAGTGGGAATGGCTTCTGCTGTTCTTTTAAGCAGTAGTTTTGTCTCTGTTCCTCCCAGCCCCGGAGCCTAGCAGCTTTTCTTACAGATTACGTGGGAGCCTTGGGCTGTCCTGGTCTCCTTTCCCAGGGGCTAAAGGAAGACCAAGATTATCCACTCTGAACTCATTAAAGCCAAGGTTAGGCAGGGCCCCCAAGGGAAGGGGAAGCAGGAAAGTTTATTCTCTCCTGTGTAAGGGTTGCCTAAAGGAGACTTCCACGTGGTTCAGGCAGAAAAGAGTTTATGTGGGAGAGCTAAACTGCCAGGCAGGGTTCTAGAGTAGGGTGTAGCATGCCTAGTGTAGCGGCTGGAACTAATGGTGGAGAGATTATACAGGGAGGGAAGAGGAAAAGGAAGTGTGAAAAGAGCAGAAGAAGTGACCTGAGAGGCTGGGAGATTGCCCACTGCCCCCAGGTGCACCAGTTACCTGGGTTACAGGTGCTGGGGGCGGGGACTTCTAGAGAGGGGCACAGTGCAGTCTTGCACAAAGAGAGAACAAAGGGGAATGGATGGGTCTGCTTGCGTGGAGAGAAAACAAAGAGAAAGGACCATCTTTGCCGGTTGGATCTAACAACTGTATTCTTCCTCTTACATCAAATCACTGGGCAAGACAACACTCTAGACCTGAGGGCCAAAGTAGCCCAGTAGATTACTTGTGGCTTCCTTCTTCCCTTCCTGCTAGAGTTATAAGGGAGTCTTTCCTCTCTGGCCAACACTCACAGCTTCTCCTCACAAGGTTTCAGGAGATGCTAATAAGCGCTATTCATTGGGGCCTAATTTGCATGCCTTATGTTTTATTTGTGCTTTGTATCTGTGAGAATCAAAGCTTGCCAATACCCTCAGCCCGACCCATCCCTGCAGGGACTAAGATTACCCAATCTGCTCCTCTACGTTTAGGGAGCCTTGGGGGTAAAGGATAACAGGTTTATATGATGCTGGAGCATCCCTGCCCCACCCCCAAGTCCTGCAGGACACAAAGAAAGGCTTTCCACTGTAAGTGCTCGGGAGGGTGGGGTACACTGAAGAGTCCACTGTGATTTAGTCAGTGCTGGGAGATTTCTGTTCCTCAGCCAGCAATCATAAACCAGCTGGCCTTAGAATTCTAAAGAGGGTTGGGTTTTGTTGTTGTTGTTGTTGTTTGGGGGGCTGATTACTGAAACCCTCAAGTACTTTGTATTTATCATTAGTCATAAACCCTGGGATATGCATGGCTTAATTCACATCTCTGCAGGAGCCCAGCCCCCTAGCTTACCCCTGGCTCGTTAATGAGGCCTGCGAAGACAGGCAGGCCTGATTGGCCTTAGCTTTGGCAAAAGGCTCCCAATCCTCTCTGCAACAAAGAAGACCCTCTTAATGTCTCAGCAGGCATTCTCCCTGTAGCCAGAGCCTCGATTTTCCTACTGCCCTCGGCAAAGCTCACAGACTCAGGATGCACTTAGTGACTTTGAAGTGTTAGCGATAATGTTTGGGTCATGATTTATAAATCATACAGATGAGATTACTACATTTGAGATTTGTCAAAGCTCTCGAGGAGGGACTGGATGGGGCCAGGAGCATTGGCTTTTATATGAAGAATGGGGTTAACCATTTGGAAAGGGGAAAGCCAGATCTGTTAGTATGGACACCCTGGCCCAAGGACATGTGCACGTATGTCCCAAGTGTCCCCTAAAAGTGTGCTGGGCTGAAGAAACAGTCCAGGGAGTCCAGGCAGAGTTTTTGGGGGGAGGGAGGGAGGGGCATTGATAGGTTGAATTTCAGAAATGGAGGAGACACGATGCAGACACATGGTAAAGGAAGGAGTCAGAAATCTCCAATGTCTGAGAGACAGACAGGCTCAGTAGGAAAGGATGGGATGTTGGAGGAAGACCAGAACTGTAGGCATTTAGAGAGAGTTGGGTGGGCTGTTGGAGACTTGTCTTTGCTTTGGCTTCTCAAAAAGGGACTCTTTTTGCCGACTAATCTGGAACTTCAACTCCTGGGTAATTTCCCAGAAGTGTAGCAGGTGTTTCCCTGTGTCCACCCCCATTAAAACACTAGGCATCCCTAACTGTGCAGCTAGTGATAGTCCCACAGTGGATACTCCCATGTGTGACTAAAAGACATGTTGCATTCCTTTCACTGGGACTAAACCACAAACGGGACACTCTTCAGCCATAAGAACACAAACTACACTGAGTGCCCATGGCTCATACCTGTAATCTCAGCTGAGAGGCTAAGATCTGAGGATGGCAGTTCAAAGCCAGCAAGGGCAGGAAAGTCCATGAGCCTCTTATTTCCGATTAACCACCAAAAAGCCCAGGGACAGCTCCGAAGTCCTGAGTTCAAGCCCCCAAATTGGTATGCTCACACATACACACAAACACACACACACACACAGAAAAAAAAAACTACAACAAAATATGGATGAATCTTGACAATATAAAGTTGAGTAAGAACTATATATTGAGAACATATTACATCGTTCTATTTATATAAGAATAAAATTGGCACAAAGAAATCCATCTATTAGTCCATATTATGACCACAGAGGAGCAGTGGTATTGAGGGTTTCCTGGTAGCTGTCAGAATTCTGTTTTTTTATCTAAGGGGTAAACCTAAGAGTGCAGTACAGGAAAACTTACAGTTGTAATGTCCATATTTACTTCCTTGTGCGATTATTAGACTTCTTTAAACAGCATGTGTGTATGTGAGTGTGTGTGTGAGTATATGTGTGTGCAAACACATTTGTACAAGGACTTGAACTCAGGACCTTGAGTTGGCTTTTGCAATCAAGGCTGGGCCTTTACCAATGGAGCTACATCTCTACTTTAAGCTTTTTGCTGATTAGTTGAAGATAAGAGTCTCTTGGATTTATCTTGCTTGGACTGACTGAACTACAATCCTCAGATCTCAGCCTCCTGAGTAGCTAGGATTACAGGTGTGAGCCACCAACGTCCCACAGCAAATAGATTTTTCATTCAGAAATTGGAGGAACAAGGTTGATTTTGCCTCCCTTGATCCTTGAGCCAGGCCTGGGATATGGTACCCTAGACAGAGAGCTGGGGTCTTTCAGCCACAGGCCATGGCTGTGAAAACTAAGAATCTTTCCTCTTAGGAAAGAATTCTAGAGAAGTAGTACATGAAGACTGTAGCCTTGAGGGGTTGAGGGGAAGGGGAAGGGAAAGCCAGGCACGGAGGCCAGATGGGATGTGCCTCCAAGCTAAATATGCTAACAGAGCTCCCCAGGCCCTAGGCTTCTAGGGGCCAGAGACTTAGAAGCATGTTGAAATCCTTTGAAAACCTCCAAGGGTTAAAAAAAAGTAAAAGTGTTGCCAGGCGGTGGTGGCTTACACTTGTAATCCTAGCTATTCTGGAGGTCAAGATCTGAGGATCATGGTTTGAAACCAGCCTGGGCAGGAAAGCCTGGGAGCCTCTTATCTCCAATAAGTTACAAAAAAAGCCAGAAGGAGAGCTGTGGCTCAAGTGGTAGAATGCTAGCCTTGGGCAAAAGAAAATCAGGACAGAGCCCAGGCCCTGAGTTCAAGCCCTAGGATGTTAAAAAAAAAAAAGTGAAAGTATAATGATTCTGAAATACAAAACAGAAGATTACATAATCAAAGTCAACAAATGTTTCACTAAATGTTTACAAAATGTCAAGTACAGCAGGGGCCATCTACACATCTACCAAGCTTCCAGCTGATGCACAGGCTTCTTCTAGTCTATGGTCCTCCAATAGCAAAGAGTTAACTGAAACTCAACTTTTACAGTTATTCGTGTAGTATGTTCTACATAACATTGCATAAATATTCTGCTTTTACAAAACTCAAGAATTTTATCATAGTAAAATCTGTATAATAAAAGTTATCATTTGAACCTTGTGTGTGTGTGTGTATCTGTGTGTGTATGTGTGTATGTTTGTGTGTATACGTGTGTGTGCGTGCGTGTGTATCTGTGTGTGTATGTGTGTGTGTATATGTGTGTGTGTGTGTGTATGTGTACTGGTACCAGGGCCTGAACTAAGGGCCTTGCACTCTCAGTTGGCTTTTTCGCTCATGTTTAACACTCTACCACTTGGTCCATGTCTCCAGCCCAGTTTTTTGCTGGTTAATTGGAAATGAAGTCTAGTAGGCTTTTCTGCCTGAGCTGGCTTTGAACCATAATTGTCTAGGGCCTCTGCCTCTAACTAGATTATAGGAGTGAGTCACTTACTCTTGGCTCCCTTTGAATCATTTTTAAGTGTAAAGTGGGTTGATCCCATTCCCATGCTTGTGCAACCAACGTTACTATCCATCTTTCTGAGGGAAACTCTATCTCCATAAAAATTAGTTCCATCCCCTTCTCTCTTCAATCCCTTGGAGCCAGTATTCCTGTCTCCAAATACTATTTGACTTCTCACATAACATATAATATTTATCCCTTTGTGTCAGGCTTATTTCACTTAGCTGAATGTCTTTCAAGTTCATTCATGGGGTTGTATGTATCAGAATCCTGTTCATTTTTAAGACTGAATAATCTTCCCCATTATGCACAATACTCTTGTGGTCTGAGCACTTGTATCCTCCACAGATTGAAATGCTAAATTCTAATACCCAAAGTGATGAATCAGTAGAAGGAGGAAACTTAGGGAAGTGATTATCTCATAAGAGCCATGAGTTGAATTAGCGCCCTTATAAAAGACATCTTAGAGACTGCTCACCCCTACCCTCATGTAAAGACACATCAAAAGACAGAGAGTTCTCTCCAGCCACTCAATCTGCCAGTTCCTTGATCTTGGACATGCCAGCCTCCAGAACTATGAAATAAAGTTCTTCTGTGGTATTGTATTATGGTCACGCAAACGGACTAAGATAATATCATACTTTGTTTATCCATTCACCCATCACTGGACATATAGGTTGTTCTCCTGGAACATATACAACTTTGGCTATTGCAAATAAAGTTGCTATGAACATAGGTATGCCCCCCCTTTTAATTCCTTTAGGAATACACTGAGACTTGTTGAATGGTGTCGTGATTCTGTTTTATTGAGTTAAGTCACTGCATTCCCTGTGTTGGTCTCATCAGGCTTGCCACTGCTTTGACTAATGAAATATAGAGGAAGTGATACATTGCCCGTTCCAATACTACCTCTTAATTGGCCTAGCAGCTTCTGTTTCCTCTTAGAATACTTCCCCTAAGAGTTCATTCCTGGAACATAGCCACTTTGGTGTGAGGCAGAGCAGACTCTGGACACCCAGACATTTCAACTCCAACTGGGTCCCTAGCCAAGCCTTCAGATGACTGCAGAACCCATTGCCCGGGCTTCATGCCAGAGGCCCCAACCCCATGAAAAACAATCCATTGTTATTTTAAGCCACATTGTGATTGTTGAGGCAATTGGTTACACAGCATTAGCTAACTGAAACAAACCCCTTTCAAATGTTTTACAGCAAGAGGAAAACACACGTGGGATGTGGAGATAACTTTACCCAAAGGAGAGTAGGCCTAGAATCTTTGAAGACTTGACTATCTCCGGATCTCCGTTTCAAAGATGCAAGGTAGATGGTGGGAAATGGGCCTCAAATAACTCCAACCTCAATCAGAAGCAACAATAGTAGAGTTTTAACGATTATGGTGATGGTAGTTGTTTTGCTGGCCTAAAACTACATACCAGTTAGCTGTCACCATCCTGATACCAGAAGCAGCAGGGGATTTTTCTACCCAGGTGACGTGGCCATATGTCTTCTGAGGGATTCCAACTCTTAATTAGAAGCTGCCTTTTACCCAGAAATAACGCTGCAGCTGAGTGATAAGAATGACTTCAAGTCTGATCTCAGATTCCCATAGGCAAGGAGTACATGGAGACTTAGCAGGGACAGCTGAGGTGGCAGTTCACTCACAGTGCCTTAGTCCCCAGACTCTTTTCCTGCCAGACTGAGAAAACCAGCTTCTGTCACCCCCTCATCTTCACTGATGGAGGCTCAGGACCCACACCTGCTGGGACTGGCCTGCCCTCAGACAGGAACACCAAAAGGCTCACAAGTTACCACTGGCTCTGCTAATAGCCACTAAGCTGAAAAGCTGGGGTCATCAGAGAAGGTGGGTAGAGTTGCAGCCAGAAACGATGTAAACGGACATTTCATCCGGGTTCCTTACTCTGGATGAATGTGTAATAGCCAATGGGCATTTGGAAATCTTGAAAACAATACATCGGGCCTTATTCCTGTTGTCACAACGTCCTAGCGGTTTGGTTGACTTGAAGACCTCCATCCAATGTGTTAGAGAGTTCATGACCAAGTATTGCAAAGTCAGTGTCCATCCAGCCATCCAGGGAGCACCTAGCTGCCACATGTGAGCCAGCACTGAGGACCTGAGGGTATGAAGATGAACACAACATGGTCTCTGACCTCGAGTTGTATGTGTGTGTGCAGATGTGCATGTGTGCATCTGTGTGTGCATGTGTGTGACGCAATGATGGAACCAGCAGAAGTTGCGGTAGAAACACACAGGTATATGCTCAAACTGAGTGAGCCAAAGTGGAGCCATGCTTAGTCAGGAGATGGGATGAAGACAGTTGGGCCTAGGGACAAGAAAGACTGGGTCCAGGGGAGAAACAGCCTGAGTACCCAGACATCAGTGAGCTGCTCAGGCTGCTGTGGCTAAAAGGGAGGGCAAGGCAGAGGGAGAGGGTAGCCTGGCAGCAGTTAACAGCTTGCTACAATGCTGTCCCCAGTTCTAAAGATCAGATCCTTCTGTCCTCCCTGTCTTAATGACCCCCATCAAGACCTAGAAAGCTCTGGGATGAAAACTGGGGTCAAGATTTCTGAAGATGAGCAGGGACATTTTTGTTGCAATTGTTCATTTCTTCAGAAAGACTTTTTTTTCACTTTTGTTAGACAACCTAAAGCTCAGTGTTTTTCTCTTTTGCTTCTTGCCCGTAGGAACAGATAGATTGCTTTTTTTCAAAAATCAGCATATGTGTATTAACTTGGAGATGTTGCAAAGAGTCCAGGAAATTTCCACTATTCGGATAACTGGCAAAGATGACTCTACATAGTGGCTCTCTACATAGTGTCAATAATTTCAGCCCTGCCAAAAATAGATATGAAGATGGAGAACCAATTAAGGAAGAGATCAGCTTTTAATGGCACCTGATCTTATTTTTGGTTTATTAGAAGCCCAAATTGTTTTCATTTGTTTTAATAAGGTTTATTTATTTATTTAGGTACTGGTTCTAGAGCTTGCATTCAGGGCCTGGGTGCATGCTATCTCTGGGCTTTTGTGCTCAAGGCTAACACTAGCACTCTACTACTTGAGCCACAGCTCCACTTCTGGCTTTTTGGTAGTCAATTATAGATAAGAATCTCAAAGACTTTTCTGCCCAAGCTGACTTTGAACTACAATCTTTAGATCTCAGCCACTTGCATAGCTAGGATCATAGGCATGAGCCACTGGTGCCCAGCTAATGAAGTTTATTTTTTATTATTTTTTATTGTGAAAATACTGTACAGAGGGTTACAATTACATGGGCAAGGTAATGAGTACATTTCTTATCAAGCATTATTGCCTCCTCCTTTGTTTCCCCTTCCCATCCCTTCCCATCTCCCCCCTCCCTCCCCCCTCCCCACCATGAAGTTTATTTTTAACTGATATATGCTAAGAGAAAAATTGTATCTATTAATGGGGTGCTATGTGATGTTTTGACATGTCCATATTATGGAATGCTTAAATTGAGTTAAACATATCTGTCTCCTCAAACATGTATTATTTCTGTTTTTAAATGGTATCTAAACGTACATGATTACATATTTTGGGGGGAAACTACAGTGTTTCTCCAGAGTGCCTGTAGCTTGTGGTTTAGTTAATAGTAGAAAAAGTACAACGCAAACTATTCTTCATTCCAGTTTGGGCCAGCAGTGACATGTAAAAAACACTAAACACAAACGAACAACAAGAAACCTTAGGTCTGTATTATATCTATCTTGGGGGATATCTAACCTGAGAAGATACAACATACGATGATCTGATGGATAGATAATTTGTAATTTAAGTTCATAAATATTTCAGTGTATAAAAAGTCTTTAGTTAAACTAGTTTTAAAATCAATAGGTTTAGGAATATAGTTCAGTGAAAATGCTTGCTGAGCATGCCTAAAAATTCAATTACCAGCACTGAAAAACACATGCATTTTTATGGTTAAAATATTAAAAACCCTTCTAGCTTTTTGGCATGTGTAGTATATGATCATTTTCCATAGTTACCTTACTGTGCAATAGTCCACCAGAACTCCTTGTTCCTATCCAAGTTAGTACCCATCCATCAGCCTTTCCCATTCCCTTCTTACCCCCTCTCTCCTTAGTCTCTAGTAGTCACCATCCTAATCTCAACTTCTCTGAGATTCAACAGTCAGAAGAGTTTGTTTGTGATGATTGTCTTTTTGTGGCTGACTTACTTCACTTAGCATAACATTCTCCACTTAATATAACGATCTCCACTTGTTGTAGCAAGTGATGGGATTCAGTTCTTTGTATGTCTGCATAGTATTCCACTGCCTATATGCACCAGATTTTTAAAAAATCTGCTCACCAGCTGATAGACCTGTAGGCTTGGACTAGGGCTGGTGTCTCTGCTCCCCTATGAGACTGAGCTACCTGGCCTGGTTCTTTGGGATATGAACTTAGCTATTGTGAATAGTGCTGTAATGAACGCAGGAGTGAAGATGTCTCTTCGGCATACTGAACTCATTTCCTTTCCATATACTCCCAAGACTAGGATTGCTAGGTCATATGGTAGTCCTATATTTAACTTTTTGAAGAACCTCAATACTAGTTTCCATAATGTCTGTACTCATTTATATTCCCATTGACAGTGTGCAATGGGTCTCTTTTTTCTACATCCTGCCAGTCCTTTTCTCTCTTTGCAATAACAATCTGACTACTGAGGTTTCATCTGCTTTGTTAACTAAAACACTTGACTAAATCAGGGCTGATAGTCCTATGAAACCTCAAAGAGAAGTTTGTAGAGAAGCATATAGAAGAGCATGTTCAACTGCTTCCCAGGCTGCTTACAAGGGATAAACTAAATCTGCCCAGAAACAACTGTTCTGCAAACATTTGAACCTGTTCCTAGAGCCCACCATAGTTTCAAAACCTATCATGATGGATATACACACACTCATATCATGGGTGCTTAGAGACTTAGAGGTTAGGCACCTCTGATGTATGGAATATCTGGAGCTAGGTGCTATTAAGTTTGAGATCCTGAGTTCAAACTCCAGTACAAGAGGAGGAGGAGGAGGAGAAGGAGGAGGAGGAGGGGGAAGGGGAGGGGGAGGGGAGGAGGAGGAGGAGGAGCAGGAAGAAGAAAGTATAGGACTCTCAGTTAACTTTGAATTTCATGTAAACCATAATGTTTAGTATATTCCAACTACAGCATGGGATATTCTTATGACACTTGGTTTCCAATTCAGATTTTTTCTCTTAGCATGTATTAATTATAAAAGAGTGTTTCCTTGTGATATGATTATGTTTTGATCAGCTTAATCCCTTTATGATTCTTTCTTGTCTCCTCCCTTTTATAATTTTAAATAGGTTTCAGTATTCTATTTTCACACATGCCTAGTAAATAATTCATATGCACTTCGTATGCCATCACCCTCTCTGTTTGTCCTCTGTGTTCCTGATGTTCTGGTTCTTCAGCAACCATAAGACTCCCACTTTACATTTATGGTATTTTTTTTAGGTATAGAGTCCACATATGACAGAAAATATGCAGTATTTGTCTTCTTGAGTCTCGCTTATCTTGCTCAACATGATGATCTCCAGTTCCATCCATTTTCCTGTAAATGAAATAATTTTATTTTTTATGGCCAAGTAATACTCAGCTTTGTTTATAAACCACATTTTGTTTATAAACCATATTCAGTCATCAGCTAATGGCCATCCAGACAAATTGTATGGGCAAGTGTCTCCCTACAAAGCTTTATGATAATTCTACTTTTAGAGTTTTTTTATTTTTTGTAAAAAGCAAAAAAGGGATCTCTTGCTCTGTGTGTGTGTGTGTGTGTGTGTGTGTGTGTGTGTGTGTGTGTGTGTGTGTGCCAGTACCAGGGCTTAAATTCAGTAACTTGCACTTTCCCTTGACTTTCTTACTTATAGCTGGCACTCTACTACTTGGGCCATACTTCCAGTCTGGCATTTTTCTGGATAATTAGCGATAAGGGCCTCTTAGATTTTCTGCTTGAACTGGTTTTGATTCTTGATCCTCATCTCTCAGCCTCTTAAACTGCAAGGATTATAGGTATGAGCTGCTATTTTTAGTTTAGTTTTTGTTTTTTGAGGAAACTCCATACTGATTCCCATAATGGCTGCACTAATTTACATTCCCATCAATAGTGTGTAAGGTTCCCTCCCTGCTCTCCATAATTTGTGGTTGTTTCTTGATGGTAACTATTCTGACTGAGTGAAAAGGAATCTTTTAGTGTCAATTGTGGGGGGGGGCGGTTAACAGTGATGGGGATTGAATTCAGGGTCTCTACCTGAGCTATACTCTACCACTGAGCTATACTCTACCACTGAGCTATACTCTACCACTGAGCTAGAATCCCAGCCTTTTTTTTTTCTTTTTTATTTTATTCGTGAAAATACTGTACAGAGGGGTTACAATTACATGGGCAAGATAATGAGTACATTTCTTATCAAGCATTGTAGCCTCCTCCTTTGTTTCCCCTTCCCATCCTCCCCGCCCCCACCAAAGTTGTAAAGCTTGTTTTCGACATAACAACTTGTACATCTCATTGTTGCAATGGGTCCACCTGTATCTCTATTTGTTTTTTCCCTTCCCCTCCACAAATTATACAGTGAAAGCAGGGATTATACCGTGGGGGAGGGACATACATCCCAGCCCTTTTTGAGCTATGTATTTATATATTCTGGATATTAATCCTTTGCTCAATGACTAACTGGCAAAGATGTTTTTCCCATTCTGTTGTCTACCTTATTGTGCAATTCTTTTCTGTGATGGGTAAAAGCCTGTTAATTTCTCAATTCTTACTTTTATTTCCTGAGCTGTCTTACTCAGAAATATATGCCTATGCATATATTTCAAGTGTTTTCCCTATGTTCTTCTGTAGTAGTTTCAGAGTTTCAGGTGTTACATTAAGACATTTGACCCATTTTTATACAGGATAATTGATAGGGATCTAGCTTCAATATTCCAGGTTTTCCAACACCACTACTTGTGGGTTTTTTTTCTCTAATGTTTGTTTCTGATATCTTTTTCAAAAATCAACTGGATGTCATTGTGTGGATTTATTTCTGGGTCTTCAGTTTATTTTCTGTTTATCTTTGCTAGTGTCAGATACTGGATACATCCAATGTTTTGGACTTTTTTTCTTTTTGCTCAGGATTATGTTGGCTATTTTAGGTCTCTGTGCTCTGTGCTTCCATATGAATTTTAGGAATTGCTTTCTTATTTCTGTTAAAAATGACATTGAAGTATGGGGATTGCATTGAATCTAGATTGCTTTTGGTAGTATGGCCACTTTTACAATAATTCATTGTTACATAATTCTCCTCTCCATGAATGTGGGGGGTCTTTCCATTTTCTTATGTCTTCTTCAATTCCTTTCTTAAGTGTTTTATAGTTTTCATTCTAGAAGTCTTTCACCTCTTCAGTTAAATTTATCCTATGTGGTTTTTGGTGTTTGTTTGTTTGTTGGAGGCTATTGTGAATGAGTTTGTTTTTATTTCTTTCTCAGTCTGTTCATTACTGGTGTATAGAAAAGCTACTTATTTACGTATGTGGATTTTGTACCTGCTCTTTTGCTGAAGTATCAGATCTAACAGTGTCTCTGGTAGAGTCTGTAAAGTTTTTTTTTAAATCGTATCATCTTGCAAATGAGCATACTTTGACTTCCTTTCCTCCTGGTATTCTGGCACTACTCAGGAGTAGTGATGGCTATGCTGCAGGAGGAGCACTCATGAAAGATGAGTTCGGTACATGTTGCGCCTTCTGCTCTAATCAAATTACACTTTATCACAAAGCTTTTTAAGGCCTCTATACTGGTGTTCTTAAGTATTATGGCACCATATGGTAATTAGACATCCATGTGGTAGGATGCTCACCAAAATGATTGTAATTAGCATTACTTCTACACAGCCAAATCCAGTTAACTGTTGTCTTCCCATCATGTCGTATCTGTCCACATCCTCCACCTAGAGAGTTTTCTCCTACACTACCTATCACTCAATTATCCCCACACATGCAGACTAACAACAAAAACCAAAAATTTTAGAGAGTGCCATGCCTTAATTGGGTGCTCTGCCCCTGCCCTGCTTCCCAGTATTTTCCATCTTCCAGGGTCTTAATGTGAAAGCTGCTGGAGGTTGGAGGCCAAAATTCTTAGAATGATAAGAGTGCCAAGGAGAGTAGTCCAAAGGTGTCAGTATGTCCAAATGATCTATGTCACCCTACTTCTCCCCTTACCAGCTGCAGGTTGCTTGGGGATAATTATAGTAGGAAATAAAGTCTTTGGGGTGGGGGTATTGGTACTGGGGCTTGAATGAAGAGCCTTATTATACTCTCTTTTCTACTCAAGGCTGACTCTCCATCACTTGAGACACACATGAACTTCCAGTCTAGGAAGTCACCAGGATAGGCAGCCTGACTTCCTTGTATCTGTGCCTTTGTGCAGCCCTCAAGCCATTTGTACTCAGTATGATAAAGGTTGCAAGCCAAGTTCCTGCTCTGTCAAGTCAGCAGCTCCCTACTATAAAGGAGAAGAAAGGCCTACCTATTTCTTCCTGTTTGTTTCAATTTCTTTCTGTAGTCCTGGGGATCGAACCCAGAGTTTCATACATGCTAGGCACATGCTCTATCACTGGGTTATAAGCCAGCTCTGTATGCTTCTATTTCCAACTGTTCCTTTAAGCCTTAGTCAGCAGCAGCAGCAGCAGCAACAACAGTAGCAGCAACCATAGCACCAGCAGCAGCATCTATAGCAACAGCTAGATCTACTTTGCTGTTTCTTCAACGCTTGGAAAAGCAGCCTCAGATTGGTATGTCACCTGAGCTACCAACTGAGTGGCTGTTCCTTCATGGTTTGGTCTCAACCCCTGACATCTTCCTCTGAATTTCTAAGTTCTCAGAATTGCACCTGCTTCCTTATGGTCCTTGACCCTAGGAGTGGTGCTTCCTGAGAATTCCAGTTTGTATTTTCAGTTACTCCATTTACAATCATTTCTATTAAATATCCTCTGTTAAAAACCAACTGGTTCTGGGGGCTAGTGGCTCACATCTGTAATCCTAGCTACTCAGGAGGCTGAGATCTGAGGATTGTGCTTTAAAGCCAGCTGCAGCAGCCAGATCTGAAAATCTTATCTCTAATTAACCAACAAAAAGCTTGAAGTGAATATGTGTCTCAAGTGATAGAGAAGAGCCAGCCTTGAATGGAGAAGCAAAGCAAGAGCACTAGGCTCTGAGTTTAAGCCCCAATACTAGCACCAAAGGAGAAAAAAAAACCCAAATCAGTACAATTTATCTTCTGATTGAACCTTCCACTCCTGGCTAGGGTGTCACCTCTGTGTTAACCCCCCAAGGAGAGCTGCCACCTACACTTATGTATGATGGCACTCTCTTCCCTCCTGGGACCTAGGCTGTGACACTCATATCAAGCTCTTAATGTAATTAACTCTGCTTCAGATCCTTTAGGCTTATGAGCAATCTTTTCTATGTCCTACCTCCATGCTAGGCAGTTAGGTCCCTTCTTCCTGGCCTCCATGTAGACTATTCCCCTGAATAGTTAGCCTGCGCAGGCCTTTACCTCACTTAGAGCCTGTGCACCACTATCAGCTATTGTAAACAACCGAAAACACTTATCTGGCCAGTTATTGCCAATTATTTATTTGCTGGCTGCCTGTCTTCCCACTCAAGTATAGGGGATATGGTTTTGTTAATACCTATCTGTATGTATGGTGCAGTCTGCTGTGAACACAGTAGTGCTAAGCTTTATGCCAGACACTGACGATGTATTTGGAAAAGTCTGGTCTAGTGGGGAAATTGTATAAGTAGAAAAATAGCTACAACACAACATGGAAGTGCTATAATTGACATAGTTACTGACCTAGGTTTCCAGAGAAAAGTTTCAGAGGCTCATGATAAGGGAATGGCTCTCCAGGAGCAGCCCTGAAATGAACAAGTCCCAAAGTGGCCTGGGAAAGCAGGCAGGTGACAGCAAAATTCTCTAGGACATTGAGGTAAGAAGACAATAAGACAGGGAGGCCATGCATGACCTGAGGCCCAGTATCAGTTTCCCTTCTGGAAACTCATTCGTCTAGATACTGGCTGGTGCACATGTGCAAAAACCTATGCACATGTGCTCACCCTGCATTGCTAAAATGGCAGGAAACCTGAAGGAGGAAAAGAGATGAATAAAGAAAAGAACTTCCCTACTTCGAAAGACTTAAGATCAGACTCTATGTACCACTATGGAACAAAACACATGATATAATAATCAGTGAGAGAGATTATAGAACTGTAGGGACATGTTGGTACCCATGTTGTTCAAATGTACATGCACATATGTGTACTTATACAAACAGGGACTATCACCAGAAAGAAACAGAATGGTTCAGGTGTTGAGAGGGGGTCGGTGGGATTGGAACAGACAAAGGGAGGCTTCACTTTGGGGTATTATATGCATTTGTTGTAAGTAACAAGGGTTAACTTTCAAATGAAAGAATCCAAGGGGCTATCATCATGGAGCATGAGGCAGGACGGGGTAAATCTGGGAAGGTCAGGATAATTGGTCAAAGCAAGTTACCAGAGTCCTTGTCTTGAATTAGCTTACCTTCTGGACTCCTGTCCCCAGCAGGGATTGGCTCTCCAAGGGCTAAGTGGTAGGGAGGGGCAGAGAGCCGATTCCAAGAGAGGCACTATTGACTCTTTGGCCTTCTAGCTTGGCCTACAGGCTTTAGAGCCATCTCAGTTACGCTGTGACCACGGTGGAGACAGAAACGGCAGAGGTCAGGCAACAAGGAGCCAGAGCCTTCTAGTCCTCCCTCTATACCCCGCCTCTGCCTTTCCTCTCCAGCTCCTTTCAAAAACAAAGTCTTTGTTTCTTGCAAGTCCTTCCAGAGCCTTTATTTTTATTTATTAATTAATTAATTCATTTATTTATTTTGATGCCAGTCCTGGGGCTTAAACTCAGGCCCTGGGCCCTCTCCCGAAGCTTCTTTTTGCTCAAGCTAGTGCCACTTGAACCACGGCTCCATTTCTGGCTTTTTAAGTAATTTACTGGAGATAAGAGTCTCATGGACTTTCCTGCCCAGACTGGCTTTGAATCACCATCCTTAGATCTCAGCCTTCTGAGTAGCTGAAGAGTTCCTCTCATAGTTTAGCAGGCTCCTCTCCTAGACAACACTAGGCCCATTTGGTAAAGGCAGTAAATAATCAGCCTACACCCCCCTTTACCTTGAAATGGCATTCCTTTGGGGGCAGTGACAACCATAGAAGGCAACAAGATCCCCTTAAAGTGACCTTCAGGTCTGGGCATCTGCAAGACCCCTTATCTGCTACTTGGGCAGCAGCCATAATTCCTAGCCTGCCATGATGAAGCCCCTGGTCCACATGTCCACACTGGGGTCTTTGCCTCCTAACTTTGTAGGTTATATAGGTCATCTCAGACAAAAGCCGATACTTCTCTCTTGTGAGAAGGGGATCTTGCTGGTCCCTTTGCTGGCAATAAACCTTTTCTTTGTTCTTTCTGCCTAGATGTCTGCGTGGTTTTCTGGCAAAGTCTAACTGGTGTGAGCCACCAGGGCCAAGCATTTTATTTTCTTTTAATTTTTCCTTCCAAGAGGAACCATATGCAGCATTTTCCAAAACTATTTCTCCTCAGATATTAGTTAATATAATCTAATTGCCATCAATTTTTTTGTGGGGGGTCCGGTCATGGGGCCTGAACTCTGGGCCTGGGTGCTGTCCCTCAGCTCTTCAGCTCAAGGCTAGCGCTCTACCACTTGAGCCACAGC
>NW_012267276.1:493359-512746 GCF_000151885.1 Dipodomys ordii | reverse complement strand
GAGACAAACCACAGACTAAAAGGTACTAAAAAAAAAAATGACAAATTACACAGGATCCATGATCTCTGGTCTGAAAATCCCAAAGGTCTGAGACTCAGTAGAACATAAGATGCCTTTTATATAAACCCACAGTTCAGAAGTACCTATTTCATATTTCCTTTACTACTGGGAGAAAAGGCATCTTCTATTGGAGAGATGGCCTCCTTTAGACTTTTCCTGGGCCTAGACCAGCAGATCACTGTCCTGCCCTGCAGGGGCTGTATACAGCACTAAGGGAAAACAGACTCCTGGAGGCTCTGAGGAGTCACATTTCTTCCACTTAGGTGACTTGATAGGGCCATTATAGACTCAGATAAGACATTTGGGACTGCTTAATATCTGTCATATTCTGGTACCTCTTCATTTATTAAAAGAAGATATCCATTATCAGGCATTATAGTATGTACTGTCAAGATGGGGGTTAAACTGTCCTCAACGGTTTAAGAAAAAAAATACTTTTTCAAGAAAAAAAATTGTGCCATAAATTGCTCAGTGGGATAAGGCTTTTTCTCCGCCACAACCTTGTTAACCCTGCCCCCACTTCTATCCCCAAGAAATCAGACACTGCTCTTGCTGGTCGAGCATTTGTCCCTACCCCATGAGTCAGCTGTCACTCCAGTCTGTGGCCTCTCTAGTGGCAGGTCACTGTCCACAGGGAATAAATAAAAGCTCCTCAGGCTGTCCCAGTGAGGAACTAGCCCCACAACTAATTCTTCTTGCTAGGTCTCCATCCAAAGGAGGAAGTGGGCAGCGATGTCACTTCTCGCTTTGTAAACAATCTCATTTGAAGGGACTGCTGTTTTAGCACCAGGAAGCAAATTGCATTAGAGAAATTATCACCCTCCTGTAGCTCCAAAGTGAAACCACTGAAACTGATCTCCTTTCTGACCTTTCATTTGAAACACATGCTCTCTGAAAAATGCACAAGGGGTGGTTCAAAGGGGGTGGGGCAGTTGTGGTGGGGGTGGTGCTCTTGAGTCAAGCTTTCTGTGTAGCCTTAAAAAAAGAAATTAAAAAGCAAAACACTTGAAGTTTAATTAGCGAGTCTTCTACCCCTAAATCTGAGTCTATCTCCAGGTGTTATCTCCCCCCCCCACACACACACCAAGTGCTCATTTTAACAAGAATTCATAATTACCTCAACTAAGATACCTTCAGCTGAAAGTAATAAAATACCATTGGCTGTTGACTTGATCATGGCGTTTACTAAATAGTAAGTCTGAGGTGGGCAATTCCAAGCTTGGTTCAGTAGATCAGCAAAGGCCGCTGATGGTGTGGAGGTGGGGAGAGCACTGTCTGTCAGAGATCTCACTATGGCCACCCCCACTCCTGGATCCCATGCTCACCTGACAGGTTCATGTCTCTTTGGTTAAATTATCTACATTTAGGCAATTACTAACAGGAAACTCCATTTTGACTGCCTTATTCTAAAAGGGATTTATTAGTTCAGTTAACTGAAAAGGTCCAGATGGTAGGTATGTAGGCACCAGGTAATGATTCCATCAGCCTCCAACTCTGCCTTTCCATGACTTGCCTGTTCCCTCCTTTGGGGGATTAGCCACATTCTTAAGCTGATAGCAAGGTGACAGTAGCATTTCCTGACTTGACTTTGACTATTAAAACATTCCAGGAAGAGAGACTGTCTCATCCACTAATATCACTCGTGTGTGTGTGTGTGTGTGTGTGTGTGTGTGTGTGTGCGTGTGTGTGTGTGTGTGTGCTGGTCCTGGTGCTTGAACTCAGGGCCTAAGTACTGTTCTTGAGCTGTTTTGCCACCTTAGCCACATCCCATTTTTTTGGTAGTTTAGTGGAGATAAGTATCACAGACTTTCCTGTCCAAGCTGGCTTTGAACCATGATCCTCAGATCTGAACCTTCTTAGTAGCTAGGGTGACAAGCATGAGGAGCCACCAGTGCCTGGAGTAACTTCACTCTTAAAGAGTAGGAGCACTCTTAATCGGATGCCAGTGGCTCACACCTGTCATCCTAGCTGTCTGGGAGGCAGGGAACAAGGAGGTCTCTGTTCCAGGCACAACTAGGCACAAGAGTCCACAACAGTCCATCTCAATTGAAAGAATCTAGTCATGGTGACACCTGCCATCTCAGCCACAGCAGGAAGCCTGAAATATAGACAGATGGAGGCCTAGGCAGAAGCCCAGGCAGGCAGATTCTACTCCAAAACAACCAGTGCAAAAAAGGGCTAGAAGTGTGCAACAGCAGTAGAGTGAACTCTTTTTTTTTTTTTTTTTTGGCCAGTCCTGAGGCTGGCCAAAAAATCTCAGAACTCAAGTCCTGAGCACTGCCCTTCAGCTTCTTTTGGGCTCAAGGATAGCATTCTACCACACTTCCAGCTTTTTCTGTTTAGGTGGTACTGAGGAATCGAACCCAGAGCTTCCTGCATGCTAGGTAAGCACTCTACCACTAAGCCACATTCCCAGCCCTGAACTTCTTTTTGGAAACTCCTAATAAATACTTCCATTTCATTCAATTGGCCAGAATGGTCACAAATCCCTCCCTGAATAGATTCTGCAGGCCTGAGGAATGTCACTTAGTAAGTATCTACGGTCTGGGTCTCTAAACTGAACTCTGGCAATGGAGTAGATTCTTCCCCGTAGAAGCAGGCTCTCTCTACACAGGCCCATCCTACTGCTGGATGCAGGCCCAGCTTCCCTAAACTTCAGGTCTGCGTGAGGTGCAGGTAGCCCTGGACAAAAATCAGAGTGCTGTAAGATGCTGAGTTGCTCTTTGAAGTTCATTCTGTACAAAACTGTAGAACACACAACTTCATCTCAGAAGCCACTGAACAGGATGCAAGTAACAACGTCTGCTAACTGAAAATTAGAATGTTCACAAAGTCAGAGCCTCCCAGATCTTTATCTTACAGTCTAAGAATTTCCACAAGGAAATGAGAAACATGTAAACAATGACAGCTCTGCCGGGAGCAGTACTCCAGCATATGCAAATCCAATTGTCTCCATTGCATATGGTATACTAATCAGTTCAATTACATTATATGGAAAGAGAGAGGGGGAAAAAACCTTAAAAATAGACCATCTTTAAGTGGGAAAATGTTGGAAAGGGTCAATCTGAATCTGAGGTCAATCAGTCTTTAATTCCTACACTCACTTCAGGTGGGAAAGTAGGCATAAGCCTGAGTTGTAGAATTATAACTTCTTTGTACAACTACTTAATAACAAAATTTAAAGAAAAAATAGGCATGATATTGGGGAAAACATCATTTTTACTTTACCATTTTTTTTTTACTTGCTACTGTTAAACCACAATTGGTAATAACTATTTTCATTCTGTCACCAAGTTCACCTTTAGATTTTACTTAATGTTTTCCAGTGGTATACTGACCAATTCTGTGGCCATGGTAGCTAGCCTGTCTACCCCTCCTAGCTTTGGGTTCAAACTGACATAGAAGTACAATTGACTCATTTCTTCGGCATCTACTGAGGCCTCCGGGTTGCTGGCTCTCCTGCGCCTGTCACATGATCTCATGGTGAAGGTAGCCAGCTGCCTTCCTTCCCGTCTGGCAGGAGAGGGTGCCCTTGAGGCCATGTCCCTGGGGACCTTAGATCCTCCTTCCAAGCAGCTGGGCCCCCTTCCGCTGACGTCAGCTCAGATAGGTCACTGTACAAAAGGCTGTGTGGAGACGAAGCCACAGCTAGGTACAGGCATAGCTGGATTGTAGGAGCTTTGGAAGTCAGAGAGAATTAGACCAACAGCCTAAGAGAAAGATGCAAATGTCCCTCGCCAGCCCTCCAAAAGTTGCCTGTTGATGCCACCAATATGATGCATTGAGAAGAGGGAAGGGTTTGGTGTCAGATCAGGTACCAGTCACACAGCCCTGGGAAAATTACCTATCCTCTCTGAGCCTCAGTTTCCCATGTAAAAAAAGGATTAAGTCTGTATTCTCAAGTTGCACTGCTCATTGTGGCAGCCACTAGCTCATCCAGTGTCAAATGAGCTGTACATAGGAAATACTTGACTGGTTTGGGGACCCAAGTATTAAAAAAACAAAAGAAAAGAAAAGAAAAAAAGGCTCATAATTTTATTCTTGATGGTATTGAGGTACAAATTCAGGGCCCTGCATCTACTAGGCAGGCACTCTAGCAATGATCTATCCCTTTTTGCTCTGGTTCTCTTTTGAATAGGGTCTCACTTTTTGCCTAGACCAGACTGGACCTTGATCCTCCTGTTTCTACTTCTCTTGAAGCTGGAATGAACAGCACTACCACCACACTCAGCTACTGGTTGAGATAGGGTCTTGAGAACTTTTTGCCTGAGCTGGCCTTGTACCTCTAGCCTACTGATCTCAGCCTCCCAAGTAGCTAGGATTACAGGTATAATTGGCAACTATTCCTATTCTTTTTTTTTTTGTCGGTCATGGGGCTTGAACTCTGGGCCTGGGCGCTGTCCCTCAGCTCTTCAGCTCAAGGCGAGTGCTCTACCACTTGAGCTACAGCGCTACTTCCGGTTTTCTGGTGGTTTGTTGGAGATAGGAGTCTCACGGTCTCTCCTGCCCGGGCTGGCTTTGAACCGTGATCCTCAGATCTCAGCCTCCTGAGTAGCTAGGATTACAGGCGTGAGCCACCAGCGCCCGGCTGGCAACTATTCCTATTCTTATAATTCTTTATAGTGATTTTATACTAGGATGACGGCATTCAATATATTGGGTTAAATAAAGTAATATGAAATCTAATTTCATTTATTTCTTTTTCCTTTGTTTCATACATAGCTATGAGAAAAGTTAAAATTACTTATCAGCCCCTGTTAGAGAAAGCAGAAAACAGCTCTTTTTCTATAATAGAAACTGAAAGGATTTATTCCCTACTGTCATTAACACCAGTGTATGTGTAATTTTGTGATCACAGCCATAAGTTCCATCCATGATCTCACAATGGTTCTGGGCTGGGCTTGGCTCACTGGACATAAGGAAACCTGATACATGATGTCAATCTTGTCCATCGAGCCTGGGCTCTGCTGGCCATGAGAGCCTTGAGCAATCACCACGTGACTCAGTTCCAGCTTAGCCCACTGATAATAAAATGTACTTGGCCCCAGCTGATAGGGAGCTATCTAGTACCAGCTTTTTAAATGAGGCGCTTCCAGACCATGTCAACCAAACTGTTCCCTCAACCCATAAAATCCTGAGAAATAATAACATTTAGTGTTTGATTGTGAATTTGGGGTGCCTGCGAGGCTGCCACTTCTGAGTGGTAGTAAAAATCACCTAGTCACCTGCACTCTTGTAGTTGTTTATTCATATCTTTTTCTGAGGTTTAAACAGGGCTTTGAGTTTGCCAGGTAAGCACTGTACCACTTGAGTCATACTCCTAGTCCTTTTTGTTTTCAACAGTTATCGAGTAGGGTCTCATATTTTTGCCCCGGCTGGTCTGGGGCCTAGAGCTGTGATACTCCCAATCCCTGCTCTCAAGTAGGTGGGATTAAAGGCATGAACCTGGCTTAATACGTCTTGATAAAGAACATGTACAATACCTATGGAGCCCTTGCTATTATGTGCATGACCTCACAAAATGAAAGAGTCCTTCTTAGATGCATCAAGTAGGAAATGGTACAACTTCCTCTCAGGGCTGACTCAATCTTGAACTCAGAGCCTAGGTGCTATCTTTGGGTTTTTTTTCTTCTCAACACTAGTACTCTACTACTTTAACCCATAGCTTCACTTCTATTTTTTAGGTGGTTAATTGGAGATAAGAGTCTCATGGGCTTTCCTGCCGGGGCTAACTTTAAGCTGTAATCCTCAGATCGCAGTATCCTGAGTAGCTAGGATTACAAGTGTGAGCTACCAGCACTCAATCTTAAAGGACAGATCAGAGTGGTGACTGAATTCCTTTAGCCAAAGAACATTCCCTATGGCTGTGGGTTACCCTCGTGATCCAAAGATACCATGAGTTCAATAAGTATTCCAAATGAAATTGCCTGAATGAGTTTGAAAAATCGTTATTCTTTACAAAGATTTGGAGGTTGAGATAGATCAGACTTCTTTACCCTTCCCTCAGATCTAGTCCACAGCTGCGTGCAAACCACTCCAGGTTGGATGGAATGGCCACAAAGAGACAGGTTCTAGGAGTCCACAGTGTCCCTCTATAGCCAGCCTCCCAGTTCACAAGTGTGGAAGTGTGAGCACTGGGGGAGGCGTCAGATGGCACCTGCCACTTTGCTCCAACAAATAATCACACAATACGGTGCTAAATGAATCCCCTCACATTTTGTTCACACATATTTGACTGTGAGAAAGTCTATAAATGAAAATTTGTAACATGAAATTATGTTGATAATTTTAAATAATCTTTACCTTTAGCCAATTTTTCTTCCTCCCTCCCTCCCTCCCTCCCTCCCTTCCTTCCTTCTTTGCTTGCTTGCTTGCTTCCTTCCCTCTTTTCCTCCCTTCCTTTCCCTCTTTTCTTTCTTTTCTTTTGGGCAATATCAAGGCCTCATATTCTTATCAGCTTACTTGCTCAGCTGGTGTTCTACCATTGGAGCCCTGACTTCAGTCTTAGCCAGGAGTTAATTTAGGTGCTTAAGTATCCAAGAATAACCACAATGTGCCTCCTTAAAAACTGCTTCAAGCAGGTATGGTAGTGCACACTTTAATCCCAGCACTTTGGAAGCTGAGGCAAGAGGAGAGAATTTCAGGCCAGCCTGAGCTTGTCTAAAACAAACCAAAAAATCTCTGCTTCAATGTTTCAAGGGTTCCCCTAAGAGCAAATGTTCCAAAGATGGGGTGCAGGAACAGTAGCCTGTCACTCCTCTCCTCTAGTCAAATATGAAAGCAGAGAACATTTTCCAACAGCACACCTTCATATTTGTTCATTGTTCTCTTGAAACTATGTGGTCTATGTTTATACATGGCATTCACTTTTTTTAAGCCACAAAACTTTTTAGTACTGGGGTTTGAACCCAGGGCTTGGCTTTTGCTTAGTTTCCTTGCCCACAGCTGACACTCTACCATTTGAATTATGCCTCTAGCCTGACATTTTGCTGGTTATTTTGGAAATGGAATTTCACAGACTTGAATCCTCTAGATCTCAGCCTCCTGAGTAGCTGTGATTATAGGTATGAGCCATCAGTGCTCAGCTTTATGGAAAAATTTTTTTTTGTTGGTTGGTTGTGGGACCTGAACTCTGGGCCTGGGCACTGTCCCCTCAGCTCTTCAGCTCAAGGCTAGCGCCCTACCACTTGAGCCACAGCACCACTTCTGGCTTTTTCTGCTTATGGGGTGCTGAGGAATCGAACCCAGGGCCTCATGCATGCAAGGCAAGCATTCTACCACTGAGCCACCTTTCCAGTCCTACAGAACTATTTTTAATTGTTAAAAATGAAATCTTTTTTCATAATAATCTTGTTTCTAGGAAATGTATGATGCTTTTGCTTGCTTCAGAAATGGGGGAACTGGAAGACAGAGAGGGTATTGTGAAGTATTAGCACAACTAATCAGTAAAGAGCTCTCTCAAGGCCTGCCACTGCTTTAATCATGGCAAAAACAAACCACTGTTGTCCCATTCTCCATTCCCCATTCTGTTAACCCAATCCAGCATGCTTTGGTAAATGTTTAATAACCGGTCTCCAGGTGGAAAAGCTCTGATATAGAACACAATGTCCTACTTGCCCACCTCTTGTGGCTGATTTCCAGCTACCAAGTGATGAAATCCAGTACAGAGTTGGGACGAGATGTGAGTAATGCACTGTTTTTCGGAGTTTTACCATACAGGCACAATAGACATAGATAACCTCAAGAAAATGGCAGTAGGAAGTACAAGTGTGTCTCAAGGGGTAGATCACCAGCTATGAGCAAGAAAGCTAAGCATAGTCTCAAAGCTTTGAGTTCAAGCCCTGGTACTGCCTCTGTTTATTCCCCCAAATTAAAGTTAGTAGCCAGGCAGTGTCTCACACCTGGAATCTCACCAACTTGGGAGGCAAAGATCAGGAAGATTGAGGTTTTAATGCCATCCTGGGCAAAAAGTTAGTGAGACTCCCTCTCAACAAATAAAACGGACATGGTGACATACATCTATAATCTCACTTACACATGAGGCACAGGCAGAAGGCTCACAATCTGAGGTCAGTTTAAAGGGATGAGGGGAAATTAAGATTCTATCCAAAAAAATACCCTTGAGCAAAGAGGGCTAGATAATGGAGGGGTACCTGCCTGACAAATATAAGGCCCTAAGTTCAAACTCTAGCCTTGCTACAGTTTGAAAAAAAAAAGTTAAATACTAAAGATGCTTTGTTCCTTAATTATTTTACTTCACTTCACTTTATCTCTACCCTTGAGCTAATGTTCACGTCTTATCTGGTGGGGTAGGAACACTGTATAACTGGGTTTTTATGTATCTTTCCCAGCACCATGCTCAGTGACACCATGCTACTGGCTGGAAACAAACTATGGTGAGAATATTCACTCCATGAAAATAAGTGAGTGTTGGGGGGGAGGGTGGACAGGGGGTATGTGTTGGACTGGGACCTGGGCACTGTCCTTGAGGATTTTTTTCCCTCAAGGCTAGTTCTCTACCACTTGAGCCACAGCTCCCCTTCCAGCTTTTTGGTGGTTAATTGGAGATGAGAGTCTCACAGACTTGGGCTAGCTTTGTACCACCATCCTCAGATCTCAGCCTCCTGAGTAGCTAGGATTATAGGCATGAGCCACCAGTGCCAACTCAGCAATTTCTACAAGTCAGGGCTCCTCTGCTTCTCGGGGAATCTTGTTAAACATTTGCCACCACACCACAGTCCCCATACTACCCTGCAAGGAGCAACCTTTCTTTTGTAGGGCAGAAGTCCCTCCAACTCCTGGGAGATTGTGGAGTCCTCTACACAGCAGAGTTAACTGAATTTCCCTTGTCTTCCCACCCATCTTTGATGGCATGCAGACAGCCAGGGCTCAGGGCCATCAATCAAATGGATTTCTACATCACAGGGATAGCCATTCCCCACTGGGGTACCTCTTCCTCAGGGCTGTGCAGAGAAAATGTTTAAATGCATGAAAAAAAACACTGGTTATTTAACGGGGTCCGCAGCTGAGCTAGTTGGGAACCATGTGTCTGGATTGGGAAGTGTGGCTGCCCAATTTAAAGAATTAGGTAAAGAGAATGGCAGGCCTGGAAAAGAGTAGGGTTGTTCCCAAGGAAAGACAGATTCCAGCTTCACCCTTTCCTGGTCCCTCCCCAGCTCTCCCCACCTGAGTGCAGTATACTCTGGAGCTCAGGGAATACAAAGTCCCTTGTTATTCAGCAAGCTGCTGCTTGGAAAACAGGAAGTAAGGCTTTTCTCCCCCAAGTAGGCAGAAACTAGCCATGAAGGGCACCATGATTATATCCCACTCTAGTCCTGAGAGAGAAGGGGGGGGCAGGGGAAGGTGCTTATCTACTCGTAACTCCATAAAGAGATTGACTTTTCGGTCCCCTCCTTCCTCCAAAGACAGCATATACCATAATGCTTTACCCCCTCACCCCCCTCCCTCAGTAGTTCTGAGGTTTGAATATTCAGGACCTCATGGTTGCTAGGCAGACACTCTACCACTGGTACCACGCCCCCAACATCATAATGCAATGCCTTTTGAAGAGATGTACTCACTTGAAACCTAGCATTGTGGTATGCAGATTATTAAGTAATTCAACCTGTGCCATGTTTAGGATTTAATACCCACCTCCCAGCTTATCAACAACCTGATGAGATAAATTCTTTTGATACCCTTTAACAGATGAGTCAATAATGAGATGGGTGGGAAGGCACCAGCACTGGCCTGCCTAAATATTGGTTCTTTTCTCTCCTTCTCCCACTCTCTCTCTCTTCTTCCCTCCCTCCCTCCCCCTCTCCCTTCTCTCTCCTCCTCCCTCTCCTCTCATATGTTTACCTTGGGTTCCAGTACTGATGGGTGAACTGTGAGCCTCCCAGGACAGGTCACCCCTGCCTCATGGTGTGCTAAAGCTGCACCCCACAGCAGGAATCATCTCATGGAGACTGGATTGCTCCCCAAAGCTGTGATAGCACTTAAAACTTCTGAACCCCTTGAAGAACTGGAACTGACAGAATGATCAGCCAGGCCACTGGCTTGACCAAAGATGCTGTTACAAAGCTCCTCTCAGCCCCCTGAAAAGATGAACTTAAGGTCTCTGGACCTCTTTATCTGTTCTTCCCAACATGACCGTTCACCACGACCCATCTCTTTAACTGATATTTGAGACACGTGGCCAAGCCTAGTCTCTTAAGACTCCTGAAGCCTGGGCTTTTGCCCTAAAGCTCTAGTATCAAGATAAATGGACCAAGATCACTTTAGCTGAGACTGGATTTGAACCAATTTCTATCTAATTCCAATTCTATACATTTTGCTCCTTGCTGGTGATCCTGGCTCAGAGCAGGACCAAACAAGAGCTCCAAGCAGTTTCAGGCTTTTTAATTTTTTTTTTTATTTTTTGTCGGTCGTGGGGCTTGAACTCTGGGCTTGGGCGCTGTCCCTGCGCTCTTCAGCTCAAGGTGAATGCTCTACCACTTGAGCCACAATGCCACTTCCGGTTTTCTAGTGGTTTTATTGGACATAAGAGTCTCACGGACTTTCCTGCCTGGGATGGCTTTGAACCGTGATCCTCAGACCTCAGCCTCCTGAGTAGCTAAGCATAAGCCATAGGTGCCCAGCCAGTTTCAGGCTTAATGGATGGCTCTCTCCTGAGGATAAAGACATAGCCTGACAGGACAATGAGTTCCCTGATGCGGGATGGAGCAGAAGTTGAAAGAACATGGTAGGCTTCTTATGCTAAGGAACATGATGGTTCAAATCTGTTGCTTCTTCAAAATAATAATTCTTCACCAAAGAAATGGAGAACATTGTTCCCCAGAGCAAGTAAGGAAGAAGGCACAAGATGCAAAGATTTGGGCCATCATAAGGAAGAAATTTTTTCATTTATTTTTTAATTGACAATTGTATATACCAGCTATGGTGTACAACCAGATGTTCTGAAATACGTAACATTATGGAGTGGCTAAACAGGATGAATTAACATACAATCTACTTTCCATGCTTAGCATTTTATGTGGCAAGAACCCTTAAAGTCTACTTTGTTAAAGACATGTCAAGAATACAACACACTGTTACTAGCTAAAGTCACCAAGTTGCACCTCAGGTCTTGTGAGCTTCTCCTAACTGCAATGTACCCTGGGAGCAACCACTGCCTGACCTCTGCTTTCCCAGGATCACCATTCTGCTCTCTGCTTCCACTTGTGAGTGAGATCATGCCATATTTTCTGTGCCTTATTTCACTCAACAGTACCATCCTCCAGATTCATCCTTGTGGCTATATAATAGTCCACCCTTTCTTTATCCATTGATCCTGTGTTAGACACTGATGTTGATTTTATATCTTGGTTATTTAGAATAATGCTGCAATAAATATGGGGTGCAGATATCTCTTTGCCAGATGGATTATATTTCCTTAGACCCAGGAATGGGATTATCTGCTCATATGACAGTTCTACTTTACTTTTAATTTTGGAAGGAACCTCTGTACTGTTTTCCACAGTAGCTGTAGTAAATCACATTTCCATCATCAGTGTTAAAGATTCTCCTCTCCCTACCTCCTTGCCAATACTTAGCTGGTATGTGTGTCCTGGGGTTGAATTCAGGGCCTGGGCACTGTCTCAGAGCTTTTGTGCTCAAGGATAGTGCTCTACCACTTGAGCCACAGCTCTATTTTCAGCCTGTGTGTGTGTGTGTGTGTGTGTGTGTGTGTGTGTGTGTGTGTGACTGGAATTAAGAGTCTCATAGACCTTCCTGCCTGGACTGGCTCTAAACCAGATCTCAGTCTCCCAAAGTGGTCTTTTGTCTTTTTAATGTCAGATTCAAAAAGGTATGAGGTAGTAGCTCACTGTGGCTTTAACTTATGGTTCTCTGATAATCAGTGATGTTGAGTATTTTGTTCCTTTACTCATTGGCCATTTATATGTCTATTTATATGTCTTATTTTGAGAAGAATCTGTTGAGGTCTTTTGCTCTTTAAAACAAAAACAAAAAGAATCCTTTTATTATTATTTTTAGTAGTACTGGGGTTTGAACTCTGTCTCAAGTATGCTCAGCGAGTACTTTATCCCTTGTGCCATGCTCCTGAATTTTGCTGGTTATTTTGCAGATAGGCTCTCTGTAACCTTTTTTTAATGCTCAGGCTGGCCTTTTAATGTAGTCCTTCAGATCTCAGCCCCTGAGTAGTTAGGATTACAGGCAAGAGCCGCTGGCACTTGGTCTTTTTTGCTCACTTTTAAATTGGATTGTTTTCTTGCTTTGATTTGTTTGAGTTCCTTACCCATATTGGGCATTAATGGGGCATTAGATTCCTCCCACCTCCCCACATTCTGTTAGTCATTTCTTTGTTGCTGATTTCATTTACATAAAGAAGCACTTTGCTGTAATTTCATTTGGCCATTTCCTTTTTGGGGTTCAGGAGGAAGGGCTGTGTACAATTAGCATGCTGTGGGCCAGCCTCCTGTGGTGAGTTGAGTTCTCAGAGAAGGTGAATGAGGACAGAGACCAGAATGTGGGATTTATGGAGAGATTTGGGAGATAGATACCTTTTAGAAGGTAGAGAAGGAGGCAGGATTAACTTCAGGGAGAAGTTAGCTCCTAAATCATTGTAACAATGATTCAGGAAGCATGAGTTTCCTGCAACTGGTGTGTTCCCTACTCTCTGTAGACCATCATCAGATTCAAGATACCCTACGGAGCTGGCATGGACCAGGGCAGGCATCCCCAAGTTTTCTTTATAGAGAAAACAGGAATTCCAGAAGAGGAATCTTACTCCTAGTAAGGATCATCTGCAAGTAGCACTTTCTGGATCCAGGAGAACATGCTTTTCAGGAATGTAGACCAACTGGGGTGTCACATGGAGAAATGTGCATGGGGGACAGGAAAATACCTAGCACAGAGTGGAATGTGGAGGCAAACTAGGCACAGATGGGAATTGAAAAATAAAAGCCAAGCTGGTTAGTATTTCCAATTGGGGCAATTTTGAACAATACATGGAGAAAAAAATAACCAATCAGAAAAGCCCATGACAAAGAAACAGCCAATCAGAAAAATCCCAAGTAATTTTACTCCAAGCCCATGTGGGTGCAGGAGCAACAGCAAAGCTATATTCCTTTGCCTAGTTGACCGCCCCTGTGTGTCTTTTGTACCAACACCCTAAAAATCGGTATCCTCTTGCTCTCCTGTCTTCTTAAATTCCTTTTACCAATCCTCCAAAAAATCCATAATACATGCCAAGTAGTCATTATGCTCCCCATACCAAGAGAGCATCACTGGCTCCCTAGGAAGAATTGCAAGGCTCTGCTGCACCTACAACCATCCCCCACCCCAATGTTGTCTTCTCCTGCTTCTACCTAACACAGCCATGTGAAATTTCTCAAGGAATTCTTGAATGTGCAGCCATTGTCATTACTGAGATGTCCTTCCCTGCTATAGCACATTATCACAAAGCTGGTGGCTCTGTCTTGGCGGCTGGAAATCCAAAAACAGTTTCATTGAGCTAAAACTAAGGCCTCCGCAGGGCCTTGCTCCTTTCCCAATCTCTCACAAAGAATTTCCTTTCCTTTCTCAACTTTTGGAACTGAATTCTTTGCATTCCTTGGCTCAGGGGCTCCTTCCCCATCTTCAAAGCCAGCCGGAGAGCCTCTGGCTTCACCATTATGTTCACTTCTGCTGCTGCTCCTGCTAACCCTACCTTTATGAGGATTTGTGCGATTGCATTTAGGGTCCTCTTGGGTAATACTGATAATCTCTCTCTATCACAGTACATTAATCACATCTGTCAAATCTCTTTAGCCAAATATTCTCCGGCTCCTAAAATTAGGATGTGGGTATTTGGGGATGAGTGGGGGAGGGGGCATAATCACCTCCTCCCTGGACATCTCAGCTTTAAGTCTCAGATGAATCTTGTGTGAAACTTTCCTTGACACTCCCAGGAGCTGAGTAGGACTGAGCCCCTTGTCACTTCCCAGCACCAACTCCCTGTCTCTGTTCCTTGTGCTGTGCCTCATCTCTGGGACAGTGAGTTCATTCACTCACTGTGCTCTTTGTATGTGCCTGACACTGGTGTCAGTTCTTGGAGTTAGAGCAGTGAACAAATTAAACCAAAGCCCTACCCTTACCTCAGTGCTTTTTGTTTTGGTGTGTGTATGTGTGTGTGTTGGTACGAGGGCATGAACCAGGACCCAAGCACTGTCCCTTAGCTTTTTCTCTCAAAGCTGGCACTCTACCACTTGAGTCATATCTCCATTTCTGGCTTTTTGGTGGTTAAGTGCCTGGGTTGGTTTTGAACTGTGGTCCTCAGATTTCAGCCTCCTGACTAGCAAGGATTGTACTAGTGCCCAACTCTAACTTCAATTCTACTGAATAGACAAAATATATTTAAATGAGAAATAAATGCTCCATTGAAAAGAAAGCAGTGAATAGTGAAGCAAGTAGAGTAGACATAGCTCAAGGAGATAGCAGGAGAAGAGGGAGATCAGGATGGTTGGGAAAGGCCTGGATGAGATTAGATAAAGCCTTCAAGGAGATTAGGTTGGCTAACTGGTAAAGTACCTTTTAGAGAGAGGAAAGGAATGTCACTGCAAAGGCCCTGAGGTCCATATGTCAGAGATAGAAAGGGGATCTCCTGGGCAATTCAAGCAGAGCAATGACATGATCTGACTGGAAGGGCTCATTTTCCCAGGGTTCTCACATACAACCACGCAAAGTATGCATTCCATGACGTAACTTGAAGAGTTCCATTCTCATAGACTACACTGTGCAACAGTATACTCTACTGTCAATGAGGAAAATGGAGGCAAGGCCAGGGTGGAAGCAGGAAGAGCAGTTAAAAGGCCTTTATAGCAATCTAGGCAACCCATCCAGCAGCACTCTGAAACAACACCTGGCACACGCGTGGCTCAGAGAATGAATGACTGCATTTTCCCACTGCAGCCTCGGTGAGACCTAAGAAACCAAACCTTTGTATTTCAGGGCATTGACCCATGACTCACTGGGTCATCGTTCATGGATGAAGGGGCAGAGGGATGGTTTTCTAATCTAAAATCCTGTCATCCCAACCTAATCTGGGCCTGAACACTAGCATGTTCCACTAACCTCCCCAATTTTACATGCTTAAAACTGCATTCATTTCTTTCTTTTCTCTTTACATGACTTCTCTTACCTGCTGATGAAGCAGTACTTGCCACTTATGTTGGGAAACTTTTTTTCCCCCCATTCTGGGTTTTGAATTCAGAGCCTCATCATGATTTTGCTCAGCTTTCTTATAAGCTGGTGCTCTACCACTTGAGCAATATCTCCAGCCCAACTTTTTTGCTGGTTACCCCTGGGTGGCTTCAAACTTCCATCCTCACATCTCAGCCTCCTGTGTAGCTAAGATTACAGATGCAAGCCACTGGTACCCCATTGAATACTCATAATCATCACCAATCTTGTCCTGCCTATGTGCCTGAGATACCTTCTCCTTTAATTCTACTGCCAAAAGTTGGCATTTTGACTTTCTCTACTGTTTTTATTACGTTTAGACAAATTGCTATTTCTAAATATACATTAGCAACACATTTTATCCAGACCACAACAGTCCAGATTAGAAAGTAAGCTTATGGGAAGCCTTTTCTTGGTAATTATTTCAAGTAATTGCATGACAGCCCTGGTGATTAAAATCATGTGGACAACTATTGGGACCAATACAGATTAAGTAAAACCATATTTAGAGGTAGAAATGTAGCTCAGTGGTAGAGCACCTGCGTAACAAAGCTTTATTCCATTCCCAGCCCCACAGAAACAGATAATTAAAAAGTAAACCTTACTTGAATATTTTTAAACACTCCACAGTGGAAGGGAATAGTATATGAACACCCATGTACCAGTTACCCACCTCTAGTAACAACTCTTGCTCAGTCTTGTTTTATTTGTTCTACCCTCTCAGCTTTTATTTCTGGAGTATTTTAAAGCAAATCTCAACTGTCATGTTGTTTGACTGATAAATAATTCAGCAGGTATCTCTGCTCTAAGAGCTTGTATTCACCAGTGCTCCATTAACAATACCACAGAGTGATGACTTGGGCCATAGAAATTTATTTTCTCATAGTTCCGGAGGCTCCTCCAGATCAAGAAGTAGCAGGGTTGGTCTCTCATCATCTTGCAGATAAATGGCTGTCTTTTGACTAGGACTTCACATGGCCTTTTCTCTGTGAGTGCCAACCTCCCTGTGGCCTTTCTCTTCTTACGAGGATACCAGACCTACAAGACTAGGGTATTCCCTTATAATCTCATGTTATATTAGTTACTTATTTACTTTTTTTTTTTTTTTGGTCCAAGACCAGGATTCAAACTCTGTACCTGATGCGTTTACATATTGGCTAGCACTCTTATCAACTGAGCCATGCTCCCAACCCCAGTTACCTGGCTTACTATGGTTTGAAAAGGACCATGCGTTAGCCCTCGTCCTCAGAGTGGCACTACTGGCAAGGGGCTGAGGATCTTCTGGAGCTGGGACTTCTAATGGGAAGTTCTTGGATCATAGCCCCTGAAAGGAAGTCTGTCCTGATTCTCTGCTTCCTAGCTACTGAGATGGCTTCAACTTGTGTTCTTGCCATGATGGACTACACTTGCCAGACGCCTAAATTATGAGGGCTGCCTGATTTGGGACTTGAACCTCCAGTCCCAGGAGCCAAAATAAATCTGTCTAATCTCATAAATAGCCTGTGTATTTTGTTGTCATGATGCAAAGTTCAAACAAGACCTTCTCCAAACACAGTCACTTTGGCATGAAAGCATTCTCATATGGATTTGGGGAAAACAAATTTCAGTCTACAACAGGATTTTTTTTTAATGACTGCTGGGTACTAGTGACTCATCTCTGTAATCCTAGCTATTTAAGAGGCTGAGAGCTAAGAATCATGATTCAAAGCCAGACCAGGCAGAAAAGTCTGTGAGAGACTTATTTCCAATTAACCAACAAAAAGCCAGAAATGGAGGTGTGACTTAAATGGTAAGAATGTTGGCCTTGAGCAAAAATCCTAAGACGCAGTGTTCAGGCTTGGGTTCAGGCCCTCGTACTGATGCATGCACACACATAAGTACACACACATACAAACATACATACATACACACACACTCACACACACACACACACACACACACACACACACGAGACTGAAATGATCTCATACTTAATCATCTGTGTGCAATTTTTTCTAGTTGTTCCCCAGCTTTTCATATTTGGTTTAGTGACTAGGGTTCAAAGGTGAAGCTCTTAAGTACAGATTTCTAAGCCCAGCACAGGTGGCAATTTAGTTTCTTGCTCTCTTCCGACAAACAGCCTCTTGGGGGCCACAGGACGGTTCAGTGTTACTCTTCCCCAATGGGAATTCTGCTATAATCATTTCCCAGAATCATGCCAACACCAATAAATTACTATTAAGAAGATAGTCTCTAGAACAAATACCATTGAGGAAGAAGAACACAGTTGGTTTCCAGTTTTCTATCATTTGTGTTCATTAATGTAGTGAAGTTATTTTCATTGGCATCAGTTCTTTTTCCATTTAAATTTTACCACAAAAACTTGATTCGTTTTTCAAGCTTTAGTCTGTGACAAATTTGACCAATTACAACACCTGCTGTTGTAAGCTCTCTTTTGGGCCTATTTTGTCCATCATATCTATTTTTTTTTCTTGATTCGATTTGGATTGCTCTGTTTTTTGGTTCAGGCAATTTTGCATCAATAACTATCTTTCCTTATATTCTTTAATATAATAAATCTTCTTATTTTCTGTTGACTATATCTACTAGTAATAGGGATTATTACTTTGATAAAAGGCTGAAAAGTGTGGATTTCTTTTTTCACGTATCCTTGAAAAACTGTTCCGTATCTAAGAGATGGCCAGGGAGGCACAGTGTGGGAGTGGCAGCATGACAATGGGGACATGGAAACAGACTGACAAAGAAGCCACAGCTGTCTTAGATGGTGTTTGCTAAACTCTCCAAGGGGCCAGATGTCTTAGGGGGTCAACCGGCAAGATTAAAACTATATGGTTGGTGAGAAGCACTGAACAAATAGCTCAGGACTTTAAGTCCTGGGAAGTTAAACACACAGCTGTCATCTAGCCCCTCCTCCCCTGCTCCTCCTCCTTCCTCCTTCTCTTCTTGGCTCTTCATTTCCCTCCCATCCTTGCTCCTATCCATTCCCCTCCTTTCCCATGATCCATAAGATATCTGGCAGAGGTGATTCTGTGTCCTACATAGTGCCTTGCATTCAATGTGTGCTCATTAATTACTCGTAGTCCACTGGTTTATCTGAAAGAATCATACTTATTATTTAAACTTCACCGTAAGCATAAGTTAGGCCTTGGTTAACAAATGAAAACAGATCAAACTTGACCTACTGCCTCCTGGTTGGAGGGGGGGTGGGGGAGTGGGTGGATGTAGCCAGATTCAGTGATTCTGAAGTGCTGAGAGGCCTCTCAATCTGTCTGTAGAATTGGAGCTTGGAAAGTTTTATTTTTTGCTGACTGTTCCCTAGCAAATGCCTGCCACACACCCACACACTTAGCCAGCAAGGGAAAAAAGAAGAACTGTGGGAAGAATTATTCCCTCTGGGGCCAATCATCACAGAGGCAGCCATCTCCAAAGCTCCCCATCGAACCTGGGCTCCTAGTTCCTCCAATCCTCACTCACAGTTGTCGAGGTTGAAGCAAGGAGGAGGGGGGCCTGGTAAGAAGGCTCAGAGAAGTGCTACAGATGATGGTCTGCCCCAGAGAGTGAGACCGCTGGGAGCTGACCCAGGGGAGTGGGACAGAGACCTAGCAAGGGACAAAGGGACCCTGCAGCTGGGTTAGACTAATGTCCTAGGTGGCAAGATGGCAGCACCCTGAGCACAATCTGTGTGGCTACCAGGTTAAGACCTGAGGAACAGCAGAAAGAAAATGGAACACGAGAAAGGTTTTGACCTTCAAGACAATGGGACCCACCAGGGAGAAAAAGGCTAGACCTCATGTTTCCCTAATGTGGATGCCAGTTGGTTCCAGCTAGGGTGCTTTAACACTGAAGTCTGGGTCCCAGCAGAGACTGATTGAGTTGGTATGGGGTGGGTTTGAATATTTTTTAAGCTCCCTAGGGAGTTCTTTTTTTCTTTTTCTTTTTCTGTCAGTCATGGGGCTTGAACTCTGGGCCTGGGCGCTGTCCCTCAGCTCTTCAGCTCAAGGGGAGAGCTCTACCACTTGAGCTACAGCGCCACTTCCGGTTTTCTGGTGGTTTATTGGAGATAGGAGTCTCACGGTCTCTCCTGCCCGGGCTGGCTTTGAACCGT
>NW_012267276.1:488373-493104 GCF_000151885.1 Dipodomys ordii | reverse complement strand
GCTCTACCACTTGAGCCACAGCGCCACTTCCGGCTTTTTGCTTATGTGGTGCTAAGGAATCGAACCCAGGGCCTCAGGCATGCAAGGCAAGCGCTCTACCACTGAGCCAACTTCCCAGCCCTCAGACTGACTTTTAACCCACTCAGTGAGCTTGGGACCTCTGGACAGAGAAGGCCTGAATTTACTAGCTCACTTGTGCTACACTGGTCATTGTCTTTCTCTATTTTCAATTCTCTTCCAAAAACTAATGGTGTTCATCTCCAGCTCTAAAACATGCCAGATCTCTACTTTCAATAAAATAGCCTAGTCACTTCTAGTTCAACAGATTTTTTTCTATGAATTATTCAAACTTGAGAGTTGAATGTTGAGAGTTACATGTTCATGGTACCCTCATTAGGAAGCCTTAGAGAGCCTCTCCTTTCTTCCACCTTCTTCACAAAGCTCAATTTCTGCAATTTTGAGAGTAAAGGCAGTCAATCAGTTATCAAATCTTTAGAAAATGCCATGTGGAAATAAAGCAAACAGACCCACCTGATAGATAGTAGAATCAAGAGAGAAAGAAAGCCAGGATACTTGGAATTCTATCATCTGCAACAAGTCTCCTACCCAAGTCTGCAGCTATCTAGCCATGCCTACTTCACAGAAGGAGAAATTGACAGACATTCTGACCCTGAGGAGCTAGATCTGGGGAATTGAAGCTGAGTACTGGTGGCTCATACCTTAATCCTAGCTACTTAGGAGGCTGGATCTGAAGATCATGGTTCAAAGCCAGCAAGAGCAGACAAATCTGAATAATTAAATAAAATCCAACTAATCAGCAAGTCCCTAATTTCAAGCCCCAATACTGGAACCAATTTAAAAATCTGGGACACTCAAGCATACCCAAAACAATCAAAGACAACAGAGTATATGAACAAAAGACTGAATATGATGCTTGACATTTTCCAAACAGAGAATTCAAAATGGACAGAAGATGGAACAGAGTAAGGACCCTCTGAAGGGCCCAGGGACAACACAGGTCTGCATTGTGACTGTTTGTAGAGATAGGAGTATAAAGGTGTAGAACTCAGAACCTTGGGATTTGTGTCATTTGACTTAGAAATGCATTATAGCAAATAGCATTATAGCTCTACAGCTATAAGGACTGCAAGTTAGAGAAGATTCTTTAGTGTGCAGAGTCTTTCTCCCATATCTCTTCTTCATAATAAGCAATCGCCATGCCAGGCAGTTTGGGAAGCTATGCCTGGTGACTGTGTTCTCTGCACCAACTGGAACACAGTAATATCTAGGAACTTTCACAATATGTACATCAGGGAGGTAAGGAATTTATTTATTTATTTACCTATTTATTTATTTATTTATTTTAATTTTTTTGCCAGTCCTGGGGCTTGAACGCAGGGTCTAGGCACTGTCTCTGAGCTTCTTTTGCTCAAGGCTAGCATAGCGCTACTTCCAGCTTTTTCTGTTTATGCGGTACTGAGAAATCAAACCCAGGGCTTCATGTGTGCTAGGCAAGCACTCTACCACTAAGCAGCATTCCCAGCGAGGTAAGGAATTCAAAAGGATAACACAGGCCAGGCACTCATGGCCCAGGTCTGTAATTCTAACTACTCAGGAAGCTGAGATCTGAGGATCTCAATTCAAAGTCAACCCAAGCAGGAAAGTCCCTGAGACTCTAATCTCGCTTGAGCTGTGCAGCTTGAGCTGTGAGTTCAAGCCCCAGGACAGGCAAAAAAGAAAAAAAAGGCTAAAACATCTGTGATTTCCTCTTACTTTCCACTGGAAAAGATAGCTATAAGCTGTTCTAGTGTGAACTAATTTTTCCCAAACTTTAGTATGAATAGGGTTTGCTCAAAGCCTTGCTCCAAGGGTTTGAGGTTTCAAGGGTTCAGACTGGAGAAGACTAGGGTGGAGCTAGAGAATTTGCATCTTTAACAAGTTCCCAGGCTTGCTGATACTGCTGGTCTGGAACCACACTTGAAAACCAATGCTCCTAACACTTCATTTTCACTACTCTAAATACTGTTCGTAGAGCCTACACAGGGACACCTCCCTACCTCTTGGCTAAGTTTCTGTCCAGTATCTGATCTGTTACCTAGGTAACTGGCTGACCTAGAAGCAGTCACCTTCCCCACCTGCTAGTCACATCTTGGGCTACCTCTGGTCACAAACCTCCTATCTGACCTTAGGAGGGTCCCAGACCATGAGGTCACATCTGGATCCAGTGTGGCCACACTTCTTCCCCACCTAGCCATACCTCTTCCTGCCCCTGGCCTAGGTAAGTCCTAGCCCAGGAGTGGATCGCCCCTTCCTTTACAGCCATGTCTCTCCACCAGCACCACTGGGGCAGCAGTTCGGTAAATAAACTTCTTTTCCTGCCTGAATAGTGCATAGTGTTCATCATCGGCTACCTAAAGAAACCTATCTATTTAATATATCTTACGCTGTTCAAAGCAGCTAATAAAGATAGTCAATGACTCAGTGTCATGCCTCTCTGCTCTATAATATTATCTCTCCTTATCTATTTGTGTTCTTCCTTAGTAATATAATCAACAGTTTTGATCTGTGGCTGGTCAGTTGTAGATTAAATGTCCCTCTCAGCCACCATCACCACCAATTATCATTAGCATGTAGAAGTTATTGCAAATTCTGAAATTTGGCAGATTCCTTTCCCCTCTAGTTTTGTCCAAAATAAATGAGATGATTGATTTGTGTGTGTGTGAGGGGGGGGGAAGGGAGAGAAAGAGAGAGAGAGGGCAGGGAGGGAGGGAGAGGGAGGGAGAGAGAGAGAGAGAGAGTGAGTGTGTGTCCTGGGGCTTGACTCAGGGCCTGAGCACTGCCCAGCACTCTATCACTTGAGCCACACCTCAATTTCCAGTTTTGTTTTGTTTTGTGATTAATTAGAGGTAAGTCTCATGGACTTTCTTACTCCAGCTGGCTTTGAACCACAATCCTCAGATCTCAATCTAAGCTAGGATTACAGGCATGAGCTGCTGGTGCCTGGCATGAAGCAACAATTTTTAAAAGCACTGTCCATTAGTTTTGGGAGAAGGAAATAGTTTTTAGTGCATCTACTTATCTACTTGTAAGCTAAGTCTTACCCAAAGCCATTTGAGATGATTGTATTGTAAAGCTGGAGACACAAGAATCCACAGTGTTCAGGTGCCTTGGTAAGGTTTGAACTCTGAGTTGCCCTGGCTGTATTCGGATACCTCTGGCTTTCCTAGCATAAAGACAAAAGAAAGAGAATGTCAGGGAAAAGCTTCCTGGCACAGACTGCTCATCTGATTCCAAATACACTGACACTTGGTTGTCTGTACCCAAGGGGGAAGCTTTGGCTCTAGACACTCTTGTTTGCAGAGTCTACACACAGGAAAAGCAAATGCAGGACCCAGAGGGCTAGTAAGAGCTAGGTCAAGCTTGGATAGTACAACTGTGAACACAGCAAAAATACAGGGAAAGGCAAAAGCATTTAAGAAAGACAATTAGCCATTTTCTTCTTGCTGGAAAGAGCAGCTTTGACCCTCTGTTTGAATAGGCTTTTAGTGTCCCTGCAAAAAGCCCTTCTATTTATAGTTCTTCTAATGACAAGGTCACAAGGTTCTTAGAGATGATAGGAGGAAACTTCTCCATGACACTGCCAGGTCTTGCCAACCTTAACATCCAGTAATTCAAAAACCACAGGCTCGAGTGACACTCAGGCAGGAAAAAGGATCTCTGACCCAAATCTGACCACTGGTGCCAGGGAAGTGATAGCTATCAGCTACCATTTACTGATGGTTCCATAGGGGCCATCTAGTTCTTCATAAATAGTCTTCATATTTGTAGAGTCACAAAGTCCCGCTTAGGAGGTCTCACAGGCTTCAGGAAGGTAACTTTTTGGAGAACTGAAACCAGAAGTATAAGAACAGGAATTCAAAAGGTATTTAAATGAATATTTTACCAGGAAGAGATCTGAACAAGAGTCCATGGGCTGACTCAAAATTTAAGGGAATGGTCTGGCCCAGTGTTTCTCAAACTTTGGGATTTTGTCTAGTTCAGATCTTGCTGCTGTAGATCTGGGATGGAACTGAGATTCTGCATGTCTCACAGCTTCGAGGTCCACCGATGTTGCTGTGTTCAATCACAGACTGAATCACAGACCAGGACCCAGAGATTTTTTTCCACATGGAATCCTAAGTAAATTTGTGAGAACAGTTTTCAGATTTCCAAGCCCATTTATACTCTTTCCTACACAACTAAGACAGGTTTCCTATTATAGTGGATTTCCCTCTACTTTATTAGAAGGCCCAACTCTCTTCCATCTCAAATCTTACAATGGTGCTTTGTCTCAGTACAAAAAAACCCCACGTAATACCAAATGCCAATGGCACATATCCATAATCCTAGCTACTCAGGAGGCTGAGATCTGAGGACAATGGTTTGAAGCTAGCCTGGATAAACAAAACCCTGAGACCCTAATTTACAAATAACCAGCAAAAAGTTGAAGGTGGAGGTGTGGTTCACGTAGTAGAGCAAACAGTTGAATGAGAATAAGAAGCCCTTAATTCAAGCCGCAGTATAGACCCAAACAACAAACCCAGGTGGAAGCAAATCACTGATGGAGTAGGCCTGAAATCCTAGCTACTCAAGAGGCTGAGAAATGAGGACCATTGTTTGAAGCCAGCTGGGGCAGAAAGGTCCCTGTGAAACTTTTTTTTTTTTTTTTTTTGTCGGTCACGGGGCTTGAAC
>NW_012267276.1:424374-486512 GCF_000151885.1 Dipodomys ordii | reverse complement strand
GTGCTGTCCCTCAGCTCTTCAGCTCAAGACTAGTGCTCTACCACTTGAGCCACAGCGCCACTTCCGGCTTTTTTCTTTTTGCTTATGTGGTGCTTAGGAATCAAACCCAGGGCTTCATGCATGCAAGGCAAGTGCTCTACCACTGAGCCACCTTCCCAGCCCAATATACTAGAATCTTTCATGCATCTATCCATTGGTCCATCCATCTATTCATTCTTCATCTTTCCCCTGGCATGTGTTGAGTTTGTCTAAAGACAAGAACAAGGATGCTTGGGGCTGGGAAGATGGTGCAGTGGTAGAGCGCTTGCCTTGCATGCATGAGGCCCTGGGTTCGATTCCTCAGCACCACGTAAGCAGAAAAACAAATCCAGAAGTGGCGCTGTGGCTCAAGTGGTAGAGTGCTAGCCTTGAGCTGAAGAGCTGAGGGACAGCGCTCAGGCCCAGAGTTCAGGCCCCACGACCAGACCCCCCCAAAAAAAGAAAAAAAAAGAAAGATTCCAATATATGTAAATAGCCCTCCTGACCTATTCTGGGAAATACAACACAAAGAACATTAAGAACCCCTCTTACAGATTTATCACCAGAATACTTCTCATGGACTACTCTTTTTTTTTTTTGCACTCATGATTTCATTGGTCAGCACACTATTTTATTGTATAATGACAAGTGGCATAAGCAGATTTGAGAGGATAGCAAACTCACTTGAAGGCAGATAGCAGACCATGGAGAAACAGAAGTGCTGGGCACAGACAGGCTCAACCACCTGCCAGAAACTTCAGTGAGCTGTGGATATCAAACCAAAGATGTTAAATAAAAAAACAAGACTTCTGGGGGCTGGGAAGGTAGCTCAGTGGTAGAGTGCTTGCCTTGCATGTCTGAATCCCTGGGTTCAATTCCTCAGCACCACATAAGCAAAAAGAAAAAAGCCAGAAGTGACAGTGTGGCTCAAGTGGTAGAGCGCTAGCCTTGAGCCGAAGAGCTGAGGGACAGTGCCCAGGCCCAGAGATCAGAACCCACGACCGGATCCCCCCCCCCAAAAAAAAGAAAAGAAACTGAAGAGACAGATGAGTGATTTCTAAATCTTTCTTGTTGGAAATTTTAGACTGAAATATCTCTTAGTTCAGGTGCATGCATGCGTCCACGTGTGTGTGTGTGTGTGTGTGTGTGTGTGTGTGTGTGTGTACTAGGGTTTGGGTTCAAGGCCTTACATTTTCACTTGGCTTCTGCTCAAGGCTGGTGCTCTACAACTTGAGCCACAGCTCCACTTCAGGCTTTTTGGTGGTTAACTGGAGATATGAGTCTCATAAACTTTCCTGCCTGGGCTGGCTTTGAACCGTGAACCTCAGATCTCAGCCTCCTGAGTAGCTAGGATTACCGGTGTGAGCCACCGGCGCCCAGCTTAATCCACCATTTTAACCCACCATCTTAACTACCCAGGCCAGAGAGCTTTCTTTCTACCATATACATACTGCTTCCATAGATCTAAATTTGGGCTTGTTTTGTCATAGTCATTATGTGCTGCCTTCAGAGACTAAAGATCAAAGGAAACTGTATATATGAAAGACTTCGTAAGCTATGAAGTCCTGACCTAAAGACAGTCAGATTTTGTATAGATTTAGCACACTTTTTCTTGAGAAAAAGAAAATCCCAACTCTACCTATGCAGACAGTCAGCATGGTATTGACCGAGGAACTAACTGCATGGATATGTGCAAATATTCCAGGTCCTGTTCAAGGTAAAGCACACACGGGACAAAGGATCCATCCATCCTTCCTGTCCTGTGAGTCCTGATCAAGAAATAATGGATGCTAAAGATCTTCCATGCTGATGGTAGCGGCTGCGAACCATCAGCAAAGATGATGGAAGGTGACACGGAGCATGAACGTGCTTATGTCTTGGAGAAGTAGTTGTTCCACAGAACCAGAGGTCATTTTTAAAATATATTTTCTCATAACCTTCCTATTCTGTGTGTGCATGCATGTGCATATGCACATGCATGTGTATGTGCCAGCACTGGGGCTTGAACTTAGGGCCTCACTTTCTTGCTTTTTTGCACAAGACTGGTACTTTACCACTAGAGCCACACCTCCACTTCCAGCTTTTTGGTAGTTAATTGGAGATAAGGCTCTCAGCCAGCCAGGCTGGCTTCAAACTGGGATACTCAGATCTCAGCCTTCTAAGTAGCTAGGATAATAGTCATGAGCCATCAGGGTTCCTGTCCCTATCGGGATCTTGAATGAAACAAACTGGAAAGAAAAAGAGGCAGAAAGAGATAACTACACTACGTGTGACACTCATGAGACAATTGTAGCTTTGAACACTGAGTGGATATGTTATAGCATTGACTATAGCTTTGTTGAGTAAACCAGATCATTTGTTCTGAAGAGTTTCCTACTCTATCAGCCTACTTGAACTGTCATAATAGCACACAGAGTAACCTAAACAGCAGAATTTTCTTCTCACTGCTCATGAATGTGGAAGTCTAGTATCAAGACACAAGCAGGGCTGGTTCCTAGTGATGCCTGTCTTCCTGACAACCACTTTCTCCCTTCATGTTCATACGGCCTTTTCTCTGTGGGTTCAGATCTCAACCTAAACACCTTCCATGAAGGTCCTATGGAGGTTAGGACTTCAAAATACAAATTTTGGGGGAACACAATGCAGTCCACAACCATCAATTTCATTGATGACATTCCTGTGGTATTATCATTTTACATCCTTTATATTTTCTGTATTTTGATAGTTGCATCTGGAGGCTTGATGAGATTAAGATTTGATTTTTATAAGGTATTTCCAAAACAGAACTGTGTTCCTCCATCTGTAGTCTCAGGTAACAGTAGCGATTACCAATACTGCATACCACATATTAGTCACTTTGTGTTCATTTTTCAGATTTCAGCAATCCTGTTAAGTAGGCATACTGTTTTTTAATTTTCCACTTTCTTTGCTTTACTTTTCTTTTTTGAAGGAGGGGATCTTGCTGTGTAGTCAAAATCACTTTGTATCCATGCTTTCTTAAAACTTGTAATCTTCCCTCTTCCTTCCTTCCCTCCCTCTCTTTCTTCCTTTCTTCCTTCCTTTCTTCCTTCCTTCCTTCCTTCCCTCCCTCCTCTTTCATTCCTTTTCTTTTTTTGTGCCAGTCCTGGAGCTTGAACTCAGGACTTAGGTGCTACCACTTGAGCCACAGATCTACTTCTAGCTTTTTTGGCAGTTTATTGGAGATTAAAATTTTCATGGAAGCTGGGTGCTGGTGTCTCACACCTATAATCTTAGCTACTCAGGAGGCTGAGATCTGAGGATCACAGTTCAAAACCAGCCCTGGCAAAAAAGTCGGTGAGACTCTTATCTCCAATAAATCATTAGAAAACCGGAAGTGACGCTGTGGCTCAAGTGGTAGAGCGCTCGCCTTGAGCTGAAGAGCTGAGGGAGAGTGCCCAGGCCCAGAGTTCAAGCCCCATGACTGACAAAAAAAAAAAAACTTTCATGGACTTTCCTACCTGGGCAGACTTCAAACCATGACCCTCAGATTTCGGTCTCCTAGTAGCTAGGATAACAGGCATGAGCCACCAATGCCTTGACCTTGCTCTTTCTTTTTTAAAGATTGCTTTTATTACTACATATTAGTTGTACAAGGGGATTTTACTGTGACACTTCCATGTATCTTAATATATCCAGATCAATTCCACCCTATCACTCTCCCTTCTTCCCCCTTCTCCACCTCTTAAAACAATTCTAATTGGTTTCAATGTTCTATTTTCATACATACATGTAAAGTATTTCCACTGAATTCACCCACAATCTCCCCTCCCCACTCCTGAATGATATATGCTTTCTAACAGAGTCAGCTTGGAAATTTTCCTAAGCTGACTTTTCTTTTCTTTTCTTTTTGGCAGGGGTGGGGATGGTGGTCAGTTGTGGGGTTTGAACTCAGGACCTGGGTACTGTCCCTGAGCTCTTTTATCTAAGGACAGTACTCTACCACTTTGAGTCACAGTGCCACTTCCACTTTTTGAGTGGCTAATTGGAGATAAGACTCTCATAGGGATCTGCACCTCTTTCTGCACGCGCTAGCTTTGAACTGAGATCCTGAGATCCCAGTCTCCTGAGCAGCTGGGATTACAGGTGTGAGCCACTGGCACCCAGCTAAGCTAACCTTTTATTTTTTTAAGGTATCTCAAATATTTATTTGAGCATCAAGTAGTCTGATTCTCTTTTGAAAACAATGTGACTTTAGTGAGGACTTTACTGGTGAGGTTCTTCCTGAGCAAGTTAGCACAGCTTGACAGACTACATTCATCACCTTAATGACACCCAGTTTCACCAGAGCAGCCTGATTCAAGGTGAAACTGAATGCAAATAACCTGCAGATGGAGGCACCACCCCAACCCCACTCACTATGCAGAGAGTTGATGATTTTTAGTAAAATTCCTCATTTGGTTAGATAGTAGCCCTGCAAGGTTACTAAGTTTTGTTGGTAAATGAGTAATCATTTACCAAAATCTACCTTATGGATTGACTCACTTTGTCCCCACCACAATCCTGTGAGATCGGTACTATTATTCACCCCCACCTAGATGTAGGAAAATGAGTCTCTGAGAAGTTAAACACAGTTTGTCTGAGGTCCTCTAGCAAGTGAGTGTCTAGAACTGGATCCCAGGTTCTGGCCCTAGGTTCTGCTCTCCCAATGTCAAAGGCTTTCTGTGGATAGAAACTTCTCTATGTATGGCCCTTAGATTATAGAAGCTTCTGGTGACCCTGGTGACACAGGTCCTGTGAAACTGTCTCTAGCTCACTCATCATTGCCTCTCATAGCCTGAACTTCTGGTCGTCCCTCACTCAGGACTTGCCGTGCAAATCCTGAAAATTGGCTTCAACAACCAGCAAAACTGGTGTGCACAAACACCAGGGCCCACTTGTTGGCCTGTCTTCCTTTTTCCTCATTGCAGGGAAAAAGCCTCAGGGGGAAAAAGAACTTAAGGTCAGAAAGCTTAAAGCCAAGCAAATGAAATATCTAGACAGGCCTGGGAACAGCCCAATATATGGAACAGAAGTGGGTTGGAGAGCAAGATATGTCTAGAAATGCTGAGGGGTGCCAGGGGGAGTGATGGTGAAAAACTGGTATGTTCCTCTGCTGGTTGCTCCCTGTCCACGCACACATGCACGCATGCGTGCACACACACTTGCTTGCACACATGCTCTCCACGTCTCTGTCTTATTCTGTGTTCAGGGAGGCTAATCCAATGGACTCGTTTATCCAGCTCTGTTGCCAGCTGACCTCTGACTAGCTTCAGCAATGAGACACACTGGCAGGTGACTACAAGGTAAAAGGAGAGATAATTCAGGATATTTTCCCCCATCTCTCTGCTCTTTGCACAGCTATGGCCCTAGCTGCATCCTTCCACAGAGAGATCATCTCAGTGCCTCCAGCTCACACTGGCTTCAGCCACCCTTGTCTCCCTTCTCCTGACATCCTGTTTGCTCACTTGACCTAGATCAAATCTCTACAAGCAGTGCATTCAGTACAACCTCCTCACTTGTACCATCTAGGGTAAACTTGGTTTCATGAGAGACTGTTATCCAAACACCAGAGTGATGCATGTTACTTGGAGAGGTGGGGCAAGGGTGGACAGGAAGACCTCGTAAAGGACAAACTAGGATGGATTGTTTGGGGCTGGCCTGGTATCAAGTTTAAGTGTTCAGTTGTATTGCTGGCTATGTGCAACAGATGATTTTTGTTGTTGGTGGTGGTGGTCATGGGGCTTGAACTCAGGGGTTGGAGTCTGTCCCTGAGCCTTTTTGCTCAAGGCTACCACTCTACCCACTTGAGCCACAGTTCTACTTCCAGTTTTCTGGTGGTTAATTGGAGATAAGAGTCTCATGGACTTTCCTGCCTGGGCTGGCTTTGAACCACGATCCTCAGATCTCAGCCTGCTGAGTAGCAAGGATTACAGGCATGAGCTACCAGCACATGATTCAGTTGATAATTTTAAGCATTCTTATTCATCCTGCATCCCTTGGTAGCCTCCTCCCTCTATATGAGAATGACTGTCCCAAGAATCGTAAGGTCCTTATAGTGGTTAGCAAGAGCATCATCATTGTTCCAGGACAAGGATGGAAAAATGTTCACAAATGCTTTTGCTCTTGCAATGGCAACAAACATTACAAATCACCCTTTCCAATGAAAAAGTTTGAAGCTCTCTCAGTGCTAGAACCAGAGCACCTCAGTCAAACCCAGCTCTGCCCCTGATAAGCTCTGAGACTCAGAATATTGCTTTCCTTTCCTACATTTTCCTTCCCAGTATAAACATTGACCTCTGGGGCTGGGAAGGTGGCTCAGCGGTAGAGTGCTTGCCTTGCAAGCATGAGGCCCTGGGTTTGATTCCTCAGTACCACATAAACAGAAAAAGCTGGAAGTGGTGCTGTGGCTCCAGTGGTAGAGCGCAATCCTTGAGCTGAAGAGCTGAGGGAAAGCGCCCAGACCCAGAGTTCAGGCCCCATGACCGGCAAAAAAATAAAATAAACATTGACCTCTGGTCCAGGTTGCATCCTCTAGCTACTCATAACCCAATCTGTGAACCAATAGTGTTATCATCACCTGAAAATGTACCATCTTTGGTCCACAATCCCCTCCCCTGCCCACTGCACCTGAATATGCATTTAAATATGATCCTAGATTATATGTGTACTCAGTAAAGCTTGAGTAACAATGTTTAAATTTTTCTGATCCTCATACCTAAAGCTGTGGTGAACATTTAATGTCTTCATACTACCTGGCAATCAGTAAGAGCCAAATAATTACTACTAATCTCCTTACCCAGCATCTGGCATGGCTCTGTCTGTACCCTTCTCTCTGGCTCAAGCTTCTGAATGCTGATCTTAACTTGCTTTCTTTGACTCCACTTGGCCAGTGTCCCAAGCCTCTGACCTCAGCTCCTTCCTGGGAGAGCCTGGAAGGCTCGAGGTGGCCTGTTGTACTCTTTTGCACTCCTGATGACATAAGTGTCACCAATCCCCACTTCTCTTGGCCTATCCCTTCTTGTGGACACTTAAGATCCCACACAACAGCATTTATTTTAGTCACACTGCCATTGCCAAATGGCCTTGGAACTGCTCCTGGGATTCGCCTTTGCCAAGCCTCACACAGTGCCTGGCTCAGCAGAGACACTCAGGTAAGTTTTTTTTTTTTTTTTTGTCAGTCATGGGGCTTGAACTCTGAGCTTGGGCGCTGTCCCTCAGCTCTTCAGCTCAAGGAGAGCGCTCTACCACTTGAGCCACAGTACCACTTCCAGTTTTCTGGTGGTTTATTGGAGATAAAAGTCTCACAGAGCCGGGCACTGGTGGCTCACGCCTGTAATCCTAGCTACTCAGGAGGCTGAGATCTGAGGATCGCAGTTCCTGCCCGGGCAGGAAAGACCGTGAGACTCCCATCTCCAATAAACCACCAGAAAAACCGGAAGTGGCACTGTAGCTCAAGTGGTAGAGCACTCGCCTTGAGCTGAAGAGCTGAGGGACAGCACTCAGGCCCAGAGTTCAAGCCCCATGACCGACAAAAAAAAAAAAAAGTCTCACAGACTTTCCTGCCCAGGCTGGCTTTGAACTGTGATCCTCAGATCTCAGCCTCCTGAGTAGCTAGGATTACAGGTGTGAGCCATCGGCACCGGGCTCAGGTAAGTATTCTTTAGGGCAATGGGAGAAAGGACATACTATCTGCCTTTGAGGACTCTCTGCTTTTCCTTCTTCTCTTTGACATTCCAAAAGTGTGACACAGAAGGCTGAGATTTCACATTGACCTAAGAAGGAAGGGCCAGGGGGAATGAGGACCAGATCTTAAGCTTCTGGGTGAGAGAGCTTCTGTGGCCCCAGAGGGTCTAGCCCTGCTCACTGTAATTTCACACTGAGGCGTGAGGCCAAATTGCCAGTAGGTGATAAAACATTTCTTGTTCTTCTAAACTTAGGTATCCTGTGCCAGTCTCCTTACTAACGGGCACACCCATCTCAGCTGGGGAGAGTGCCAGAGCCAAAAGCTTCTGCTGATTCTGGCTCTTGAATGAGCAGCTAGAAAAGCTTGGGATGTGTCATACCCACTCTCACCTCTTGCAGCCGATGACTGACAGCAGCCCAGTGCAGTCCCCTTTCCTTAAAACAAGACAACACTCTAGTGCAGTCTGTGTTCTAAAGTCTGCATGGAGCAAGCCAAGGCTAGAATTTGCCTGGGACCAGCTTGCTCAGCTTCCCATCCCATCCTACATACCTAGCTGGTATCCTTCACTGTCACACAGCTTCCTTCCCTGAGTTCAAGCCCCAGGATTACAGTGTGTGTGTCACACACACACACACACACACACACACACACACACACACACATACACAGAGGAAAGGTTCATTTCAGCCTACAGTTTCATTCCATGGCTGGCTCCACATTGCTATCAGCAAAACAACATGGCAGCAGCAACGTGTGTAAGAAGAGGCCTCTCAGCTCGTGGCCTGCAATCAGAGGGAAAGATAGAGGGTAAAGGGAAGTGGAGGGGAAGGCACATCTCCAATTGATGTACATCCTCCAACTAGACCCCACCAATTAAAATTTCCACTTCCCAGAAACTTGGAAATCAGCCCATAGCCCTTGGCTTCTAGGAGCCTTTCTGATTCAAACCTTGACAATGAGGTGAATCTCAAATGCTTTACCAGCATGGAGGCTGCTCAGCACCTGAAATGTGGCCAGTGCAGTTGAAAGTTTCTTGTCATTGTCATTCATATTTTACACCAGATAACTCAGTTACTGTAAAATTTTCAAGTAAGGGGTGTAAATCTACTTTTTTCAATTGCAAATTTCACAAGATCTAATACACATCAAGAATTTCCAGTGGAATTTAGTGTATAGATTGAGACATGTTGTATATGTAAACACCATATAGTTAAATTCTAAAAAAAAAAAAACACCCAAAAAACTTATAAAAACAAGTTAGGGCCGGGCACCAATGGCTCATGCCTGTAATCCTAGCTACTCAGGAGACTGAGATCTGAGGATCACAGTTCAAAGCCAGCCTGGGCAGGAAAGTCCATGAGACTCTTATCTCCAATAAACCACTAGAAAACTGGAAGTGGCACTGTGGCTCAAGTGGTAGAGCGCTCTCCTTGAGCTGAAGAACTGAGGGACAGCACCCCAGACCCAGAGTTCATGACGGACAAAAAAACCCCAAAAAAGAACTTAGGACTGAAGGCATGGCTCAAGAGGTAGAGAACCTGCCTGGTAAGTATAAAGCCCTGAGTTCAAACCTTACTACTGCAAAAAAAAAAAATCCAAAATACACAAAACAACAAAAAATCCAACCAGGAACTGATGGCTTGTGCCTGTAATGCTAGCTACTCAAGAGGCTGAGACCTGAGAATCAAGTTTCAAAACCAGCCCAGGCAGGAAAGTCCATAAGGCTCTTATCACCAATTAACAACCAAAAAGCTGGAAGGACAGCTGTGGCTCAAGTGGTAGAGTACTAGCCTTGAGTGAAAAAGTTTAGGGACAATGCCCAAGCCCTGGGTTCAAGCACAAAACAAAACCAAAACCAAAAAAACCAACGATTAAAAAATACCATTAATATTTAAAATACTAATTTTTACTGAAACAACAATACCTTCTTTCATTAAATAAAATGTTATAAAAATTGGGCTGGGAATGTGGGTTAGTGTTAGAATGCTTGCCTAGCATGCATGAAGCCCTGGGTTCCATTCCTCAGTACCATATAACAGAAAAAACCAGAAGTAGTGCTGTGGCTCAAGTGGTAGAGTGCTAGCCTTGTGCAAAAAGATGCTCAGGACAGTACCCGGGGCCTTGAGTTCAAGCCGTATGACTGGCAGGAAACAAAAATTATGTAAGAACTTTACTAGAAAATTTAAAGTTACATATGTGGCTCACATTATTACATTTTTATTGGCAACTCTAGTGAAGAACTTTTTGGACAGATGGAAGGAAAAAAGGCTTTTTTCTGTCTCCAAGTACCCAACAGGTACCTTTCCTGACCCTTCACCCCAGTGGGCAAGGGAGAATCTTGTGATTCCTTAGCCAGTAAGGGCATTAAGACTGAGTTTTTGTGTAAATTTAACTCTAGCCACTCTTCAGTCAGTGGTTAGAGAAATCAGTATCCTTTTAGCATTATCAAGATTATTATACTGTTCCCAGTCAGTCATGGCTCCCAAGTGACACACCCTTTGGAATCAAGCACCCTGGTCATCTACTCCCAATGAGTCTCCACTCAACAGTCAGCAGACATACAGCTGCTAGCCACAGCTTGATCTCTCAGCCCCAGTCAAGGTGCCTCTGTAATGCCACCCCACTGAGTCCTGCTCAAATCATGAACATTTTGGCAAAGCAGCTGCACTGGGAGTCACTAAGATTTGATGTCACTTGTTACAGAGTAGTAGGTGAACGGGAACATTCAAGGTCATTAGGGCAACTTTCTGTATATGTTTCTGGAGATTTTTCACTTTACCTTTTTAAAACCTAATGCATTCTTCAACTCAATGGTCTTTGAGAAGCTTCATTTTTAGTATCTCAGTATCCCTACTAGTCACATAATATTTGCTGTTAATTCTGCATCCTTAGAACAAATCCAGTTTTCTATCAACCACTTCTGTTCACCACCACTGCAGGTATAAGGTTGAGACCTGTGGCACTGTGTTCCTGTCCTGTCCACTTCCCCTTTGCTTCTGCAAGTCACCTCAAATAATTACTTATTCTCACACTTTTTTTTGGACCCATAAAAGCTATGTGTCTTGGAGACATTATTTACAATATTTTTAGTCTTGTGACCCTTAAAAAAAAATAAGTCTGCAAGATGGTAGCTTTAGGAAGTTTGATGTTTACATTTCTAAAAAGCTAGATATCACATTTTATGTAACTTGAAGACATTGACTCTTTTTTTGGGGGGGGTCCGGTCGTGGGGCCTGAACTCTGGGCCTAGGCACTGTCCCTCAGCTCTTCAGCTCAAGGCTAGCACTCTACCACTTGAGCCACAGTGCCACTTCCGGCTTTTTTCTTTTTGCTTATGTGGTGCTGAGGAATCGAACCCAGGGCCTCAGGCATGCAAGGCAAGCGCTCTACCACTAAGCCACCTTCCCAGCCCCAAGACATTGACTCTTAATAGCTCCAATTTAGTATCTTTCTTTCCTAAGGTCTGTAAATGTCTTTATACTTTATTTCACTACCATAAACAGTTAAAAGTAAACATTAGAGAACAGATAACATGTTATTTATCTAGTATTATCAGAAAAAAATTAGCAGAGAAACAAAGAGATTTGGGAGTGAAAGTCATTTCAGAGATTGACGATTAGGGATGGCAATCTTCAACACAGATGTCTCAGCTCCCCGACCTATGCCCATGTGGGACATCATCAATTAATCACTATAAACTTCTGCTGCTCGAATAAACTTCTGAGTTCTTAACTTTAGGCATTTTTCACTGATTTAGACAGAGCTCTTCAGTGACAAGTAAGAGAAACCAAGCTGAGCCAGCTTGAGTAAATAAGGAATTTCAGACAAACATACCAGTGACCCAAAAAGTCAAGCACAAGAATACAGCTGGGTCTCAGGAACCAGAAACCACAAAGCCATCAGCACTCTGCCCCCTGCCTCTGCATATGTATGCTTGTTTATTTCACTGTGTTTCCTCTGCCTATGAGACATGCTTGGTGTCTTGTAGCTTCCCTTAGCACCCATGTTAATCTGTTCTGGTCACAGCCTATTCCAGAGCTTGTAACTGAATCTCAAGAGATTCCTGGGGGCGGGGGGGGGGACCTCTGATGGGCTGTGCTTGGGTCAAGTGATCACTCCTATTCCAGTCAGCTCTAATCTAACATGTTGTGTCAAACATTTAACATAGCTTCCTAATATCCAACCTGTGAATTGGATTCAGTTCTCAGAAAAGGCAATGGTGAGCCAGGCCCCAGTGACTCCTAGCTACTCACCAAGTTGAGACCTGAGGATTATGGTTCTCTGCCAGCTCAGGTAGAAAAGTCCATGAGACTCTTATCTTCAATTAACCACCAAAAAGCCAGAAGTGAAGCTGTGGCTCAAGTGGTAGAGTACCAGCCTTGAGAGAAAGAGCTAAGGGACGACACTCAGACGAGGTCCTGAGTTCAAACCCAAGGACTAGAAAGAAAGAATGAATGAAAGAATGAAGGAAGGAAGGAGAGAGAGAGAAAGAGAGAGAGAGAGAGGGAGGGAGGGAGGGCTGGGAAGGTAGCTCAGTGGTAGAGTGCTTGCCTTACAGGAGGCCCTAGGTTCCACCACATATGCAAAAAAAGCTGGAAGTGGTGCTGTGGTTCAAGTAGTAGAGTGCTAACCTTGAGCTAAAGAGCTGAGGGACAGTGCCCAGGCCCAGAGTTCAGGCCCTACAGCTGACAAAAAAAATGTTTCGAGAGAGACAGACAGACAGACAGAGAGACAGAGACAGAGAAAGGGAGATAGGTGACGGAGGGAGGGAACCAGAAGGGAGGGAAGGGAGGGAGAGATGATGTATTAGAGTTGCCAAGCCAGAGCTCTTCATTCTTCCAACCAATATGTGGTGACAGAAGAGATACAACTTATTTTCTCTTCAGATCCACATCAAGGCAGAACATTATGGTATCCACTATCCAATATGGTAGCCATTTACCATGTATGAGCTGTTGAGCATTTGAAATGTACCCAAGGAACTGATTTTTTAATATTTCTTTTAAATCAATTTAAATTTGAATAGCCATATGTAACAACTAGCTGACCTAATAGACAAATCTAGGCCTTTCCAGCTTAAAGATAAGAAAACTGAGCTCCTAGATTGCACAGCTAGTCAATAACATAACAAAATTAAAAGTTTGATATCCTCTCCTTCCTATGCCTCTGCCATAGCTAGGATAACTTGTATGTGCCATCATGCTTGGCCTGTTTGTTGAGATGGGGTCCTCTTAAAAGTTTGCCCAGACTGATCTCAAACCACAGTCTTTCTGATTTTTGCTGAGATTATAAGTGAGAGTCATCATGCTAGTCCCCCTCTCCATTTTGAATTCTCCATCCTATTAAATGGAATTGAAGATTGCAATGTAACTGATTTTCTAGATAAGTTAAACTGACAATTTAATTTTTAATTTTTGTTTATTATTATTATTGGTGGTGTTAGTACTTTTTTGAATCAGAGTCTCACTCTGACTAGTCCAGTCTCACTTACTAGTCCAGTCTAGCCCATAATTTGTAATCTTCCTACTTCAGGCTTCCCTGTGCTGAGATTACAGACATGTGCTACCGCAACTCATTCCAATTTGCACACCTGTATATAATCATTCCTTGATGTTAAGTTTTCTAAAATGTACTGCATACTGCCCTACATAAGAAAAAAGCCATGTGGTCATAATTATAGACATCTTAATGACCCCAAGTTACTACTGTGAACCTTCCTGGCTATTTTGGGTTATAATAGTAAAGACTTAGAACAGGACCTAGTGAAAGTTACAGGCAAGTTCCCTTAATTCCATCTATGTAGCTGAAACACGTTTTGGGGCTTCCCCCCTCCTTGTGACATCTGGGCTAAAGAGCTTCGACAGCATCCCTGCCCACTTCACAGACTCAGTTTTGAGCATGATGCAGGAATTCCATTCACCATTGGACTTGTATCTTACAATTCAATTTGTAAGGCCTGCAGGCAGGGGCAAGTGTGCACGTCCAAGTCAGGTATGGTTTTTCTGTAGCTCGCCACAATGCGAAAGCTTTTTCTTCTTCTTGTTTTAAAAATAGGTTTATAATGAATGTCGCAAGTCTCACAAAAAAGCTGATCACTGTGTCCGTAGTACTTTAACTGTGCCACGTGGGACATGCCAATACTGTAGAGATGAGAGATGAGACTGGAAGTAGGTACAGACTGTCTTAAAGAGCTTCCTGGGCCATTTCTCCTGAGCATACTAACAGATCATGGAATATGAATAGATCATGAGTTTTTAGAAAACAATCAAAGCAAATTTAAAAATCTCCCCCAATAATCATAAAAAAAATTGTGTTCATAATTCCACTTAAAGGAGAGGCTTCTAGTAATTATCTTTATCCAAAACAAATCCGAGTGCATGGGAGCAGAAAGGGCTCAATGCAAGGAAAGTGCTGTCAACAAGGCCAGGTCTTAGAGCCCCTGTCTGGGCCAAACAAAAGGAGACCCTGATACCTTCATCAGGCTTCATGCCTGACAAGGTGGCAGGTGGCTGAGAAGGAAATTTCAATTATGCAACTGCATCCTGGGCGACCAAAAGCTGCAAAAATGACAAGGCCTTCTGTCTATCACCTCTGGGGAGAGCAGACTTCACCATTGTATATTTATGTAAAGGCACCACTGCCAAAGGTGTTCCTGTCTTTTTTTTTTCCCCCTGGCCTTTTGGAAAAGCTCAAGGAAAGCACTTGTTTTGCCGATCCACAGCTTTAGAAAAGAACTTCACTAAACACTTTATTTTTAGTCAGGTCTGCTTATCCACGAGACAGGCTCCTGGCTCAGTTTTCGACCCTCTGTTTGTCTTTCTCACCTCCCACCAACACACTTGCTGTGCTTTGGAGAGACTTAGAATTTCCCCTGAGTCATAGCTCTTCTCCTTTCCAGCTCAGCCTCTGTGCTCCTCTCTCTGCTCCCCCCAAGATGTCTACCAACCAAAACAACAGTTACCTCCTCTTCCCGCCCTTCCCAAGAAGGGTACGAGGTCGTTGGAGGTGGGGGTAGGAATGCCTCAAGCACAAACACTGAGCTCAAGGGTCCTCTGAGGCTGCGGGCTAGGGGGGTAGGAGGGGGAGGGTCTCTAGTCAGCACAAGGCAGGAACATCCAATGCTTCTCATTACTTTTCACAGTTGTTTGAAGGCTTCTGTATTCCCCAGACACGTGACACACCCACCCCTGCTCAGACTCCAGATGAGCACAAGAACACGTTTCTGTTCTTCCTTCTCAGCAGAAATATTCCGCTTCTATCTGCCACAGTGGCAATTCTCAGCCTTGTACTGAAGGATTTCTTCCAGGGCTCCGAATCTCTCAGAATCTCTCAGGCAGAGCACTTCCAGGCTAGCTTAGAATCCTGGGCTCCAGCCTAAATATTTGGTTTAGTTTTTCTTTTTCTTTTTGGTCCTGGGGCTTGAATTCAGGCCTCACACTTACTAGACAGGCACTTTATCTCATTAGACACACACACACACACACACTTTTTGCTTTATTTTTCAGATAGGTCTTCTGTTTTTCCCTGTGATCAATCCTACCTATGCCTCCCATATAGTTTGGATCACAGGTACATACCACCATACCCACCTTGCTGTCTGAGATGGTGTCTCTCCCTAACTTTTTGTTCAGGTTGAAATTCATTCCTTTGACAAATATTTATGGAGGGCAGCTAGAATAGGTGGACATAACATGTAGCTAATGCCCTGAAAAACTTCACAGGGGGGCTGGGAAGGTGGCTCAGTGGTAGAGCGCTTGCCTTGCATGCATGAGGCCCTGGGTTTGATTCCTCAGCACCACATAAGCAGAAAAAGCCGGAAGTGGCGCTGTGGCGCAAGTGATAGAGCACAAGCCTTGAGCTGAAATGCTGAAGGACAGTGCCCAGGCCCAGAGTTCAGGCCCCATGACCGACAAAAACAAAAACTTCACAGGCCCCTGAAAGAAGCACTGTGACATGTTCTCCAGATCTTCTGAGCCCCTACAGCCATGGTCAACCCTCGTCTTTCCTTCTCCCTTTGTCTACCCCAGGTCAGGTGTCATTGTTCCCCTACCTGTGCTTGGGCCATGACTGACATACACAGTCCTCCTGTCTGGAGCCTCTGGTTGCTCTACAGATCACAGTTGCTTGAAGTATGACAGTTATTCCTGCTAATAAAGTTCTCTTTTGTACTGCAAAGTTATAAATACACATATCACTTGCATATTCAAGGAGGCATGTAGGAGGAAATGCTGAGCTGTGGGCTCTTCTAGAACAGAAGCCACTCCCTGACACCTGTACATACCTAACTTGCCAGAGAACCTCTAAGGCCTGTCACTCTATAGCAGGCTGACCTGAGACTCACTCACTTGATAGCCCAGGCTGGCCTTGAATTCCCAATCTTCTGCTGAGATTGCAGGCGCATGCAATCAGTTCATATTACACAGGCACATTACACCCAGTTCAAGTTGTTTCTTTTAAAAGTCAGATACTTAAAAAAAAAGAGGGTGGGGGGAATGGGAAGGTTGCTCAGTGGTAGAGCGCTTGCCTTGCCTGCATGAGGCCCTGAGTTCAATTCCTCAGCACCACATAAGCAGGGGAAAAAAAGCCGGAAGTGGTGCTGTGGCTCCAGTGGTAGAGCGCTAGCCTTGAGCTGAAGAGCTGAGGGACAGCGCCCAGGCCCAGAGTTCAGGCCCCATGACTGGACCCCCGCTGCCCCCCCAAAAAAACAGAATTTAAAGTTAAGTTTGCCAGGTACCGGTGGCTCATGCCTGTAATCCTAGTTACTCAAGAGACTGAAACGTGAGGATCACAGTTCAAAGCCAGCCTGGGCAGGAAAATTCATGAGACTCTTTAATCACAGAAAAAGATGGAAGTGGCACTGTGGTAGAGTGCCAACCTTGAGCAAAAGGAGCTCAAGGACAGCATCTAGGACCAGAGTTCAAGCTCCCAAGATGAGCAAAAACAAACTTAGGTTTGATCAATAAAATAAAAAATAAATAAATAATAAGACACTAGTGGCAAAACCAGACACCATCATCCTTAAAAGTCCCCCTCGTCCAAATGGAATTACAGTCATCAGCTTTCCTTTTCTGCTTGGAAAAACTGATCCTGCAGTTTGTCAAGAAACTGGAATGGAATTAACTGGCATGTTCTGTGATTGTCTGATGGAAATCAGGAAGATCAGCAGCAGAGAAATGGGATGGCTAAGCTTGTAAACTCTAGCCAGGCAAATAATTCTAGGGCATGCTCAGGTGCCAGTAAGTCCAACATAGAAGTGGCAGACTAACAAATCTGTCCTGTTAATTGAAGAAGAAGAGCTTCTGGACACATTGGCTGAAGGTGCTTTATTTACTGAATACAGTAACACTATATATTACCAATCAGCTGACTGTAATTTTACAATTTAGCTTGAACTTTGAGTTACTTTGTAGGAAATTATACCTTGCTGGTTATAACAGGTGTGTATGCCAAATGTTATACAGCATATTTCTTTAAAATATGTGGCTAGGTACTGTGGTAACAAATATGTTCATTTGCAAAGGAAATATTGATTATGGTGATACACACAATATGTAGGAGGCAGGATCAGTTGTTTAACCAATATCTTTGTGTGTGTGTGTGTGTGTGTGTGTGTGTGTGTGTGTGCGCGCGCCAGTCATGGCTGGGGCTTGAGCTCAGGGCCTGGGCACTGTGTCTGAGCTTCTTTTGCTCAAGGCTAACGCTCCACAATTGAGCTCTATTTCTGACTATTTTGGGCATAGTTTATTGGAAATAAGAATCTCACAAACATTCCTGCTCAGCTTGCTTGAAACTGTGAACCTCAGCTCTCAGCTTCCTGAGTAGCTAGGATCACAGGCATGAGCCACCAGCACCCAGCTTCAACAACCTTTGCTTCATTTCCTTTGCTAGGTGAAACATGATTTAGAAAGAGAGTAGATGATCTAGCCTTCATCTATGTGACAAAAGTGAGTGACCACAGGCCACCTCAGGATCAAGGCTTCAAGGTGGCTGGTTCTTTTTGCTAGTACTGGTTTAGGGGTGACATGATGGATTGCCTGCTGCCAGCATAGTACCACCAGTCTTCCTTCAGAGTCTAGAATTTTCTTGTTTTTTGTTTTTGTTTTTTGTCAGTCGTGGGACTTGAACTCTGGGCCTAGGTACTGTTCCTCAGCTCTTCAGCTCAAGGCTAGCACTCTACCACTTGAGCTACAACACCACTTCTGGCTTTTTCTGCTTATGGGGTGCTGAGGAATTGAACCTAGGGCATCATGCACGCAAGGCAAGCATTCTACCACTGAGCCACCTTCCCAGCCCTAGAATTTTCTTTAGAAACTTCCGTCTAAGATTTCTAGAACAATAACCCCTGTCATATTACAGATTATTACTCATTAGAGGAACTGAGATAGGATTTGGGAAGAGAAAAGCAGTATTTCTTTCTCTATGGATATAGATGGGTGAACACCTAGGTGTTTCAGGCTAAGATCTTTTAGAGTAAGCTCCTCTGATGAATGATAGTGGTTTTGAACTCTGTCTTCCAGCACTTCCTCTCTCCCTGCATTACTAGATTCACCCAGGACTATTTAAACCCTTTTTATCCAGAATGCACAGAGTGACATTTGTTTTCCTCCCTGGACCCTGAGTGATGCAGAGTTTTCCTGTGCAGTTCTGTTCAGTACCATACGAGTGGAGATGGGCTGAAAGGGCTGCTTCTTTCTTACTCCTGAGGAGACTGGCAAAGCCAGTCCCTATCCAATTTGATGCCTGCCACAGCTTCAGGATTTGCTGCCACCTAAAGTACAGCCAGCATGCAAGTAGAAGGCAGAGCTTGGGAAATGCCCAGAAGAGGAGCTGGAGTCCTAAGGTGCCTACACCTGTTGGCCTTCTCCACACTGCAGGCTAATGCCTCAAGAAAGTGGGTGTTTAGCCAGGCGCTGGTGGCTTACACTGGTAATCTTAGTTACTTAGGAGGCTGACGTCTGAGGACCATGGTTCAAAGCCAGCCCAGACAGGAAAGTCTTATCTCCAATTAACCACCCAAAAAGCTGGAAGTAGAGCTATGGTTCAAGCAGTGCTAGCTTTGAGCAAAAGAAGCTCCAGGACAGTACCCAGGGTAGGGACCACAAAAAGAAAAGAAAAGAAAAGCAAGCAAGCAAGCAAATGCGTAAGCTAGTCTGCTATTAGCTGCTGTACTTCTAGCTGAGACATTTTGTAGGGACTCATACCCTTCTCCAAATGAGTGCTCAGATCGCCTCTATCTCAACTGTACCACATACCATTGAAAGTAGCTATGGGAATTACTGCTTTGCATTGGCAGACATGTCTGTAATATTACAGTAACTTTCATCATTTTTCAAACTCCAGGTAAGTGTAAAATATTAATTAATTAATTAAGCTAAAACATTAATTCCATTTCATTATTTTGAATTTTTCTTGTTTCACCAATAACCAAGCAGTCCTCACTCTGCATGGCAATGCCTAATCACAAAAATGGCTATGTAAACCAAAACTATGTGAAGTGATCTAGAGTTGATAATGGTCCATGCCTGTAATCTTAGTGCTCAGAGGTTGAGGCAGGAGGGCTACAAGTTCAAGGTTAGCCTGGACTATATGATGTTATCCTGCCACATACATATATAATGCCCCCTCAAAAGAGAGACAAAAAAGAGAGAGGGAGAGCCATAAAAAGTTGTAATCCCAGCTACTCAAGGGGCAGAGATGAGAATCACAGTTGGATGGAAGCCTGCCCAGGCAAAAAAATTAGTGAGACTTTCATGTTAACCAACACATTGGGCATGGTAGTTCATCTTATAATTCCAGCTATATGGAAGGTGTACACAGTAGGATCTCTGTCCATGGCTCACCCAGGCAAGAAGAGACCCTATATGAAAAATATCTAAAACATAATTTAAAAAACTTAAGAAGAAAAAAGAAAGAGCTATGTGTGGCTCAAGTGGTAAAGCAAGTATCTTGTCAAGCAAGGGCAAGGCCCTGAGTTCAAATTCCAGTACTTAATAAAAAGGAGGAGGGATGGAAGAAGGAAAAAAATAAAAGTACAGCTAATATTTATTTAGGCAGATTGTGATTTAGAAAGATGAGAAACTAGTAAAACTCTTAGAAAAAGAGTTTAAATAGTGCCTGGAGGCATTGTCTCAGCCTTCCAAGTCTGGGTCAACTTCCAACATTTTATCCTGTGCATGTTCAATATCCTGAAATATGCTGGAGAGTTCCTTGAATGTGAAGCCTTTGTCACTGTCACAAGGGGCATCGTCCCTTCTGTCATACACAAAGCCTTTTGGCTTCCTGTTTAAGTGTCAGCAGTGTCAGCATTTCTGCCACAGAAAAACATACTTGCGCACAAGAAACATGCGTGCATGCCGGGCGCCAGTGGCTCACGCCTGTAATCCTAGCTACTCAGGAGGCTGAGATCTGAGGATCGAGGTTCAAAGCCAGGCCAGGCAGGAAAGTCTGTGAAACTCTTGTCTCCAATAAACCACCAGAAAACCAGAAGTAGCACTGTGGCTCAAGTGGTAGAGAGCTAGCCTTGAGCTGAATTGCTGAGGGACAGTGTTCAGGCCCAGAGTTCAAGCCCCACGACCAAAAAAAAAAAGAAATATGCATGCACACATGCACATGCATGCACTCCTATGGACGTGTGCAGGTATGGGTGCACATGCATAGTCACACATGCATGAACACATAGGTACATATATAGCAGTTTGGGCATGGAAGGCAGAAATAGGATGAGATATTGTCAGAGTTTTATTTATCTTGTCAAACATTTATGATGTGTGTAGTATAATCTGGTTGCTGGTCTTCAAGGGTAAATAGGAGCCAGAAAATAATCTAGTGAATTAGTAACTTACAGTTAATCAGGAGTAACTGGCAAAGTCACTGGTAACACCAAATAAGTATCTGTCTCTATTTCCCCAGAGCTGTGGCCAGGCTTTAAGCAGCCCACTCCCCACCCTGCATTACCTTCTTCCTCCTTAACTGCCTACCAAGTCACTAGAGGTGTCAGTGCGCTCCTGTGGCTTGACTCTTTAGAATTAATTCATTAGAATTAATGGAACAAATGAGGTGAATTCTTGATTAGTATTATCAGGAGGGACTTGTGGGAGAATTCCTATATCTGCTTGTTATTGCTGCTTTAATGAATCACCAAATTTGCATAAATTTATTATAGAATTGGAGATAAGTAGTTATGTTAAGCTGGTCCAAGGAGCAAGGCACCAGTGGCTCATGTCTGTAATCCTAGCTACTCAGGAGGTTGAGATCAGAGGATTTTACTTCAAAGCCAGCCCAGCAGAAAAATCTGTCTTATCTCCAATTAACTACCCAAAAGCCAGAAATAGAGATGTGGCTTAAGTGGTAGCGTACCAGCTTTGAATGGAAAAGCCAAGCAAGAGTGTAAGAATCTGAGTTTAAGCCCCAGTAGCAACATACACATACCCAAAAAGAAGTGATCTCAGTCTGTTTGAGCTACTATAACAAAATGCCTTAGACTGTAATTGATATACAACAGCAATGTGCTGCTCATGTTCTGGAGGCTAGGAAGTCCAATATCAAATCCTTAGCAGATTTAATGTTTGGCAAGACTCTCCTCTTCAAAAATTGTACCCTCTTATTGTGTCCTGTGGTGAAGCATTGACCAAACTCTATTCCTATCATGATGAAAGAGCCCACATGACCTTAGCAACTCTCAGAGATACCACCTCCTAATACTATGACATTGGAAACTAGTTTTCAACACAGTAAAACTTTCAGACCATAACATTCCAGCCATGCCTCCTCTTCCATGGCTTTCTCATAGGGAAACTTCGCAATATTCTCTGAAGTCATGACATTCCAGCATCAACTCCAAAGTGTGAAGTTTGTGGTCTCATTTAAATATCTAAGTCAGATATGGGTGACACTTAGGGAATGGTTTATCACAAAGAAAAATTCCTATCCAGCTATGACCTGTGAAGTCAAACAAGTTCTGTGCTTTCAAACCATACTGGTGGACAGACCGAGGTCCATGCTCCCATTCCAAAAGAGAGAAATGGGAAGAAGCAAGAAGTAAACTGGTTCCAAGTGAACCCAAAATCCACAGAGCACACATTATATCTGGAGGATAATTAAGCTGGCTGCCAGTGCCTCACACCTGTAATTCTACTATTCAAGAGACTGAGATGTGAGAATTCCAGTTTGAAGCCAGCCTGGGCAAGAAAGTTCATAAAACTGTTATCTCTGAGTAACCAGCAAAAAAGCCAGAAGTGGAGCTGTGGCTCAAGTGGTAGAGCACTAGCCTTGAGTGAAAAAGCTAAGGGAGAATGTGAGTACAAGGCCCTGAGTTCAAGCCTCAGTACCAATACAAAAAGAAAGGAAGGAAGGAAGGAAGGAAGGAAGGAAGGAAGGAAGGAAGGAAGGAAGGGAAGGAGGGAGGGAGGGAGGGAGGGAAGGAGGGAGGGAGGGAGAAAGGGGAAGCAAAAAAAAAAAAGAATGCTTGAAGATAATTTTCTTTGACTTTCTATCCACTCTCCAGATATGCTTGAGGGTGGATTTTTGGTCTCCAAGGCTCTAGCTGACCCCACCTCCATGGCTTTACTAGACATAGCCCAAGGGACAGCTCTAATGAGATAGAGTCAGGCTCTCCCAGGCTGGAGGGGCATGTTGGCGGATCTACATTTCTGGGGCTCTTCGGGTGATCCCATTCTCATGGCCCCATTAGGCAGTGCCCTGATGGGAAGTCTCTGAGATGGCCCCACCCCTATGGTAGTTCTTTGGGCTCCAGAACATATCTGAAGCCCCACCCCCCTGCCCCTGGCTACAGCCAGTGCTGGCACTTGTCTAGTCTTCAGAATTAGCACCACCAAGCTCTTCTCACTTGTATTTTGTGGAGGAGTTGTCCAAGCCATGTGTAGGCCCACTGGAACACAGATAGAGTTGATACTGTACTAGAATGTAAGAAAAAGAACCTTGAAATTGGTTTGTACTCCCAGGCTCTGGGATTCATCGTCTCTGATGGCCAAGGCAGTCCCAAAGATCTCCAACATACCTTTGGGATCTTTCTCTCCTTCTCTTAAGAAATCACTTCTGCCTTCCTTCAACCCAAACTCATCTCCAGATCAAGTGTTTGCATGAAGACATTTTTGGTATGCTCTCCTGAATACATTCTCAAATTTTGTTCACAAACAGAGAATTAGTCTTTTAAGTTTTGCCTTTGTTTTTTTTTTCTTTTTGCTGTTGTTGGGGCTGGTATCAGTCTGGTATCTGTCCCTTAGCTTTTTCACTCAGGGCTGGTATTCAACCACTGGCACTATAGCTCCACTTCTTACATTTTCATGGGTAATTGAAGAGTCTTAAGGACTTTCCTGTTCAAGCTAGCTTTGAACTGAGATCATCAGATCTCAGCTTCCTGAGTAGCTACAATTATAGGTGTGAGTCACTGGCAGTCAGCTAGGTTTATTTCCTTTTTGATAGTAAATCCTATTTAAAATCATTTTTCCTTGTGTTTTATTTGATACAGCCACAGGAAGTCATGCTAGATCCTCAACATTTTGCTGAGATAATTCTGCTAAATCTTATATTTAATCACTCAAAAGTTTTGCTTTCTACAGGACACTAGGGCATAAACACAATTCAGTCAAGTTCCTTGTCATTTTGAAAGCAAGATACCCTTTCCTCCAATCTCTAATCACAAATTCCTCATTTCTGTCTGAGGCCTCATCATCATGATTCTTACATCTTTATTTCTATCAACATTCTGACCAAGCTGGGCACCGGTGGCTCACACCTGTAATCCTAACTACTAAGAAGACTGAGATCTGAGGATCAAGGTTCAAAGCCAGCCCAGGCAGGGAAGTCTGTGAGACTCTTATCTCCAATAACCACCTGAAAACTGGAAGTAGTGCTGTGGCTCAAGTGGTAGAACACTGGCTGTGAGCTGATGAGCTCAGGGACAGTGCCCAGGCCTAGAGTTCAAGCCCCATGACCAACAGAAAAAACAAACAAACATTCTACCATTTCCATTAGGAAACCTTGGAGAAGATTGCAGCTTTCTCTGTAATAGTTCTCAGAGAAAGCTCCTCTCATTGGCATGTGGTCTGATCATGGCAATGTAGGCTATTTCTAGCACATATTCCAAAACTCTTCAAGCTCTCCTTATCACCCACTTTCAAAGTGATTTCTACATTTTCAGGAATTGATATTGCAACACCATACTCCTTTCCCCAAACCTTTATTATTCATAGTTCTATGGATATTGAAGAAGCTAGCCAGATGATAGATAATAGATATATTGATAATAGATAATAGATAGATAATAGATGGTAAATAGATGATGGGTAGATAAAAGGATGATTGATAGATGATTGGGAGATAGATAATCTATTATGGAAATTGGCTCAGATGAATTTGAAGTCTGAGAAGACCCAAAACATGCCATCGATAAGCTATAAAACCAAGGAAGCTGGTGGTATAGTTAGTCTAAGTCTGAAGGCCCAAGAGTAGAGGAGCTAATGATATAATTCTCAGTCTTGGGCTGGGAAGGTGGCTCAGTGGTAGAGCACTTGCCTTGCATGCCTGAGGCTCTGAGTTTGATTCCTCAGCACCACATAAGAAAAAAGAAAAAAGCCAGAAGTGGTGCTGTGGCTCAAGTGGTAGAGTGCTAGCCTTGAGCTGAAGAGCTGAGGGACAGCACCCAAGCCCAGAGTTCAGGCCCCACGACCGGACCCAAAAAAACAAAAAACAAAAAACTCTCAGTCCTAAAGCCTGATAGGAGGCACTAGTGGGAGTCCTGGAATCTGAAGGCTAGGAAACCTAGAGAGTTCTGATATCCAAGGCGATACATGTTTCAGCTCCAGAAGAGTAAGAGAATTTGTTCTCTCTTTATCTTCTATGTGGACAGATTGGATAATACCTACCCACAATAAATGAGAGCAAATCTTACTCAGTGCACTGATTCAAATGGCAGTCTCTTCTGGAAACATCTTGACAGATATAACCAGAAATAATGCTGTACTAGCTGTCTGTGTATACAGATACTGGGTACAGAATCCAGTCAGGTTGATATCTAAAATCAAGCATCACAGAAGTCTAAAATGGATTGTGGGCACGGTATTCTTTCTAAATGTTCTGGGGAAGAATCTTTCCTTTCTCTACCCAGTGCCTAGAGGGTGCTTGCATTCCTTGGCTTGTGGTCTCGTATCACTATAACCCCTGCTTCTGTCACAGAAGTCTTCCATGCTTCCTTTTAAGAAGATCCTTATGAATGCATTGGCCCACCCAGACCATGTAGCAGTCTCTCCATCTCAATATCTACCTTAATCAAACTGGTCTTGTAAGGAAACTTGTCCATAAATTCTGGACACAAATTCTTTGAAGGAGCCATAGTCTGCCTACCATAATTCTTTAAACAGAGGATAGACAACTAGACAAATGTTTTTGTCCATCCTCCTTCCTTCCTGGTGCAAGTATGTTTCCGCAGTCACCTTAGCCTCTCACATAACCTACAAATAGAAATCACACACTAAAAATGACAGATGAGAGATGGGAGCTATGCTCTTGACAGACTTGGAGTCATCACACCAGCGTAGGCTTTCTGTTCTTTGGGCTCTTCTTTAGGAAACAAAAACAAACCATCTCATTTATGCCACTGAATAGAAGCTACTTCTATTATTTAAAGCCAAACTAAGCTGGACACATGAGGTATCATGGTAAATCTCATATAAGAAAACTTCCCAGTGAGTTCTAAATCACATGTAGTCACAGAATTTAAAGAGATCTGTATAGGATCCTTTGAGCTTGCCTGTGGAAAAGTAGGAAAATGTGCTATGTAAATTTTATCATCCCGAGGATTTGTAACTTCCTAAAATGCCACTTTTCCTTCCTCGGGTGCTGCATAAACTTTCTGGATTAATATGAAAAGTGACTTACCCTTCTGAGGAGAGGAGGGGAGAAGATAGGAGGAGGAAGGAAAAGGAAGGGGAAAAAAGGAGAAAAGAGAAACTGGAGGAAGGGAGGAGATAGAATGAGGGAGGGAAGGGGAAAGAGAAGAAAAGAATGGGAGGGAAAGGGAAGAGGAGGAAGAAGAGAGTAAAGGGAAGGGGGAAAGGGAAGGGAAAGCAGAGGAAGGATAGGGTGGGGAAAGGAGAGTAAGGGAAGGTCAGGGAAGGAAGAGGAGAAAAGGGGAGGGGAAGGGAAGAAGGAAAAAGAGGGGAGGAGAAAATGGGGCAGCTGAGGGAATGGAAGGAGGTTGAGAGAAGGAGGAAAGGAGAAGGGAGGGGAGGGAAGAAAGAAGGAGAGGATAGGAGGGGACAGGAGGAGAGGAAAAGACAGGAGAGAAGAGGACAGGGAATGGCAAGAGAATGACATGGAGGAAGCTTAGCTTGGTGACTATCATATTGAGCAACAAAGTTGTTGGGGGGGGATAGTTGAGTAGGGCCTCTGACGGGTCATGTGACCACAGCTTCCTGGAGCACTATGTTCAGAAGTCCTTTGTGCAAGTATCTGGGCTCAGCAGAGAAAAGGCTGGAAGAAGCTGGTGAACCTATGTGCTCTACTTAGGCCCTGGCTGGCTAGCAGGCTGCTCTCTGCTGTTAGGGTCAGAGAACAGTTCTCCCAGCATGTTAAAGATAGACTTATGTAGGCTGTAGTAGGTGCTTGCCTTGCATGCCTGAGGCCCTGGGTTCGATTCCTCAGCACCACATAAGCAAAAAGAAAAAAGAAGTGGCGCTGTGGCTTAAGTGGTAGAGTGCTAGCCTTGAGCTGAAGAGCTGAGGGACAGCACCCAGGCCCAGAGTTCAGGCCCATGACTGGACCCCCCCCCAAAAAAAAAGATAGACTTATGCTTAACTAATTCAGACAATGGTTTACAAATAAGGACAGCTTATTGATCTAAAGCCGAAATAAAAGCACAAAGGTGTGATTGTATTCAGTGGAACTTACATGGTGTTTTTGGAATCCAGAAGATCTAGTTTTGCACCCTGACTCCATTTCTTGATAGCTTGCTTCTCAGAATGCATTGATGAGGGCATTCCTTCATGACTAGGTTTGGGATAAGCAGGAAAAAAACATCCTGATCAAAAAACTATATCTAAAATAGAGGAGGGAGTGTCTATTGTTGGGTAGTTATGGTCTACTTTTTACAAGTCAGTATGTTTTCTCCCAATAGGAGAGCTTCTGTTACTAGAATTCAAAAAACTACTCTGAGGTGCAGAGTGCAAGTGGTTCACACCTGTAAATCCTAGCTACTCAGGAGGCTAGGATGGGAATTTGGAATCAGTCCAGGAAGAAAAATCTTTGAAACTCCATCTCCAATTAGCCAGTAAAATGATGGCCTGGAAAAGAGGCTCAGGTGTAGAATGCACATGACCAAATAAAGCTAAGCAAGAGCTAGAGGACCTGAGTTCAAGCTCTGGTACTGGGGCATACACACAGATACAGAAAGACAGACAGACAGACAGACAGACACACACACACACACACACACACACAACTAAAAGAAAATATAAACTGCTGTATGGGAATACAGAGGTAAAAGATGTTTGGTGTTTGGTTTCTATGACTTATGTTATTGAGATATGTTCACAATACAGATGCAAGTGACTCAGGAATAAGACGTGGTAGCTTGCAATCCTGAAGTCCATTGATTTTCCCAGATCTGGAGAGAAAAATGGTCTTTTTTTCCCTCTAGCTCACTCTCTATGGTATATGCGCCTTCAAGAACAGTATTAAAGGTAGGACCCAACCCCTGTCTATTTTTAATATAATCCAAGCCATTGAACATCTGCTACACAGGTTATTGAAAGTTTTCCAGGAACTACATGAGGAAAGTAACAAGAAGTGGACATCTTCACAAATGTTTTTATCGCCCAGTATGCCTTGTCCTATGGTGTCTCACTCTCAGAAAACAATTTTCCTACTCAGCCCTTGGCTCAGTGCTTCTAGGCTCAGATGGCTTTGTATGTCAGAGAAGGATGCTGGAAACCTGGTCCTCACCATCTCAGCTCTACTTTCTTTAGAATTCACCGCCTGCCATGTGGCAGTACCCAGTGGGTGTTTTCTGTCTTCTTTGTGTAGCACTGGCTTTCCCATTCCTCTACTCCCTTAGGCCCCTTGCCAAGCGTCACAATTTTCTACCTTCCATTCTCTCAAATTTCCCTGTAATCAGCAAGTTTGTATTTTGGCTTGGATAAGAGACCACACTCCTTTCTCCTTCACTGCATTTACAGAATCCTTACTAATATTTTCTAAACCAGTGGTTCTCAAACTTCCAGAGAACTTAGGAAACAGTAGGTCACTGATCCACCTCCAGAGGTGCAGTTGCAGTAAGTTTGCAGCAGAGCATCCAGCATCTGCATTAATTACTTGCAAGGGTGAGTCAGATGTTGCTGGTGTGTCTCCTGCTAAGAACAGAGCAACAGGCCCTTCCTCTACCCTTTCAAAGCCTTTGATTATAGCTCTTTCAATCTATGTTAATCTATTTTGCAAAACAAAAAAACAAAACACTGGAGACAGGGTACTTTATAAAGAAAACAGGTTTATTTCATTCACAGTTCTAGAAATCCAAGAATATGGCACTGGTGTCCTGGTGAGGGCCCAGTCACAACATAGAAGAGAAGCAGAAAAGGAACCAGCTGTGTGCAATATAGAAGCAAGCTTACAGTCCATGAATCATTAGGGAACATACTCATATTGTGTCCAAAGCACATCAGGGAATTCATGTTGACAGTTGTATGTAGCATAACTGCTGACCTTTTGGGCAGTAGCAGCCTTTCCTAACACCAACAGCTACCACAGTAGTCACTCATAAAAAAAAAATTATTGCCAGGCATGTCTATATATACCTGTAATCTCAGCACCTGGGTACTGGAAAGACGGAGATAGGAGAACTACATAGACCATTTCCGTACCACCTGAAGAAAAATGATTTTGTGAATGAGTGTTACATATTTGAAAAATAAGCAGGGGACTAGTGGGACTATGTATACGTTAATAAAACACATGTACTAGGTATGCCAGGCTCCTGTGGCTGCCTATAATCTTGGCTACTTAGCAGGCTGAGATTGGGAGGATTGTGGTTTAAAGTCAGCCCAGGCAAAAAAGTTTTGAACATCCCTTTCTCAATCACAGCTGAACATAGTAGACCTGTAATCCTAGCTATATGGGAGGCTGAGATTGGGAGGATCAAGGTTTTGGTCCAGTTCCAGAAAAACAGTTCACAAACCTCAACTTCAATGCAGAAAAGCTGGACACATTAGTGTATGTACCTGTGATCCTAGCAATGCCAAGAAGCCTGAATAGGAGTGTTCTGGTCCAGAGTACATGTCTGGACAGAAAGTGAGACCCTATTTTAAAAAATAGTAAGTTAGAGCTGGGAAGGTGGCTCAGTGGTAGAGCGCTTGCCTTGCATGCATGAGGCCCTGGGTTCCATTCTTCGGCACCACGTAAGCAAAAAGAAGAAAGCTGGAAGTGGCGCTGTGGCTCAAGTGGTAGAGCGCTAGTCTTGAGCTGAAGAGCTGAAGGACAGCACCCAGGCCCAGAGTTCAGGCCCCAGGACCAGACCCCCCCCCAAAAAAAGTAAGTTATAGTCCAGCGGTAATGGTACACACACGCACACACCAAAAAATGGTTGCTCTTCTGAAAACGATTTTTATTTTGGTTGTACTTAGTTTTGAACTCAAGGCCATGCACGTGTGCTAGGCAGGTGTTCTACCACTAGAGCCACATACTGAAACTACCCCCCCCCTCCATTTTTTTGTCTGCTGGTCCTGGGGCTTGAACTCAGGGTTTGGGCATTGTCTCTGACCTTCTTTTGCTAAGGGCTAGTGTTCTACCATTTTGAGCCCCAACTCCACTTCCAGCTTTTTCTGTGATTAGTTGGAGACAAGAGTCTCATGAACTCTCCTGCCCAGGATGGATTTGAACCATGATCCTCAGATCTCAGATTCCTGGGTAACCAGGATTACAGACTTGAGCCACCAGCACCTTGCTTACCAACCTTTTTTTTGTTTGGTTTGGTTTTTGTTTTGATTTTGATATATTTTGAAAAGATCCTGCATTTTTGTCTGTGGCTGGCTTCAGACTAAAATTCTCCTAACCTATGCCACACATGTAGCTTGCACTATAAGTTCTGGACCACCATGCCTAGCTTGGTTTGAGGAAGGATCTCCCATTTATTTTCTTGATGGTGCTAAGGCTTGAACTCAGGGCCTCATACTTGCTAGGCAAGCAGTCTACCATTTGAGTCATACCCTTAGCCTTTTTTGCTTTTATTAGTTTTCAAACAGGGCCTCACTTTATGCCTAGGCAAGGTATGCTTCCCAGGTAGACATGCATTCACCATTACCTAGCTTTTTGTTGTTTGGGCCATGGGTAACTCAAACTGTTGTCTTGGCTGGCCTTGAATTTCAGTCCTCTTTCTCTCAAGTGGCTAAAATTACAGACTTGAGCTTCTACATGTGGCCTCACTATAATTTTGAAATCACTTACATGGTATCAATCACATAAGTTCTAAATACTCATCATGATTTTATAGGTACAACTTCCAATTGAGAGACATTGTTACGTGGATCAATGGCTAAAAATGGATTCAGTGCCCTTAACACTCTAGCCCTCAGACACTTTCCATTTTTATTTTCACAATTTCTCTTGGAAAAATTTCAAATATATAAAAAAGTAAAGTGCTAAAAGAATGAACCTATATAATTCAGAGTCATGCATATCCAGATCCTGGCCACTCTTGTTTTATCTGTAACCTTATCCATTTCAATCTACCTAATTATTGTGGTTATTTTTCAAACATAGTCTCACATTTATATCTGGGCTGCCCTGGACTGTGATCCTCCAATGTAGGATATATAGTTGAGATGACAAGGAATATGCCACCATTCCCAGGTTTTATTGACTGAGATGAGGGTCTCATAAACTTTTTGCCCAGAACCATGATTCTCCTTTCTTGAACTCATGATAGCTGGGATTGCATTTGTAAACTATCTTACTTGACTCCCATCTAGTTATTCTGAGACCAAACTCTCTCTCTTTTTAATGACATATTTTGTTTTGGAGAAACACAGCTTATCAAAAGATACATGAAAGAAGGTGGAAGATGGTGGTGAAGCAACATGGAATTACCCTACCTCTCTAATCAAACAGTGATTTAGAGTCCTAACACGCTCTTCAACCCAAGCGACTGGCAACAAAAAAAAGATAAACAGAGAATCATAAGAACAAATAACTTATACCTTATACACTCAAGGACAGGAAACTGGGAAGTGCCTTCCATCCCTACATCCATGCCTTCAATGTGGCTAAGCTGTGAGAGTGGCCCCACAGCTGCACCAGGACCCAGAACAAAACACACAGCAGACCAGGTCAGCAACACGAGACTGCAAATCCAGGCATAGAAAACTTTCACAACACAGGGACTTGGACCAGCAAAGGCAGTGACATAAATCAACAACATGAAACCATAGCATCCAGATGCAGAAAACTCATAGCGTTGGAATCCCAACCAGAGCATACAGTGACACAGATCAGCAACACAAGACCACAGCACCCAGAGGCAGAAAACGTTTACAACACTACTACTCAGCTCAGAACTAATGCCAGGAACTGTGAGTACCATACCAGAGAGCAGCACTGGTGGTGACCCAAAGTGCTTGGCCAGGACCCTTCCTCTCACCCAAGAAAGGACACCACACGAAGAGGGCAAAGAGGCCAGAACCTTTCCTCATCTCCTCCCACTCCCAGCCCTAGTCTGCTTCCAGCAGAAGAGCACCAGCACCAATACTGGGTGGGCACTAGGACTCTGCATTCTCCACAGTCATGGCTGCCAGTAGAAAAACTTGATCTGCTAAAAGACAGTGGGGAAAATCTTGCACCCAGTGGAAACCACCCCTTCCAAAGCTTGCACCACTCTAGAGACCAGAACCTAGCCCCCTCAGCCCCTGCCCCAGATGTGACCAAGCATGCACCACTCCACTGAGACTGAGCCAGCTGGAGCTGAGCACGGGCCAGTCCACCTAGTGTGAGTTAACCTGGGGCTAAGCATGCTAGTCAACAGAAAGAGTGCCAGACCACAGAAGAGTATGCCACCTCGGGGCTGAGAGCAGGAGCACATACCAGCTTGCCAAACACCAGCCAGCCCAGGACCAAGCTCCCACTAGTCCACGTTTGGAGCCCCTCACCCCATGGAAAATAGATGCCAGTCCAGGACTTAGAAGGCACCATCCTGGGATTCCAGTGGGGACAATCTTTTGCACCACCTGGTGGGAGCCTACCCCCTCTATGTCCCATGCCTGTCCCAATTCAGGACTAGGGTGGCTATGATAACCTCCCATTAAAGCATAGTGGGAACCTGCCCCTCCCCTGCCCCAGAGTTCAAGTGAGATCCAGGTGCTGGAATGCTGCTCCTGGTCCCTTTGGAAATAGATGCCGGGGTCTGGGAAGGTGGCTCAGTGGTAGAGCGCTTGCTTTGCATGCATGAGGCCCTGCGTTCGATTCCTCAGCACCACATAAGCAGAAGAAAAAAAAAGCTGGAAATAGATGCCGGTTCAGGACTCTGGCCACAACTAACAGGACTCCTACACAGAACTAGGCCAGGACAGTAGAATGTTGTGTGCCATACAACAGTAACATGCAACCTAGGCCAAAACATCAGGATGCCCTGCAGAGCACAGAGCCCCAACAACTGACCAGGACACTCCACTATCTGCACCACAAAGAGCTGAAGGTTACCAAACACAAAATCTGACAGCAAATCACACTCCACCACCACATTTCACCACAACCTGAACAACCTCAACAATCTCTGTACCCAAATGTGTAAATCACAACAAAAGATTACAAGATTAATGAACAATCAAGACAACAAACCAAATCCAAAGCCAACAACAATCCAAGGAAGGACCTTTGAGAGTGAAGAAGAGATGGAGGACAAAAGAGCCATCAAAAAAAAAAGTGATGAGAGAATTGGCCAATGAAATAAAAGGAGATATCCAAAAACAAATAGAGGAATGAAAGGAGGAAATGATAAAGAAGATATAGGTTGCCCAAAAATATATGAAGAGAAAAATAAAAACACTATACACCTCATTAAAAGATGAAATTAACACCATTAGAACTGACCTCAACATAAAGCTTAGAAGCATAAAAGGTTCAATTTTCCTATTACAAATCAGAGTTGAATGCCTAACCAATAGAATATGTGAAATGGAAAACAGAGTATCAGGAGTTGAGGATAAAACAGAGGAATTAGAACAAAAAAAAATCAAAGACATGGGCAAAAAAGTCAAAACATTCCTAAGGGAAATCCAAGAATTGGCAGACTCAGCCAAAAGATCGATAGTCAGGATCAATGAGGGGGGAAGAATTTAAAACTAAAGGCATTGAAAACCCTATTCAATAAAATAATAACAAAGAACTTCCACAATCTTTTTTTTTTTTTCTGTCGGTCGTTGAGCTTGAAGTCTGGGCTTGGGCGCTGTCCTTGCGCTCTTCAGCTCAAGGTGAGTGCTCTACTGCTTGAGCCACAGCACCACTTTCATTTTTTTTTCTATTGGTTTATTGGAGATAAGAGTCTCACGGACTTTCATGCCTGGGCTGCCTTTGAACCTTGATCCTCAAATCTCAGCCTCCTGAGTAGCTAGGATTACAGGCGTGAGCCACTGATGCCCGGCTTTCCCCAATCTTAAGAGAGAAAATCTCACCCACCTGACAGAGGTATACAGAACTCCCAATAGGCAGTATTCAAGAAGAAATATTTCTAGACTCATCATAGTGAAAATACAACTTAAAAAACAAGGGATTAATTTTAAATGCAGCAAAGTCAAAGAAGGAGGGAGCTACATTGCAATAGAAAGAAGATCAGAATCATTGCAGACCTCTCCACACAAAGTCACAATGGAAGGAGAGCCTGGAATGATATAACTCAAGTCCAGAAAATCAACAATTGCCAACCCAAACTGGTGTACCCAGTGAAGCTATCATTCACAATTGATGGTGTATCTAAAACCTTCCATGACAAACAAGAATTAAAGGAATTCATGAACACTAAACCAGCATTATAAAGAATACCAAGGGAAGTGTACAATCTGAAGAAAATAATCAAGGTCAAGGAAAAACAGACACAAATCAGTAGAAGAATAGTTTAGCAAGCACAGGAAGAGGCAAGAAGCAAAATATAAGAAACCAAAAAAATGGCAGGAAACATGATACACCTCTTCATAATAATCTTAAACATTAGCAAACTCAACTCCCCAATCTCATAGTCAAAGATAAAGTCAAATTCCAAGTGAAGGGATGGAAAAAGATCTTTCATGCAAATGTATCCTGTAAGAAGGCATCTGATAAAATAAATTTGATATCTGATAAAATAAATTTTTCATTAAAATCAGTATGAAGAAACAAAGAAGGTTATTACATACTAACAAAGGGAATGATCCTCAAAGAGGAAATCACAGTGGTCAATGCCAACTAAACAACAGAGCACTTAAATACATTAAGCAAACACTTTGGATTTACAGAACATGCTAGATCCCAATACAGTAATAGTGGGAGATTTTAATACTCTGCTATCATCAAAGGACAAGTCAACCAAACAAAACTAATTAAGTGACACCATAACCCAGATGGACTTAACAGATATCTACAAAGTTTTCCACCCAACAACAACCCAATTCACAGTCTTCTCAGCAGCCCATGGAACATTCTCCAAATTTGAGCATATCATAGTACACACAAAGAATCTAAGCAAATCAAGAAGATTGAGATAACTCCTTGCATCCTATCTGACCACAAACTAGCTGAAACCAAACTAGCTCTCAACAGCAAAAGTTATTGCAGAAAACACTCAAACACATGGAGACTTAGTAACACACTACTGAATAACACATGGGTCACAGAAGAAATTAAGGAACAAATTAGAAAGTTCTCAGAATTCAATGAAAATGAAAACACATCACAATAGAACCTCTAGGATATAGCAAAAGCAGTGCTAAGAGGAAAGTTTGTAACTCTAAGCACACACATAAAGAAAACAGAAACAGCTCAAGTAAATAACCTCATGATGCAACTAAAACTACTAGAAAAACAAGAACAAACCAAACCCCAAACTACTAGCGGGAGAGAGAGAGCAAAGACTTGGGCAGAAATTAATGAAATACAGAGGTTAAAAAAATTATACATAAAATCAATGAAACAAAAGGTTAGTTCTTCGAAAAAATTAATAAAATTGAGAGACCACTAGCAAGATTGACAAAAGAGGAGACAAGATTCAAATCAATAAAATACTAGCCAACAGAATCCAGAAACAAATTTAAAAAATTATACATAATCATTCATTCCACAGATGCAAGGCTGGTTTAACAAACACAAATCAATAAATGTAATTCACCACATCAACAGAGCCAAAGACAAGAACTACACAATCTTCTCAATAGATGCAGAAAAAGCCTTTGGCAAAATACAAAATCCATTCATGATAAAAAGCTTTGAAGAGGAACATTGCTTAAAATAATAAAAGCTAATATGAGAGACCCACAGCTAACATCATACCAAATGGAGAAAAACTAAAATCATTTCCCCTAAAATCAGGAACAAGGCAAGGATGTCTACTCTCTCTACTCCTCTTCAGTATAGTTCTGGAATTCTTAGCCAGAGTAATAAGGCAAGAAAGGGAAATAAGAGGGATTCACATAGGGAAAGAAGAAATTAAACTATCCCTATTTGCAGATGATATGATAATATACCTAAAGGACCCAAAAAAATTCATCCCAAGCTCCTAGAGCTGATCAACCACTTTGGCAAAGTAACTGGATTCAAAATTAACCCACAAATATCAGTAGTCTTTCATATGCCAAAAATATACAAGCAGAAAAAAAACCTATTTGCAATAGCTTCCAAAATAAAAACAACAACTAGGAAATAACCTAAACCAAAGATGTAAAATATCTTTATAATGAAAACTATAAAAATCTGAAGAAAGAAATCAAAGAGGGCATCAGGAAAAGGAAAGACCCTCCATGTTCATGGATAGGTAGAAATGGCCATACTGCCAAAAACTATTTACAAATTCAATACAATCCCTCAAAATCCCAATGATGTCTATACCAAGATAGAGAATACAATCCAAAAATGCATATGGCACAACAAAAGATTTGGAATAGCCAAAGCAATTCCAGGCAAAGAAAGCAATGAAGGTGGTATCACAATACCAGACCTCAAACTCTACTACACAGCCATACTAACAAAAACAGCTTGGTATTGGCACAAAAATAGACCTGAAGATCAATGGAACAGATTAGAAGACCCAGAAATAAAACCACATACTTACAGTCATTTAATATTAGACAAAGGAGCCAAAGACATACGGTGGGAAAAAAAAAACTAGCCTCTTCAATAATTGGTGTTGGGAAAACTGGGCATCCATATACAGAAGACTAAAAGTGGATTGCTGTTTGTCACCATGCACTGATATCAATTCAAAGTGGATCAAAGACCTCAATGTCAAACTCCTTTGAAACTACTACAAAAGAGATTAGGAGAAACTTTAGAACTTTTAGACAGAGATAGAAACTTCTTGAATAGAGTCCCAGGGGCAGAACAGATAAGAGAGACTTGACAGTGCACAGCTAAGGACATAATTATAAACTAGAAAGACAGCCAACAAATTGGAAAAGATCTTTACCAGCAACATATCAAAGGCCTAATATCCAATATATACAACTAACTCAAGAAACTCACCCCTCCCAAACCTAATAAACCAATCACTAAATGGGCAAGGGAGCTAAGGGGAGACCTCTCGAAAGAAGAGCCAAGAATGGCAAAGAAACACATGAGGAAATGCTCATCATCTCTGGCCATAAAGGAAATACAAATCAAAACAACTCTGAGAGTCGATCTCACTCTAGTTAGACTGACCAACATTTTGAATATAAACAACAACAAATGTTGGCAGGGATGTGGATGAAAAGAACCCTACAACACTGTTGGTGGGAATGTAAACTAGTACCACCACTCTAGACAACAGTCTGGAGGTTCCTCAACAAACTAAACATAGATCTTCCCTACAACTCAACTATACTACTCTTGGGTATCTAACTCAAATATCTTGAGCCAGGATATGATAAGGACACCTGCACATCCATGTTCATTGCTGCACTATTCACAATAGCCAAGATGTGGAAATAGCCCAGATGCCCTACAACAGATAAGTGAGTCCAAAAAATGTGGTACCTATATACAATGTAATTTTACATAGCCATTAGAAAGAATAAAGAAGTATCATTTTCAGGGAAATGGATGAACTAGAAGAAATTATGTTAAGTGAAGTAAACCAGGCTCAGAGAGACAAATGGCACATGTCTTCTCTGATATACAAAAATTAGATCTAAAATACCCTGGGATATGATAAATTATACAGGATTCTAGATATTCACACACAGCAATACCAAAAGAAGTTACTCTTAGGAGAGAAACATAAAGGTGCAATGACTAGGTGCCTGTTCATATTTATATAAAATAGTATACATACTGATATGAATTCTAAGATATGAAAACAAGAAGCCTTTTTCCCCTTTTTAGTTTTGGATGATTCTGTCTTCTTTATCTTATATATGGTATATTGAAGTGTACATCTTTGGAAGGGATGGGGGGAGGGCACAGAACTTAAGGGGAAAAGGGTGAAGAAGTGCTCCAGTGGAGCTCACTGGACACTGTGGGTGGAGATGAGAGGGAGGGATCGCGAGAGAATGAGGAAAGGTAAGACACTGTAAGAAAAGAAATGTACTCATTACCCAACTCATGTAGCTGTAATCCCTCTGTACATCATCTCTATTATAACAAGGAAGTAAATTAATAATTTTTAAAGTACATGAGCACATAGGCTGTTATTCACTAATTTAAAACATACCCTCTGCCTTAAAATTTGACCTGTTAAGATATTTAAATTGGGGCTGGGAAGGTGGCTCAGTGGTAGAGCGCTTGTCTTGCATGCCTGAGGCCCCGGGTTTGATTCCTCAGCATCACATAAACAAAAAGAAAAAAGCCAGAAGCAGTGCTGTGGCTCAAGTGGTAGAGCGCTAGCCTTGAGCTGAAGAGCCGAGGGACAGCGCCCAGGCCCAGAGTTCAGGTGCCACGACCAGACCCCCCCCCCAAAAAAAAGATATTTAAGTTTTCCTTCTATAATCCTGGCTAGTTGAAAATAAATAAATATCTGATGTTGGTAAACTAGTTGGGATATTTCAACTGTATAGAGAACTGTGTCAGTGGAGGAACATGTGAAATCCACCCAGAAGCTTCTGAGGAAAATAACCAGCCTACTGCTCCTCGTGGCTCTTCTTTAGAGTGACAGAGATGGCAGGAGGCTGCTTTCAACTCAATGGTGCCACAAAGTCACTTTAAGGAAACCCACCCACACCCAGATGGAATAATATATGACAACAAACAATCTCAACTGTTACTCATTGCTGGGAAAGTAGGTAGGCCGCTTAGAACAAATACAGCAGGGAACCCATACCCCTTTGAACACCATTCCTATGTCTATACCTTGGCACACCCACCATGAATCACATAGATTAACAAATTATTATGTTGCTGAGCCATTCCACCATTTTCCAGGGGCTCAAGTGCAGGCCATCCTTGGCTACTTGTGAGGGTGGGAGGTGGGAAGGGAGGGAGTCTTTCCTTCCCTGCTGATGTGAATGCTTGCTCCCAGGGATGATAGCAGCTTAGCGTCTCCCAATCTCCTGCACAGGCTAAGTGCAAGGGAGTGTCACCCTCCATTCCTGGATGTTTGTGGCTGCTCCTTAGTAGAGGAGGGTGTGAAGCATCTTCAGGTTGCTTTTGTCCTTCCCCGGTGCCTGGTGGAGGCCTGGAGACAGTCCCTGGCGTGGCCCAGCGGGGCAGTGACCTCTCACCTATCTCTGTAGGCACCAAGCAGCCTGTGATTGACTCTTAGGTGAGCCCTTTCCCAGAATGCTCTTCGCCATCGTGTTGCTGGACACCGTGTGGCTGCCAGCCGGCGAGCAGCTGTTTGATTGGCGGTGTGCACGTGCACGCCCTTGCCCAGAATGGCCTTCAGGATAACCGCGCTGGCAGGTGGAGGTGGCGATGGCAGCGGGGACCAGCCCACGTTGTCGGCGTCCACCAGCACCCCCGGCTGCAGCTGATCCCTTCTGGTGGCCAGGGACCGCCAACCAGGACGGTCAGCCGCCCGCCACAGGCCAGGTGGCCGACCTCGAGGCCCCGAGGAAAGGCCAGCCCTTCACAGGGAGCTCGGCTGACCGCTGCCTTCTTTTCTGCTATCTTTGCGTTGACAGAAGGTCCCTCCACTCTGGTATCATTCAATTTCTATGCCAAGCTCATACTCCAGTTCAACCTGGAATCTTACACACGAGAATTGCCCAGCGTTTTTACTTTCCAACATCTAGAGATACTCTTGGGGAAGGTTTGCACAGTGGCTGGGCGTGGAGCTCACTAGGAACGCTGATGCTTAGTGTAGGCATCCGTGGGTTCAATCCCCAGCACTTCTCCATCCTCAGCTATCCAGGCTTAGCCGTTACCCTGGAAATGCATGCCTCCCACGCAGCATGGCTGCCCCATGGAAAGCTTCATGTGCAGCATAACAAGCACCTGTCAGGGGCTCTCGCTCACAAGGTTAACTACCTGGGAGGATGAGGATGGGAGGACCACCGTTAGAGACTAGCCCTGGCATACATGTAAGACTCCTTTCTCAACCCATGCTAGGTTCCACGGCATGGGGCAGTTGTCCTAAGTCATGGGATCAAGCTTCCAGGTTAGCCCAGACAGAAAAATCCTGAAACTCCCTCTCCACAGAGCTACAGAGTAGCTTATGGTGGTATAGGTATCATCTGGTCTGGAAGTGAGACCACATCTTAACAGTAACTAGCGAAAACAACTTGTGAGGATGGGTGAGAATGGGAGAAGGGAGAAAAATGAAAGGTGATAGTAAGATGCACTGTTCTTAATAAACTGGCATGTTGACTCAAAACCCCTCTATACAACTAAAGATTTTTTTTAAAGGTGCAGTGAACTAAATAACCCCATGCTGCTGCTCACATGTATGGTATATATGTGTACACTGGTATATGTTATAGACCGTGATAGACAATTTGCTCCAGGAAAGTTAGAATGAGCTTGTGACTTTAAATGAACATCATTATTCCACAATACTGTGAAATTTGGGAAATTATGTAATCACTTAATCACACACACACACACACACACAAAAAAAAAAAAAACACCAGAAAACTAGAAGTGGCGTGATGGCTCAAGTGGTAGAGCATGAGCCTTGAGCTGAATTGTTCAGGGACAGCTCCCAGGCCTAGAGCTCAAGCCCCACGACTGACAAAAAGAGAGAGAGAGAGAGAGAGAGAGAGAGAGATCTTTCATGGGATTGTTTCTAACATATTTATAATATTATGTCTTTGTTGCCTTGTATGTCCCTCCCCCATGGTACAACCCCTGCTTTCACTATATATGATGTGGGTATATGTGGAGGGGAAGGGAAAAAACAAATTGTTAAAACAGGGATACAGAAGGACTCATTGCAACAATGAGATGTACAAGTCGTTATGTCGAAAAATGAACTTTACAACTTTGGTGGGGGGACAGGGGAGGAGGATTCGAAGGGATTGGAGGCTACAATGCTTGATAAGAAATATGCTCATTATCTTACCCATGTAATTGTAACCCCTCTGTACAGTATTTTCACAATAAAAATATATTTTTTAAAAAAAAGGTGCAGTGAGCCTGAGCCCAGAGTTCAAACTCTAGTATCACCAAATAAACAAACAAAAACATAGACTATCATTATCATACCAAAATAATTCCTGAACAGCATCGAATTTCCCACTATCCTGTTTTTGTTTACCCAAATTAGAATACAAATAGGATCATAAATTGCAAATGCTTTTAAAGTTTAAGTCCCTCTTTTTTTTAACTTATTCCACCCATTGTCATTTTCTTTAAATTGTATTAGAAAAAAGTGTCATTTGTTCTATACTTGCTCATAGTATTGTGCTACAGATCATATTCTCTCCATCCCCTTATAATCATTATTTTCATATTTGATGCTTTTGTTAAAGACTAAATTAAACAATAGTATACCATACCATACCATGCCATACATACTTTTCTCTGGCTTCCTGTTTTCATTCAATCCTAGCAATTCTGCAAGGTAGGCTATAGAATATTCATTTTTTAAATGTCTGTGTATTACTTTACCATATGGATATCTCACAGATGACCTAACCAGTCCCTTACTAGTAAACATTTGAAAGATACACAGTTGAGTTGTTTAAGTTCATTGTTACTACAAACAGTGCTACAAGGAAGAGCCAATATATATCCTTGTATTTCTGCCAGAGTATCCTGGAACACATTTCTAGAAGGGAAACTTTTGTTAACAAAGGATAATTGCGTTTGCAATTCTGCTAGAAGTTACAGAAACTCCAGGCCCTTTGTTTTTTTTTTTTTTTTTGGCTAGTTGGGGGCTTGAACTCAGGGCCTGGATTCTGTCCCTGAGCCTCTTTTTGCTCAAGGCTAGCAATATACCACTTGAGCTACAGTGCCACTTCTGTCTTTTTCTGGGTGGTTTATTGGAGATAAGAGTCTCATGGATTTTTCTGCCTGGGCTGGCTTTGAACCACAATCCTCAAATCTCAGCCTCCTGAGTAGTTAGGATTACAGGTGTGAACCACTGGCTCCCAGATGCTCCAGGCTTTTCTGAGAGAGGCTAACTTTTCATCTCAGGCTGACCTTGAGTTTTTTTACTCTCCTGTCTCAGCTTCCAGAGTGCTGGGATTATAGACATATGCTATTATGCCCAGCCTCAGAAGCTCTGTTTTCAAAATACAATGTCTGGAAGTTCGGTTTTAAGAGGTATCATGCAACAGATCCTATTTTAGTTATCTACTGCTATATAACAAATCACCCCCAAAGTAGTATAAAACAAATTTATTATTTCTCAAGTTTGTGTAGTTTGGATGAGAGTCCTCAGGTATAGTTGTCTCTGTAAGGTTCATGGGAAAGGAAACCACCACATGGTTTAGGCAGAAAAAGTTTATTGGGGGTGAAGGGAGGGGAGAGCAAACTGCGAACCCACAAGAGATGTATGCATGCGGAGACCGTGGGAAAGGAAGAGTGGAGTCAAGTCGGATTATATAGGGAAAGGTAGGAGGTGGGACCACAGTGGATGCAAAAGTGATTTCAGAGCCTGGGGAACCTCTCACTGTCTGAGGGAGGTGTGGCCAAGGTGGCTCAGGAAATGACCTCAGCGGATGAGGAAGTGACCTCAGAGGATGAGGAAATGACTTCAGAGCCTGGAATCCTTTGTTGACTTACCCAGGTGATTGAGAGTCAGGTAATTACCACGCGGTTTGGCAGACCAAACGGTTTCTGCTTCTTATAAAGAAGGCTGGCTGGAATTTAAGAAGTTCTGCACATTCCACGCATCACTTTCAGTGGATAGAATGATGACTGGACACTGGCTGGACTGCTCTTTCTTCCTGCAGTTTCACATCACCCCAAGTCCAAGCATCTTTGTTAGGTCTGCCGGGGAAAACAGACCCTCCCTCCTTCCTCTTCACCTGCCTGAAACCAGTATCACCTGTCAATCACCTGACTGCGTGTCAACAAAGGATCCCAGACTCTGAGGTCACTTCCTCATCCCCGAGGTCATTTCCTGAAACGTCCTGGTCCTGCCTCCCTTGGACATGAGAGGTTCCCTAGGCTCTGAGATCACTTCTGCATTTGCTGTAGTCCCACCTTCCTGCCTTTCCCTATATATAATCCAGCTCAACACGAGTCCCCTCCTCTTTCTCCTTTTTCTCTTTCTCCTGCTGGCTGGCAGTTTGCTCTCCCTACAATAAACTCTTTTCTGAATGAACTATGTGGCAGGTTTCCTTTCTGGCGAACCTTACAATCTTGAACATGGTACTTTTATCACTAGTGTAAAACCTGAAGTTCTTCCATCTCTTAAGAACCAGACCCCAAATGACACAATATTATTTCTTAGCATTCTGTTCTCAAAAGTAGTTACAAGGTCATCCAGACTCAAGGGGATGGAAAATGGACTCCATTTCTTTAGGGGGGCGGGGGTGGAGGGAGCTTGCAATGTCAATGTGTACATATGGATATGAAATAAATCATCGAGAATCAAAACCAAACAGAAACAAAAGAGTGTTTCATTTCTTTTTTCTGTTGCTTGCTTGCTTTCCTTCTTTCTCTCTTTCCCTCCCTCACTCCCTCCCTTCCTTCCTTTCTTTTTCTTTCCCTCTTTCTTTCTTTCCTTCCTTCCTTCTTTCTTTCTCTCTCTCTCTCTTTCTTTCTTTCTTCCTTTCTTCATAATAATAAACATGATACAGAGTCCTAAGTCTTGTGGTACTTATATTCCAAATGGGAAACTTATGAACATGATAAGGAATACAAAGAGATAGAAGAATATCCTGTCCGAGAGGAAGTTACAATGTTGTTAAATGGGGGATGATAAGCAACTATGATCTAGCTAAATCCAATTGAAGGGAATGGAAAGACATGTACAACTTTGTATAAGGAAGAGAAACAGAGCATCTGCTGTATCTACAACACAGAGAGGAATTCTGTGGAGGAACAGACAATACTGAGGAGTGCAAGATTTTGAAGAAAAAGGAATAATTTTAGCCTGGAGATGTGAGGAAACACTTATGGTAGGAGAGAGAAGAACTGGGAACTAGAATCTTTCCCAGTTTATCTAATGGCAAATTTGAAGTCCCAGGGCCAGCTGTGGGGTTAGTGCTTCTTATCCAGATAGCTTCTTTCCAAGATGATCTCTTAATACTTTCGGAGGGAGGAAGACAAAATGGAGATTTAAAATGGACTGATTTACCTAGAAGGTAATATAGTTCTACATAAAACAATATATTTTCAAAGACAAAAACTGGAGTCCTATGCTCAAGACAGATATTCAATACTTAGTCTGTAGTACACATATCTCTATACCATCTCCTTTGGTGAGCTCAGTCTTACAGCTTTGCATAGAATCTAAATGCTAATGACTCATAAAACGCTTTCTTCATCTCTTGACATCTTGCTGTACTCATATGTCAACTGTTTGATTTACATTTCTACTTGGAGGTCTACTAGGCACTGTAAGATTCACATGGCTTTAACCAAATTTTTAGTTATTCCCCAGAAAAACTCATTTTCATCACTCTTTTCCTATATTTAGCAATGTAAAATGTGAAATCAGAAACAGAACAAAATTACTGATTATTAAAAATGGGACCAAATATTACAGGTAGAACCCATCTGTAGAGAGAAACTTTAGGTCAAATGGCCAGTAGTCAGTCTAAGGCTTTTCCAGCCTTACTAAAAAGCAAAAGACCATCTTTCCCTCAAGTATACCGAGCTAGCAGCTTTGCAGTTTACCACAAGCTTTGCTGAAGACCACTGACAATCTTGAGGCTTATCATCAGCTGTACTGAGTTGCTGTGTTAGTCAGGAGCTTATAATAAAAATCATTTCTGTAAAATAGACTACCCCTCCCAAGATTATGTTTTGACTTTTTTTTGTAATCCAAAGATACGTTTGGCTTTTTGTAATCAAGTATGAATAGCATTGATAATATGTCATGCTGACCAAGTCAAGATCATGTTTTACCTATACTTTTTGCAACTCAAGGCTATGTTTTGCTTCTGTAACCTTGCTTAGTTGCTTTGGCAAACATCACCTACCTGTAACCCCTTCCTATAAAAATCCCCCATGAAAAGCAAATGGGACTATTCTCCAAAGCTCTGCCATCTGGAGAGAGTCGCCAATTGGCTAATAAAAGGCTTCCAGCCAGATTGACTAAGGGTTAGGGACTCCTTTTGCTGATTGTGAGTTCAAGTCCCACCTGCCCAGGGAAGTTGGGATACTTCAAGCAACACCACCAAATTCTACCAAATTACTCAGGACAAACCATTGAGTCCTTCCTTCCTTCCTTCCTTCCTCCCTCCCTCCCTCCCTTCCTTCCTTCTTCTTCCTTCCTTCTTTCTTCCCTTCCTTCCTTCTTCCCTTACTCCCCCTTCTTTTCTTCCTTCCTTCATTATATAGTCTAGGCTATCCTGGAACTTCTAGTACTCCTGGCTCTGCCTGTCATGTGCAGGACTTACAAATGTGTTATCATACCCAGCAGCGATCTAATTTTTAATCCAAGCGTGCGTTTATCTTTACAGAGAACCTAACTACATTATCTCTGGCTCTTTCTCCCCCCCCCCGCCCCCCTACATCCATTCAATCAGTTAGTCCTGTCATCTTTGCTTCAGAATTCAACTATTTCTCAATACCCAGCACCAGGCCACCAGCATTCTCTCCTTTCAACTGATCTCTTGCTTCTTCTCATATTCTCCTCTGTCTATTCCCTTCACAACTGCCAGAGTAAATTTTTGGAAGGCTTCAGATAGCTCTAAGGGCTTTATCTTGCCTTACTCGACCTTCCAGGGACTAGACTATTCTAGTCCCTGACCATTGCTCAAACCTTACTTTAGGTTCTACTTTCTTTTCCTTACAACTCTCTGGCTACATTGGTTCTCTCTCTCCTCTCTCTGACTGTACTTGGGTTTGAACTCAGGGATCAGGTGCTCTACCACTTGAGCCACATGGCTTGCTTTATGTTTCTTAAACATGTCTGACCTCATTGCTTCCCCTGGATGCCTCTTCCAAGATCTTTGTCTGCACACTCATCATCCTTGTCCTTCTCAGCTCCACAGCACTATACAGGCACCTTTGCTGACAGACCTACCTAAAGAAGCACACAATTAAATTTACTAGCCAAGTACATTGATAAATAACAGACACAGTCCTGGCTCTTATGCTATTTATATTCTGACTGGTAGAAGATAGAATGTAAAAGATCTCGCTACTGTTTTATAGTCTTCATAATACTGATCTTACTACTGAGGATATAGCTCAGTGGTAAGGTGATTGTCTAGCATGGGTGAGGTTCTAGGTTTGATGTATAGTGCCACAAAGCAAGGAAGTGATTATATTCTAAAAAGCATGGGTTCATTTTCTTGTTAATGTCTAAATACACAACAGCAAAGAAAGCTAGGACAGAGACATAGACTATCATGCTTTCTACAGTCCTCTCAGCTCTTACAATGGTGCTTAGCATATGGCTGGATCAACTGGTCAAATACATGAACATGCTTGCATGTATTGTATAACATCACTGTTAGGAAGGAAAATTTTGTTAGAGGAAAGCAACTTATAATGTCTCCTCGGCTGAATAATATCCTTCCAAATATGGATCTCTAACTCAGCTTGGCAACTTTATACTAACATAAGGGTTATTGGACTCACTCTTGGTGTTACTATGTTAGCTGGTCAAAACAGTTGGGAGTGCCAGGGGCCAGGAGCTCATGCCCATAATCCTAGCTACCCTGGAAGCTGAGATCTTAGAATCGCAGTTTGAATCCAGCTCTGGCGGGACATGAGACTCTTATCTCCAATTAAATCTCCAATTAACTACCACCAATAAAAGCTGGAAGTAGAGCTAATGCTTAAGTGGTAGACCACTGCCTTTAGCACATAAAGGTCAGGGAAACTGAGGCCCAGAGTTCAAGCCCCAGACCTTTGTATACACACACACACACACACACACACACACACTCATTTTGAGAGAGCAATTTAAAGGAAGGAATTATTATTGTTGTTATTATTTTTGTTGGTCATGGGGCTTCAACTCTGGGCCTGGGAGCTGTCCCTGAGCTCTTCAGCTCAAGGCTAGCGCTCTACCACATAAGCCACAGTGCCGCTTCTGGTTTTCTGGTGGTTTATGGAAAATAAGAGTCTCAGAGACTTTCCTGCCCAGACTGGCTTTGAATAGCAATCCTCAGATCTCAGCCTCCTGAGCAGCTAGGATTATAGGCATGAGCCACCGACACCTGGCAGGAAGGAATTATTTATTAGGGCTTAGTTTCAGGGGTTTCAATCCATCATAGTTGAGGGATATGGCAGAGTAGAGTCACTCACATCATGACATCCAGGAGGCAGAATGGAGCAGGAACAGGAAGGGGCTAAGGCAAGTAATAACCCCAAGGACACATGTCCAGTAGCCTCTTTCCTTCAGTCAGGACCCACCTTCCACAGTCCACATTTCCTCCAAATTAATTGTCTATTCAAATTTTGAATCCATCATTAAAAATCTAAATTGTCTCATGAAATTCCCTGAGGTATGTCTGTATGTATCTTTCAACCAAATCAAGTTGACAACCATAATTAACTAACATAGGTAGCTACTAGGGAAATGCAGTCAGACTAATTATAGTAGAACAATATATATTTCCTGAAGGACAACATACCTTGACTTCCTACAAAAATGTTCTTCCAAAGTTTTGTTAAACATTGTGTTTGGTTTATGGTTTTGATGGTATTTCCTTTGTTCCTTTGACACAAATAATCATGAGCTAGCTAGAACCAAATAGAGATAAAGGAAAGACAAACACAACTTTGTGAAAGCAGATGGAAACAAACACAGATTAGAGCCCAGTTCAGTACCCTAATATAAACAAGGTTGAACCTCACTTCCTATCTTCATGCTAGAAAAACTGCAGAGTCCTTCATGGTTCACTTTCTTCCTCTTGCAAATCTGGATAATTAAGTGTATCCTTCCTAAATCCCTGTGAAATAGATACCACTTTATGTCACAGAATTATGGGATGGCAGGCCCCTAGGCACCTTGGGAATCATCTAATCTATATCCAGTGTAGAACTAAAGCCTACTGAGTGTGATTACCCATACGGACAGTTTATGATTGCCAAGATTTGAACTAGAATTTGGTTATCCTTAGGCTAGTGTTCTTTCTGCCTCACTATACTGTGACATTTTGTTCTGTTGCTTAGCTTTTAGTGGAGAGGGGGCATAGTCGTTATCTTCTATTATCTCATATGATCTGTGAGGATATGGTCATAATGTGCTTCTCCCACAGTGTTCAGTTGGTTGTAAGTAAATATACTTTTTCAATGAAGGACTGGCCTGCCTACCTCCTTTTCCTATTGTAAGCATCTTCTAAACTCCACTCATTCATGAAAGCGCGCCACTGTTTTCTTCTCTTCTGTGATTCTTTATTCTTAGACTTCCATAGCTGGTCTCTAGCACCTGACAACCTGTCTAGTCAGTTTCCTGCCCTTCTGTTGAGAAGTGATTTTTCCCTACCCACCCCATGCCCCATCATAAACCATAACCCAAATCTTGACTCTAAACTTCCATTATTTGATGACCACCTCCTGTCTTCCTACTTGACTTATGTTCCCCCTCCTACCATTCCCATCAGAAACTTGGATTTTTTGGGCACTATCCATTTCCATCCCCTCCCTCCTCCGCCCCCAGGCTTCCTCTTCTTACTCTCCATCTAGCTGGACTCCAGGGTTCCATCATGTTATTTCTTTGTGTTCACCTGTATTTCCCTTGCCCCTGTCTTCCTCCACCACTTGCCTGGAAAAATGCCAATATTAGTTAAAGCCAACTCTCTGCCTATTCTTTTCCCATTCTCAGCAAATGAAAAAAAAAACCTGATTAAAATAGTCACAGCTCTGCCAATCACAAATGATGGCAAGGCCTTCAGCTAGTGCCCAAAAACCATACTTTCTCAAGTCATCCTTCTCCTACACTTCTTAGCAATGTGATCTCTCTAAATTCTGCACTCTTGATGCCCAGTCCTCATTCTTACCTGATCTTTTGCCTATTGATTCACTGTGGAAAAAAGTAAAATTAAGCAAGAAAGAACTACCACCATCATCTCTAATAATCAATTCTCTCAATTCCACACAACTTTTATTCTTTAAAATGAATGCAGGGTTCTTACTGTTATTTAGGTTAATTTCTTAATCTCTCTCTCCTCTTAGTCACTCTCTCTCTCTCTCTCTCCATGTATCCTATGGCCCAGTTTTGTGACCCTCCTGCCTTAGCCTTGTAAATGCTGAGCATGCACTACTACAACTGGTTAAATCCTTATTGGGAGACAATTCTCCATGTGTCTTAGACATTTCTTTCAGACTATGATGTTAAGATATTTTCTTAAGCTGGGCACCAGTGGTTCATGCCTGTTATCCTAGCTACTCAAGAGGCTGAGATCTGAGGATCGCAGTTCAAAGCCAGCCCAGGCAGGAAAATCTGTGAGACTCTTATCTCCAAGTAACCACCAGAAGAAAACCAGAAGTGGCACTATGGCTCAGGTGATAGATTGCTAGCCTTGAGCTGAAGAGCACAGAGACAGTGCCTAAGCCAAGTTCAAGCCCCATGACTGACAAAAAAAAGAAAGAAAGAAAGAGGGCTGGGAAGGTGGCTCAGTGGTAGAGCGCTTACCTTGCATGCATGGGGCCCTGGGTTCAATTCCTCAGCACCACGTAAGCAAAGAGAAAAAAGCCAGAAGTGGCGCTATGGCTCAAGTGGTAGAGCACTAGCCTTGAGTTGAAGAGCTGAGGGACAGCACCCAGGCCCAGAGTTCAAGCCCTACGACCGGACCCCCCAAAAAGAAAGAAAGAAAGAAAAAAAGAAAAAAAGCTATTTGTTTAATGAACAGCCTTGAAAAACTCTGGAAAATACTGTCTCTGGATCAAACAGTGAAAAGACTTCCCAGTATAATAAACATAATGTTTCTCTTTAGAGAAAAATATGCATCTTTATCACCCAGTCTAAAAGACTCAGGTTCTTATAGCTCAAAATTCCTCACTTAAAACTTACTGCATGTACAATGAGTCACCTTGCCTTCTTCACATTGCTTTGTGGAAATTGAGACTAGAGACTAGAGTTGTGAGAACCAAATCCTTTGTCTCTAACTCAGGAATTTCATGTTTATTAAGCATCCATGCAACTGGCTGTCTAATTTACTAGTTTGCAAGGATGATAAAATCCAAGGCCATTTAGTTCTTGCTATGCTTTCTATCTGAACAGTATCTCCTTTCTTCCTGCCTTCTCTAGGACTCAGCTCCTCAGTGCATCTACTTTCCCTTTTGTATAACCATACCCTTTCCCTTTCCCTTTCAACTGTTCCTACATCTGTATACATGATGCAGTACTTACTGCCTGTAGTACAGGACCAAGTTCCCCTAAGTTTCTCATTCTTCTCTTCCTACTACTGTTGGGTCTCTGCGGTCCTTTGAATCAAGATGACTTGGAAGACTTGTGTTCCTCTTTTCTACTTCTCTCTTGTTTCAATTACATTTTTACTTATAATGTTTTCTGTAAACTAGAAGCCTTTGAATAGTCTAATCCAGTGGCCAGGACTCAGTTTCTTTTTGTCGGTGTTAGCAGCATTCACCCATTGAATGTTCCTTTTTCTTGACTTTCTGTCACAGTTTCTGGTTTGGCTTCTCCAAGTTTCATTGCTAGCTCTCCCTACTCTATTGAGATCATGATTCTGTATTTTTTTCTCTTTATTCCACTAATCTATATATTAAATTTGATGTTTTTCAGATACTAAATTAACCTTACATTCCTGAAATAAATCCCGCTTGGTCATTAGTACATATGTATGTGTACATATATATTATATATAATTTTATTCTTATTAAGGTTTTATACAGGGGGGGAGGCTGGGAAGGGATGTGAAGGGTAAACAAAGGAGGAGGCTGCAATGCTTGATAAGAAATGTATGTATTATCTTGCCCATGTAATTGTAACCCCTCTGTACAGTATGTTCACAAAAAAATAAAATAAAATATATTTTAAAAAGAAAAAAAAGGTGTTATATAGAAAGAGTTACCATTTCACAATTAAAGTAATACATACATTTCTCTTTTGGACAATGCCACCCTTTCCTTTGCTTTCCTTCACTTTCCCCCTCCCATTCTTGCTCACAAGTTGCATAGTTCATTTCCACATAGTATATATACTGAATACTATGAAATACATATTGCTTTTACATTGCTGAATTCAGTTTGACAAGAGAAAAAATGGTGTATAGTTTTCTCATATATATTTGTGTGGCTTTACTATCAGGTTATTAAAAGGGTAATACTAGCCTCAGAAAATAAGATGGGCAGTGTTTTCCAAAAGTTTATAAAGTATTGTCCTTTTTGTTTTTATAAATCCCCAGTCAAGTCATCTGATCCTGAACTTTTCCTTGTGAGATTTTAAATTATCAATTCAATATCTTTATGTGTAATAGGCTTATTCCAATACTTTGCTTCTTCTCTAGTCAGTTTGGTTATTTGTGTAAATCTAGAAATGTATCTACTTTAATGTTTTTTTCAACTTGTTGACATTGATTTATACATAATATTTCCTTATAGTCACAACTTTTGTAGAGTTGGTAGCAATATTCTTCTTTCATTCTTGAATTTAGTAATTAGTTCTGTTTCTCTTTTCTTGCCCATCTAGAAAAAGTATGTCTATTTTGTAAATCTTTTTAAAAAGATCAATCTTTGGAAGTTATTTTTTCCTCTCTACTATTTTTCTGCTCTGTTGTTTACTATTTCATTCCTTCTGCTTGCTTTGGGTTCATCTTTGTCTTTGACTTTTGGTTTCTTGAGGCAGATACTAACTAAGGATCTTAATTTAAGACCTTGTTTCTTTTCCAATATAGGCAACTAGCTTTATAGTTCTAGCATTGCTTTACTTACATCCTATAAATTTTCATGATATTTTTATTTTCATTCAGTCCAATTTATTTAATTCATCTTGTGATTTCTTCAACTTATAGGTTATTTAGATGTGTTTTAAATTTTCTAAATATTTCTTTCTGTTCTAGACCTCTAACATAATTGCAATGTAATCAGATAATGTGATCCATATAGTCTCAATCTTTTTATTGTATTGAGGCTTATTTCAGCATATGGTCTATTTTTGAAATTTTTCTCTGTATACTTGAAAACATGTGCTGTTAGGTCATTTGGTGGAGTAGTCTGTAATATTGGTTGTCAAGTTAAGTTTATAGTGGAATATTGAAACCTCACTTTTTTGGTTTTTTCTGGGGGGTCAGTTGTGGGGCTTGAACTCTGGGCTTGGGCGCTCTCCCTCAGCTCTTCAGCTCAAGGCGAATGCTCTACTGCTTGAGCCACAGCACCATTTCCGGGTTACTAGTGGTTTATTGGAGATGAGAGTCCCATGGACTTTCCTGCCTGGGCTGGCTTGGAACCATGATTCTCAGATCTCAGCCTCCTGTGTAGCTAGTGTTACAGGCGTGAGCCACTGGTGCCTGGCTCCCTTTTTTTTTTCTGGTGGTCTTAAGGCTTGAACTCAGGACCTGGGCACTGTATCTGGACTTTTTGTTCAAGGCTAGTACTCTGCAACTTGAGTCAAAGCTCCACTTCTGGCAGTTAACTAGAGACAAGAGTCTTACAGACTTTCCTGCCAGGGCTAGCTTCGAACTGATATACTCAGATTTCAGTTTACTGAGTAGGTAGGATTAGAAGTGTGAGCTACCAGTACCCAACAACATCTGCTTTTTAATTGAGGGGTATTGAGTTTATTCATATTTGCTTTCCTTTTGCCATAATTTATTGCCATTTAATTAATTAACTAGTTAATTAATGTGGTCTCACACATGCTAAGCACTACCACTGAGCCCATCCTTTCTTTTGCCATTTGGACAACTGTTTGCTGTGAATATTTTTTTATTTCAATGAGGTAGCTGAGGAAAAATTTTAAGCATATGTAAAATGCTAATGATTTAAGTGATATCTCACTGAAAGAAATATGTAAAAATACAGAAAAAGACTATATTACATTTCTGCCATTCAAACATAGCTTCTTTTAATATTATTATATACTTTCTTCCAGGATTTTTCTAGTTATTTTTTCCTATTCATAGATGTTTAGTTGTTTTTTGTTTTGTTTTGTTTTTTGTTTTCTGGGTGGGGCCTGAACTCTGGGCCTGGGCACTGTCCCTCAGCTCTTCAGCTCAAGGCTAACTCTACCACTTGAGCCACAGAGCCACTTCCAGCTTTTTCTGCTTATGTAGTGCTGAGGAATTGAACCCAGGGCCTCATGCATGCAAGGCAAGCACTCTACCACTGAGCCACCTTTCCAGCCTCTACTTGTTGGTTTTTAAGTTTATATTATATACATATATATTGCATATCTTTTTCTAATTCAGTTTATTATATACATTTTCTATGTGTTTCAACCACAGAAGTACCATCACAGAGATACTTGCAAGAATTAGGTAAAGAAGCACCCAGAAGGCTTCTAAATAAATGAAACAATTCTGAATAGCCCTATTGTTGAAATAACTGCATTTGTCAAAAAGTTGGACACGAGAGGGTTGGGATGGAACAAGGTATTTTAGAAACATCTGTTGTACCATGAGTCTTGGTGCTGTTAATTTGGTTTTACTTCTCTACTGACTTTGTGAAATAAAACAAAGGAAAGGCATTTGCTCTCATTTTTGTAGATCTCTTCTTTAAAATGACTAGACTTAATTACTTGGGACAATGAAGCACATTTTTTAGACTACTGATTATATATGTGCATATGCATATAGTCTCACATGCTATCAATGTTGTATGAAATGTTCCTTCAAAAGTTCATGTGTTGGAAGTTTGATCCCTAGCTGGTAGAGCTACTAACAGGTGATCAGATCCTGAGGCCTCTGACCTAATCAATTTAATCCATTGGTGGATTTATAATCCATTGGGAGGTGGGGCCTGGCTGGGGAAGTAGATCACTGGGAGCATGTCTTTGAAGGGTGTATCTTGTCCTGGGCCCTTTCTAGTCATTCTCTCTTTTCTGGCCATCATGAGGTAAGCATCTTTCCTCCGTTCCAGGCCCTTCCACCAAGACGTTCTGCCTTACCAGAGCCCAGAAACAGTGTAGCCAGCTGAATATGCACTGGAACCTTTGAAATCATGAGCCAAAATAAATCTTTATGTTGTTCTCTCAGGTGCTGGTCAAAATGATGAAAAGTCTGACTAATACACTAAAGCTTACCAATTTTATAGTATTTAACACTTTTGTTAGCTTATGTTTCTGATGATGCCTTTTTTCTGTAAGAAAAAGTTTATTTAGGTGATTAAATGCATACAAGTTCATTACTATATATCTTAATTGATATTTCCTTTTACAATAATGACGTTATCTGTTTATACTTTTTTTTTGCCTGTCCCAGGATTTGAACTCAGGGAGGGCCTGGGCACTGTTCTTGAGCTGCTGCTGCTTCCTCCTCCTCCTCCTCCTCTTCTTCTTCTTCTTCCTTCTTCTTCCTTCTTCTTCCTTCTTCTTTCTTCTTCTTCTTCCTCTTCCTCCTCCTCCTCCTCTTCCTCCTCCTTCTTCTTTTTGTTGTTGTCATGGGGCTTGAACTCTAGGCCTGGGCACTATCCCTCAGATCTTCAGCTCAAGGTAAGCGCGCTACTGCTTGAGCCACAGCGCTACTTCCAGTTTTCTTGTGGTTTATTGGAGATAAGAGTCTCACGGACTTTCCTGCTGGGGCTGGCTTTGAACCATGATCCTCAAATCTCAGCCTCCAGAGTAGCTAGGATTACAAGTATGAGCCACTGGTGCCCAGCTCCTTGAGCTTCTTTTGTTCAAGGCTAGCACTCTATCATTTGAGCCACAGCTCCACTTGCAGCTTTTTCTGTGTATGCTAGGCAAGCACTCTAACACTAAGCCACATTCCTAGCCCCTATCTGTTTATTCCTACCAATCTTTTTTACCTTAAATTCTTTTAGCTAATGTTAATGTTACTAGATGAGCAAACCCTTTGATTAGTATTTTCTTGGCATATAGTTCCTTTTAAAATTCTTTCCACCTTGGAAGTGGCGCTGTAGCTCAAGTGGTAGAGCACTAGCCTTGAGCTGAAGAGCTGAGGGGGAGCGTTCAGGCCCAGAGTTCAAGCCCCATGACGGACAAAAAAAAAAAAAAATAAATAAAATAAAATTCTTTCCCCACAAGTTATGATAATGTGTTGTTTTAACCCTATATCTTGCAAAAAGCACATTGCTATTCTAAAAACTTCTAGTATATTGTTGTTGTCATTTTTTTTTTTTTTTGGTTGGTTGTGGGGCTTGAACTCTGGGCTTGGGCGCTGTCCTTCAGCTCTTCAGCACAAGGCAAGTGCTCTACCACTTGGGCCACAGAGCTACTTCTGGTTTTCTATTTTTTTATTGGAGATAAGAATCTCATGGACTTTCGTGCCCAGGCTGGCTTTGAACTGCGATCCTCAGATTTCAGCCTCCTGAGTAGCTAGGTTTACAGGTGTGAGCCACCGGCACCAGGCTTTGTTGTCGTCACTTTTGTATAGACAGGTCTAACCCATTTACATTTATTGCGATGAACAATATACTTGGGTTTCTTCCCATAATCCTATTTGAGTTACCTATTTACTATCTTGTTAATTCTTCTTTTCTTTTTGCCAACAACTAGGTTTTTCTAGGCCATTGTTTTTCTCTCTATACATTTGGAAGCTACATTTTATCTCTTACTTTGGTAAATAAATGTTTCACATGCATATTAGAAAGAAAACTTTGTTATATTTAAGGCAGCCTATAATCTTTTAGACACTATTTCTATTGTAGGAGAATTCTCTGGTTATAAATCTCATCTTCTTGGAATAGGGTTTAGAATTTACAACCATAATGCAATCCTGTGCCATAGGCTCATGCTAAGTAGCAGTGCCTATAGAAATTTGAGGGAGGTGAGGACACAAGCTCTCTGCAGCTTCCACTTTCCTGCTTTCAAGATCAAGTTTCTGACACAGAATTGGCTGACAGCAATTGATGCTGACAGCAGGGGCAAATTAAGAAAAGTTGAGCTCCTGGCACTTGGTACTTGATGGAAACAGCAACAGTTTATCATGTCAGTTCTGTTTCACATTTTATATCACTTTTTCAAGAAGATTAGCCCCAGTTTGTTTTGCTAGCTCTTCCAATGACTATGAGAGCTGTTATCTTTTTCTTTTTCTTTTTTTTTGGGTCTGGTCGTGGGGCCTGAACTCTGGGCCTGGGCGCTGTCCCTCAGCTCTTCAGTGCCACTTCCGGCTTTTTTCTTTTTGCTTATGTGGTGCTGAGGAATCAAACCCAGGGCCTCAGGCATGCAAGGCAAGCGTTCTACCACTGAGCCACCTTCTCAGCCCAAGAGAGCTGTTATCTTTTTAAGAAACCCCTGCATGGATTCTGTACTTTTCAACAAAGAAACTTAACCAATATAATAACTTGTCAAAATCCAAAGTTAAGGAATATTTCACTTCTGAATAAAGTTAAGTCTAGCTACTTTAACTCTGAATTTCCTCCTACTATAATAATCTACTATATTTCTAAGACCAATATTTAAATTTTCCCTTTTTAAGAATTCTAAAATGTTAACACCTAAAATAAGATACTATGGACTTAGTCTGACGAAGATATTTGATAATTCATTTGCTTAGCCATCTCACTTTATTATTTTTAATTCAGCTTTTTTCTTGTTGGGATTTATTTATTCCTTAGGATTTCTTTCAGTGGGCATCTATGCGCCTACTTGAAAGATAGTTTAGGCAGGCACAGAACTCTAGTTTCTCAGTTAGGTCTCTTAATAGAGATGTTTTCTGCCATCTCCCATTACCTATTATTAATGACAAATTTGCTGACAAGATGACTGTCATGCCTTTTTTGCTAATCTGACTTTCTCAGAGGAAGAGTTTAACATTTTTCTTATTGTGTTTGATATTCTGTAATTTTACTACTACTTGTAGGCCCCACTTAAAAAATCCTATTCATACTTGTTTCTTTCTTTGATATAATCACTCATTTTTCCTCTTGAAATATAATCACAGCAGGGCCGGTGGCTCATGCCTGTAATCCTAATTACTCAGGAGGCTAAGATCTGAGGATCGCAGTTCAAAGCCAGCCCAGGCAAGAAAAGCCATGAAACTCTTATCTCCAATAAACCACCAGAAAGTTGGAAGTGGTGCTGTGGCTCAAATAGTAGAGTGCTAGCCTTGAGCTGAAGAGCTGAGTGACAGCAACCAGGCCCAGAGTTCAAGCCCCATGACTGACAAAAAAATAAAAAATAAAAATATATGTAAATATATAATCACAGACATTCTTATCTATATATTCTACTTCTCTATCAATAAAATGTCTTAGATTTATACTGAATGTTCTGATGATACTATCTAGGGCTCTGAACTTTGCTGTATTGGCAGTCAATTGTAGTCATTCTCTATTTCAGGCTCTTCATCAAAATCATTTTTATAAGACAGGGATTTCTAGCTCAAAACCCCCTCTGGAGTTGTCATTTCCAACCACATAACTGCTTTTCTGGCTTTGGAGGACGGCATGCATCCAAGCTCCACCATTGATTAGTCATCAGTGAAACTATTTGGTTAACTCTAGGCATACTTAGCTCCTTTGAGCCCTTTTCCCACATAAAGAGGTTAATGAAGGGGCTGGGAAGGTGGCTCAGTGGTAGAGTGTTTGCCTTGCATGCATGAGGCCCTGGGTTCGATTTTTCAGCACTACATAAGCAGAAAAAGCTGGAAGTGGTGCTGTGGCTCCAGTGGTAGAGGGCTAGCCTTGAGCTGAAGAGCTGAGGGACAGCACCCAGGCCCAGAGTTCAGGCCCCATGACTGGCAAAACAAAAAGAGGTTAATGAAAAACTTACATGAGGTAAAGCATACCATGTAACAGTAAGTAACCAACATGCAGTAGCACAGTAAATAAAATTTGCCTAGTTCAAAGCAGTTGCTTCGCTGGTCATATCTGGATGTTTCAGACATGAATTCTGAATAGAGGCTATCATCACTTCTCTGATTTAGCAATAATGAATGGGTGAGGCATGGGTGCATGAGGCTACAACAAACAATCGGTCATTTCTGGAGATTTGTTAGGACTACTAGCTGCTTTATTATTACTGAGTATTTAATATGTGAACAGAGCTGCAGGCTGTAGTAAAGGAGAATAAGAGGAGAGAGAGAAAAGTGGGAAAAAGAGATGACTGAGAGCCTTTAGGTACCTGGGCCCCACTGGCTTCCACAATGTGAGACTCTTTGGATTACAGATTCCTTCAATATTTGAATATTTTATAATAAACAAGAATAATCTATAACAGTTAAAATATTACCAGAAATTGAACATAAATCTTATTTTACTTTATTGCTCAATGAAATATTTTTTTTATTTCCAATTATTCAAAGTATTAGTCTGACCAGCTGCAGAAATGTAGTTTTTTATATTAATATTAAATTTGAAGGGTTCTTCAGCTTTCCCACAGCCTTTCATATCATTATCTGGTTGGGTAGTGTGAGATGTGTAGGCCAGGTAATGATAAGTTTTTTAGTTTTTTAAACAAATGGTGAAACTGAGACTCAGATGATGCTCAAGGTGAAAATCCAGCTAGGTCTAAAGCATCCTCTATTAAGAGAGCTCATAGCCTACTATAATACAGAGATTGCACACTATAAAACAATAAATTATTGTTAAGTAGGAAATTTCAGAAGAGCCCTGCAAAGTTTTATTAGCTCAGTCATGTATAGTCCATAATTTAAATTCAAACACTTAAAAACACTTTGCCGTTTTCCTAATCAAGTTCCTGTTGTGTCTTTAAATTCTAGAACATTAACCTAAAGGAGAGATTACTGGAAGGGAGAGTGTGTATGAACTCTGGACTAAACAACTGCAGGGTTGAACAATCATACTTATGAATGATTTTTACACCCATTTAATAAGGCAGATAAAGCATTTGGTGGCTAGTAATCACATTCTAGTAAGAGTAACATAACAGCTTTGTTTTGGAGAACTCAAATGCTTTCACAACATTAACATTCACCTTCACTGAACTGATTGAGAGGTTGGATGACAGTGTTCCTATTTATCTGATGGTGTGGAAGAGGTAAAAGAACCAGGAGTTAAGTACTGGAGACCAAGCAAAAGCATCTGACTTCCTTTTTGGCCTCATCAGAACAGTTACATCGAAGTTAGAATTCCTCCATTTTAAGTAGCAAATATCATTTATGAGGAATGTAATTTTAGATAAGAAATGGTTTCAACAGAATTATGACAAAGAACACAGGACCAGACTATTTGGTAATCAGCAGTGTTTTTGAGCTTGTATTTGGATATTTTCATTTTTTTATGGTCCTAAAGATAAGTTTTCTTTTGTTGTTTTTTGCTTTAAGGTCAGCATGATGATAAAACAGTCAGTACTGGAATAGATTCCTGTTTCTTTAGACTGCCATTAGTTTCAAATCGATCCTCTAAATAAAGTCTGTCCCAAGAGACACAAGTGAATGTAGGGAAAGGGGGAATTTTAAAATACAAGCACGACGTCATAAATTTGTGTCCTAACCATCTGTACCTTTTATTAACCAGGGGCTGGAGCCGCCTGGGTGAACAGACAGGCATACAACCAATCTTCTCCCACACAAGCCTGGAATGGTAACAGTGTGCGGCTGCCTAAGAAAGAAAAGCCGTTTCAAGAGCTGTGGGGTGGGCGTGGGGGTGTGTGGCAGGGTGAGGGAGTCGTTTCTCTCCTCCATCCCAGGATGCTATATTATTGGAAATTGTGCACATCTTTATTTTTTTAATTGATTCTTTTCAAGTGGGAGGTAAAATCCTTCGGATACAAAAGAAGAAAGGAAAAAGATCTGCAAGATTGGCAGGGGAGCTTTCGGGAATGGGAACCGCATGCAGCTTTGACAGCCTGGGATTGGGACAGTGGGCAGTCAAAGGCTCATCCACAACCTGTGTGGCTGCAAAGACGACGCCCTTCCGTCCAGCGTGCCAGCATCACCCCCCCCCCCAAGCGGTGCACATCGCCCTGGACAAGGCAGTACCCCCTCGTGGCCACCGCTCACCCCACTCGCTGGGCTCATTCATCCTTCCCAACCAATTGGTGCATTCTCAATCTCCACGTGCAAGTCCAGTCCACCCGTCTCCCCGCCCCAGCCGCTCCCAGATCTCCTCTCTCACACCCCTTCCGGCCTCTCTCACCCGGCCTCTCAAACCCTCCCCAGCTTTTGGGGAGCACCCGCACTCTGCCTCCACGTGGGAATCCTAGCCCGTGGGCTACCCTTCCCCCCCTCCGCTTTCTCCCCTCCCCTCCCCACAGCGTTCCGGTTCCCCACCTCCAGCCTCGGGCTCCGCCCACCGTGCCTAGGGCGCGCGCCCAGCCCAGATACCTGGCTGCCCCTCCCCCGGCCCGCTCCCTGCCCGGAGCGCGCGCGCGCGCCGCCGATCGGCACCCACCCCTCTGGGCTTTCTTCTCCCGCCCCGCCCGCCGCAGGGGAGGGGGGGGAGCGAGCGAGCGAGGCGGCGTAGCCAATGGGCGTTCGGCTTACTCTAGCCTCTCCCCCGCGCGGCCGCCAATCACGGCGGGCGGTGGTGGTAATATTGTGGAGTGGAGTTTGGATGCCGCCGCTCCGCGGGCTGGAGCGGCGCGGCGGTGGCGGCGGCAGCGGCGGGGGCTGCCGGGGTATTTCGGGAAGGGGCGTGAGGAGAAGGAGACGGCGGCAGCGGCGAAGAGGACTACGCGAGGAAGCAGCCGAGGAAAAAAGAAAGGAAGAAAGAGGGCGGGGAGTCCTCCGTGGAGGAGGCGGGACCGGCCAAGCTCCTCACCTCTCGGCGGCGGCGGCGGGCGGGCGGGGAGGCGGTGCCGCCCCCTGCCCGCGTTGTCTTCAGCGAAGCCGGCCGCCGACCCGCTGGCCCCGGGCAGCGGCCCAAGCTGTTGGGGCGGGATCGGTGGGTCGGGTGGCAGCAGCGGCGACCGTCATGGCGTTCCTCAAACTCCGCGACCAGGTAGGTGAGGGGCGGCAGGGCGGGATCACGCCGCCGGGGGGGGAGGGGGGGAAAGGGCGGACCGGCGGTGGGCCCCCGGCTCGGCCGGGTGGCTCAGCTGCGGGGGACCGGGGCCGAGGCCGAGGCCCGGGCTAGGGCTGGCGCCGGCGCGTGACGGGGTTCTAATGACCGCGGGAGCCCCTCATGTCAGAGCCGCCCGGGCCCAGGGAAGCCCACGTGCCGCCAGGGGGCTTGCGGCCGCAGCCGGAGGGGCGGGTTCGGCGCTGGCTGCCTCAGGTCGGGCGCGCGGCCGGCCCGGCGCCTCCTCTTTCTTGCCAGGTGAGGCTGGGGCCTAACAGGTGGCTTTCCGCCGCAGGGCGGGAGCCGCGCTGGCAGCCGTGACCTCGGGTCACGACCTTGTGCTTGGGTTTGCTTCGCGGAATCGTTCGCGGGGCACCCACTCTCCTCTCTCCCGGAAACAACAAACAAAAAAACTGGTTGATTTCTTCTTGGAACTAGTTGTTAGTCTGTGGTGCAAGTTTCCAGACTTGTTTGCTTTTTGACATTTTGTACACCATCTTGGTTACTTTTCTTGTCTGAGGAAAAATACCTGAAGTGCCACACACACACACACACAAAGACGTTGACACGCTGGAATTGGAAAAAAATACTTTGGGTCTAGAAATGAAATCACTACTAAATCTGAACGATTCATATATCTAAAAATGTTGGAAGAATAGTACTAAGGCTTTCAGGCAATGCATACGCTTTAGAAATTTTCTATCTCTTCTTTAAGGTTTGAGAAATGAACGTCTGATCTTTACCAAGTCGCGGAAACTTTAGTGCTGAATGCTTATTTTTGTCATTTGTTTTTCTGAACAGAAGATACTGAACAGATTTGAAAGGAAAGTAACTTGCATACATTGGGAAACTATTCCGAAAGTGAGTACCCCTTTTACAAAGACAAGGGGGAAAACTTGAGATGCAATTTTTATATTATTCCTTTGCAAATATTAGACCTCAAATTCAGTCTGCTTAATATGAATTTTCACTTCATAGATAATATTAGTGTTCATAGCCCTACCTTATGTATCATTTGGTACCAGGAAGGAGCTCATGTTACTATCAGGGTTTTGACAAAACACTGGTTTTTTTTTTTTTTAGTTTATACTTTGTATTTTAAATTACTTGTGGAACTTAACTAGCTTGATAGCCACTAGCCACCTATGGAAACTTTAATTAAAATGAAATAAACTCACTTCTTTAGTCTTGCTAACCATATTTGAAGTGCTCAATAGTCACAACTGTTGCTTACTGTATGGAACAGGACAGATAGAGAACACATCACAGAGTTATAGCAGACAATGCTGTTAATAACAGGTAAAGCATAAATCACATGTAATTATTGTACAGTTAGGAGCATGAAGACCAATATCTAGGTTTGATACTAATCTCATCTGGGAATACTTTGTGCTTCCATTTTTTGTTTCTAGTCCTACACTTTAGAAAAAAAGTTATTTTGTGACTTAGATCATTGTGTGAATTAGGAATCTGGTAAAACTTTATGAAAACACCCAACTCATCAAGTTTAAGCAGAAGCAGAATTACTTTAGTTGGAAATAAAATCTAGTTGCATCTTTGCACCTGAGTATTTAGGAATTGGAATTATGAAGCAGTTGTGACCCTCCTGTAATATTAGTAACCGTTGATACTTTATGATGATAATACTTTATGGTGATATTTACTTATTATTATTTTTTATTTTTTGGGGTCCAGTCATGGGGCCTGAACTCTGGGCCTGGGC
>NW_012267276.1:413292-424309 GCF_000151885.1 Dipodomys ordii | reverse complement strand
CTTTTTTCTTTTTGCTTATGTGGTGCTGAGGAATCGAACCCAGGGCCTCTAGCATGCAAGGCAAGCGCTCTACCACTGAGCCATCTTCCCAGCCCGGTGATAATGATTTTTAAAACGTCACTTGTACACATGAGGATACTTGGACAAGTTAATGAGGTGACATGACTTGGGGAAAACATTAAGATGAATCTCTATACTACTTACTGGCCTGTCTAGTTTCTTTTTTCAAAGACTTTGAGATGAGTTTGTTTTGCCTAATTTAAAGAGAATTGCTGGTTTTAGAAGTTATCTTATATATTGACATTTTATTAGCTAGTAGAAGTGATGATAAAGATGAAATGGAATGCAAATATTCTTAACTTTTCCCATCTGCAGGAAAAGCAGTTCAGCTAGATGAATTACTTTATTTGGAGGAAAGGATGAGAAGATGTGGATAAGTATCCAGAATTTAAAAGCTGGCAGGTATTTGATATAGCTTCTAACTCAAAAGCCTTATATACATTTGTAATAGGAAATACTTTAATTTTTTTCTAGCGTTGCAAAAATATAGTTTAATACATACAATCCTCAAGTGAATAAGGGTTGACTGTGTTTAAGGCATTAGGAAGGTCCTCAGTGGTTTAAATATAAAATCAGTGTGTAAATAAAGCAATTTATTCTCATCCAGTCTATCTGAATAGGATATCATTCTCTCATTTTGTGCCAACACATAATTATGGAGATAATAATTACTGCATTACTTTCTGTGAAATGAAACTATTTTTAATTGCAAATACAATGAAAATAATTTGTTTCCTGTTAATAAAAGTAGACGTAAGAATTTTCTCCCTGAATGACTTCACCTTTGTTTATATAGCACAAATCTTTAAGAATTGTACATTTTTTCAACAAGTGTCACTGTGATTATTTTTTATATTTGTTAGTAAAATTATTCTCATTAATTATATTTGAATTTATCAGTAGTACACTCTAAAAAAATAAAGATAGAGGCCTGTTTAGGTTATAGATCACAAACTCCATGACTGCAAAGCTACTGACAACCAACACTTAGCTTCAGTGATTAGAAAACAATTAAGAGTGGTAAAGAAGAGTGAAGTCATTGGATCAGGTGTGTTAGTTGCAGCTCAGTTCTAACCATTGTTGATGTGTGGGTGTGCCTGTACATCCATCTTTTTTTTTTTTTTAAAGGCAGAAATTCAGATTGTTGCCAGGTGCAGTTAGCTCATGCCTATAATCCTAGCTATTCTGGAGGCTAAGATCTGAGGGTCGAGGTTCAAACCAGCCTGGCAGGAAACTCCAGGAGACTTTTATCTCCAATTAGCACCACATTCAGCTTTTTAGGTAGTTATCAGTCAAGTGGTAGAGTGGTAGCAAAAGCTCTAGGATAGCTCTAGGCCCTGAATTCTACAAAATGCGTATTTATGAATGTTGGCAAGTTAACAACTAGTGACAATGCTGAAACTCTGAAAAAGGGCTAGTAAGGATCTACCTTGTAACTGCTAAATTTTATCAGTTGAAAAAAGCAAACTAGAGCATAAGATTGCTTAATAAATTTTTTTTTCTGGTCCTCTGGACCTGGGCACTGTCAGCTCTTCAGCTCAAGGCTAGTGCTCTACCACTTGAGCCACAGTACTACTTCCTGCTTTTTCTGCTTTATGTGGTGCTGAGGAATCTAACCCAGGGCTTCATGTATGCAAGGCAAGTACTCTACCACTGAGCCACCTTCCCAGCCAATAATTTTTTTTTTTAGAAGATACAATAACTAAAGTAAAAAAAAAAAAACTGTATGTTTGCACCTGGAGATTGAATCCAGGACCTCATATATGGAAAGCATACACTCTAATGCTGATATGCACCCTCATCCGGGTAATAAGCTTTAGAATTGAAGATGAAATTCACTTTCTTACAAAGTACAATTCAGTGGTTTTTATTATATGTGTAAAACTACAATATTATTCCTACTTCCAGAACTTTTTCATTACTCCAGAAGGAAACTTTTGCTCATTTGCAGTCACTTTCCATTTTCCCTTATTCCCAGCTCATGTCAGCCACTAATTTACTTTTTTTTGTTTTTGCTGGTCCTGGGGCTTTAACTGTCCAGGCCAGTCAGGGCCTGGACACTGCCCCCGAGCCTCTTTGTGCACAAGGCTAGCACTACCACTTGAGTCACAGCACCACTTCTGGCTTCTTCTGAGTAGTTTATTGGAGATAAGAGTCTCATGCACTTGTCTGCCCAGGTTAGCTTTGAACCATGATCCTCAGATCTCAGCCTGCTGAGTAGCTAGGATTACAGGTGTGAGCCACTTGCTGTCAGCCCTAATCTACTCCTTTGTTTTAGTTTTTAAAACTATTTCAACATAACTGCTTACAGAAATACACTTATATCAATTAATACAATTTAAGTTTAACTTACCCTACACAATTTCAGCCAAAAAATTGGTACATGGTTTACAATTTTAAAAAAAATTGTGTTTTTTTTTTCAGCTACAAATGTATAAAAAGATCCATCAAATACTGCTAAAGAAAGCATCATGAACCTCGAGAAATACCTTTGGTTTGCCTCAGAAAAATAACAAGTATTGCACTGTAAAGTTTGTAAAATTGGTGCAATAAACTACAATGCCAGTTAACCAAGTTCAGTAACTACTGAATGTAGGAGGGAGTCTAGGTACACATAGGAACTGTAAGAGCTATCTGATTTAGTTAATATTGCAAGTACATTGTATATACAGACCAAGATTCAGATAGTTTCTTAAATCTGAATTAACACTATCAGCTAGCTCACTTCATCTGCTAAGAGGTGAACAAGGACACTATACACAATAGCTTTAAGTTTTTCTAACTTATGCAAGGAAGAAAATTATGTTTCTTCCTCAGTTACTAGTCCAGAATAATAGCATACTAAAGGCAAGTATTCTTTCCATTGTCAACATTCAATGGAATATGATGCAAGTTGAGGTCAACTTGGGTTTTAATTTTATCAGCACTCATATGTAAAACAGCCCCCAAAGTTAATGACCGCATAACTTTAGAAATGACTCTTAAAAAGTAAAATGGTCTCTCGTGGAAGACATCCAGCCATAGTTATGGGACGCCTTTTCCGACAACTTAGCCCCTTAGGAATTACACCTTAATTAAAAAAAATAGCCCCAGGTCTGGGAAGGTGGCTCAGTGGTAGAGCGCTTGCCTTGCATGCCTGAGGCCCTGGGTTTGATTCCTTAGCACCATATAAGCAAAAAGAAAAAAGCCAGAAGTGGCGCAGTGGCTCAAGTGGTAGAGCGCTAGCCTTGAGCTGAAAAGCTGAGGAACGGTGCCCAGGCCCAGAGTTCAGGCCCCACGACCCGACCCCCCCCCCAAAAAAAAAATAGCCCCAAGGTTAGAAGCAGCTCTGGAAAAAAACCACATAACTTAAAATATCTTGAAAAACAATGAATATAGTTAAAAATAATTGTGATATTTTCATAAGACTGTACCTAGGATTAAGTTTATAATCTAGTATTTCAAGTTTATCAGTCACTACTTACTATATAGGAATATACAAAATAACATGCTCTTGTTCTCTTCCTTTATCAAAAGGGAAAAAATTCTAGCTTCAATTTAGGACTAAGGGGAGACTAACAAGATTCAAACTGTTTCATGCAAGTATCACATATCAGATCTACTCTTTAATATATAAATTTGCCTATTCTGGATATTTCATATAAGCAAAATCATAAGACAGCTTTTTGTCTTCCTTAGCATAACTTTTTTTTAGTATATCCATCTTGTATCAAGAATCTGTTGGTCATCAACTTGATTATTTTTGGTGCTGGAGATCAGATCTAAGTCTCAAACTAGGCAAGTGTTACCTCTCAGCTACAGTCATAACTTTTTTTTTTGTCCTGGGGCTTGAACTCTGGGCCTGCATGCTGTATCTGAGCTCTTCAGCTCAAGGCTAGGGTTCTACCACTTGAGTCACAGTGCCACTTCTGGTTTTCTGGTGATTAGTTGGAGGTAAGAGTTCTCATAGAGTTTCCTGTTAGCTGGCTTTGATCCTCATGCCTGCAGGAGTGAGCCACCAGCACCTGGTTGCAGTCAGAACTTCTAAATCATGTTTAAGAGTTGTTTTAAAAAAATTGTTCAGGCTGGGTACATAAATGGCTCACACCTCTGTCTGATCTAAGGTATTTGGGAGGCAGGATCACGAGAATCAAGGCCAGCATGAGAATCAAGGCCAGCAGGGGCAAAAAGTTAGCAAGAATACATCTTGACAAAGATGAATGTAGTAGGTAGAATATGTCTGTCATCCAAGATACAAGGGAGGCATATGTAGGAGGATTGCTGTCCATAGCTAGCCTGAGCAAAAATTGAGGAACCTAGAGCAGGTTGAAGGTGGTTTATACCTGTAATTGTAGCTACTCAGGAGGCTGAGATCTGAGGATCAAGGTTTGAAGTCAGCTTGAAAAACATCTCCAATTAACCACCAAAAAGCTGGAAATGGAGTTCTGTCTCAAGTGTTAGAACTCTAGCCTTGAGCAGAAAAGCTCAGGGATAGCATCCAAGCCTTGAGTTTAGGCCCCAGGACCAGCCAAAAAAAATTTAAAAAATTTTTTGAGGAAGTAGGAAAAAATAAAGCAAAAAGGCCCAAGGGCATGTCTTGTGGTATAGAGTGCTTCTCTAGCAAGTGTAAGTATTACCTACAGGTTCATGCATGTAATCGTAGCAGTTCAGGAGACTGAATCCTCTATCAGAGAATTGAAGCTAACTTGGCAGAAAAGTCTAGGAGAAATTTCTTCTGCAAAATAACCAGCATAAAGCTGCCAGCTGAACAAGCGTGTTTAAACAGGCTCAGACCCTGAGTTCAAATTCCTCATACTGGGGGCTGGGAAGGTGGCTCAGTGGTAGAGTGCTTGCCTTGTACGCATGAAGCCCTGGGTTCGATTCCTCAGCATCACATAAAGCAGAGAAAGCCAGAAGTGGCGCTGTGGCTTAAGTGGTAGAGCACTAGCCTTGAGTTGAGGAGCTGAGGGACAGCACCCAGGCCCGGAGTTCAGGTCCCATAACCAACCAAAAAAAAAAAAAAATTCCTCATACTGGCAAAAAAAAGTCCATAAGATTTACTGAAACATAACATGAAAATGTAAATGTTAAATAATAAAAGAATGATTTAAAGTATGTATACCCAAGGGACTGGGAATGTGGCTTAGTAGTAGAGTGCTTTCGAAGCATGCATGAAGCTCTGGGTTCAATTCCTTAGTACCACATACACAGAAAAAGGAGGAAGTGGTAGAGTGCTACCCTTAAGCAAAGAACAAAGCTCTAGGACAGTGCCCAGGCCAAGAGTTCAAACCCCAGGACTGGCCAAGATAGATAGATAGAAAGATAGATAGATACACACACACCCTTTAATGTTAGTATGTCTGGAAAAACATGGTTTCTACATAATAAAAAAAAAGACAAACCTTCACATTCTTTATGCCATTTCACTTCCACTTGTAGTTTTAATATGTATAATATGGGATATTATTTCTATTTTCAGGATTTATTTTATAACAGAAGTTAAATTTTGTAGGAATACTAAAAGACAGTAGCTTTTATATTTACATTTTTATTTTCATTTGTATACAGTATGCAGTTTCCTTGAAATCTTACTTTTTCCCCCACTTAAAAATATTTTTTGAAAAGTAGTAATATAAATTACATGTTTATGGGGTATAGTATCTTATACATTTTATATACTTATATATCTTATACATTATACATTATGCAAAGGTCAGGTCAGAGTGGCTGGTATATTTATCACCTATCATTTCTTGGTGTTGGGAACATTAAAAAATTCTACTATTACTTGTAGAAATACACAGTTATATATTTTATTTTGCTGTGGAAAAGTACATGCAAGTAATTGTTAACTATAGTTATCCTATTACATAAAAAATTATTCCGTCTGTCCAGCTATATCCCTGGACCTACAACAATTCTCTCTTTGCCACTGGGAGCTACTGTTCTGCTCTACACTTGTATTTTTTAAGCTTTTACATACTAGTGAGAACATGCAATAATTGTTTTTCATTTGGATTCTTTTTGTGTAAGAGTCATCTTTGTGTGTCCCTGTTGAGGTTAATGGTGATTAGAGTGAGGGTCTTTGAATAGTGAAAAGTTCTTACTTGATCTTCCTACAAAAAAGTAGGGCATTGTTTGATCAAGGTAACCCTTGAGAAATTTTATGATTAGGGCTACAGAACACGAATATTGAAGGACAGTAATGTCCATATATTCATCAAATAATGCAATGTTAGATGTTCTGCTTTCTGTTTGACTAAATAGGACACAAGAATGGAGTACTTACCATCTATGTTACAAGGATAATATTACCTAGAGTACAATGTGATATACTTCTTCGCAGAAGTTGAAGGAAAACACATTACTTGAAAATATAACTGACATAAGTGCTTTCTGTGTTTCTTGATTTCTAGATACCTTGGATAATAAAAATTAGAATCTGATGAATTTGTTAGTGGATGAAGATAACATTTCAGAATTGGGAAATGATCAGATTATAGGTATAGGAAAACCCTTTAGCAAGGGAGAGGTATTTTAGGTCACTGGAGTTCTCAGTGCTACAAGCAAACAATTGTGTTTGAAAGAAGGGAAGCCAAGGATGTTAAGACAATGAGGACTTAGACTTGATTGGTGTGTAGAGTTGAAGAGGATGAGAGTTAGGTTAGATAAATTAATTGTGATCACTTTATAAAGTGCTTGCAATACTAGGTTCAGATTTTGGGGGTGGAAAGTAATGGGTAGATTTTCTTAAAATAGAGTCAGCGAGAGAGAGAGAGAGAGAGAGAGAGAGAGAGAGAGTGTGTGTGTGTGTGTGTGTGTGTGTGTACTTTGATCCTCAGAAGGGCCCATGACACTGAAAATTGAAATAACCACTACAAGTTTTAGAAGGATAGATACAAAAAGGCAAAGAAGAGCATTCAATACCAGTTAGGTACCTGCTGCTGTAATTCAGAAAATTTATAACATTTTTTTTGTGTAAGTAGAACATCAAATACTAAGCAGAAATTGGATATTTTTGCATGCATTTATGTTCACTTTGTTAGCATACATTGGTTGTATAAGGGTTTCATTGCAGCATTTCCAAGTACATTGTATCCTGATCAGACTCACCCAATCTCGCTCTTCTTTAAAAAAAAGTTTTATTTTGGGGTTGGGAAGGTGGCTCCGTGGTAGAGTGCTTACCTCATATGTATGAGACCCTGGGGTTCAATTCCTTAGCACCACAGAAACAGAAAAGGCTGGAAGAAGCACTGTAGCTCAAGTGGTAGAGCACTAGCCTTGAGCTGAAGAGCTGAGAGACAGCACCCAGGCCCATGTTCTTTGTCACTCTATGACCAAAAAAATAAAAAGTTTTATCTTCCTGTTTCCGTATATGTATGCAGTATATTTTTATTAGTATATAATAATTGGATGAAAAAATGGGTATATTGTGACAATTTTTTTCACACGTGCATCTAACATATTATCCCATTGATCCACCCATTACCCTTTCCTGCCCCTATCTCCAAGGACTCTTTTCAACTCCTCCCTCCTTTTGTGTCTTTATGTTTAAAGCTGGATGCCACATAGAGAAAATGTGCTATTTTGATGTCTAAGTCTGGTTTATTTTGCTTAACATGATGATTTCCATTCTGCAAATAATATTTCCTCCTCCTTTTTTCTTTTTTGCTTGGTTGTGGGGCATGAACTCTGGGCCTAGGTGCCGTCCCTCAGCTTTTCAGCTCAAGGCTAGCGCTTTACACAGCGCCACTTTTGGCTTTTTCTGCTTTCTGCTTTATGTGGTGCTCAGGAATCGAACCCAGGGCCTCATGCATGTAAGGCAAGCACTCCACCACTGAGCCACCTTCCCAGCCCCCATCTTCCTCCTTTATGGCCATGTAGTTAACACTTTGCTCTGTATATGTCCCACTTTTTCTTCATTCGTCTGTTGTTAGACACCTAGACCTCTTGTATGAGTTGACTGTTGGGGTTAATTAATTCTTCAAAAACCATGGGTCTGAATGTATGTGTTCTATATGCTCCATTTCATTCAAGTATATTCCTAGAAATGGTTTAGCTGGATTATATGCTATTTCTAATTTTAGGTGTTGCTTTTGTTGTTTTGTTGTTGTTTTGTTTTGCTTTTTGTTACTGGTCTAGGGCTTGAGCTCAGAACTTTGTTGCAGTCTCTTGAGTTTTTTGTTCAAGGCTAGTGCTCTGACACTTGAGACAGAGCTTCATTTTTGTCTTTTTGGTGGCTGAGTCTCAAGGACTTTCTGCTTGGGCTATCTTCTATCCTCAATCCTCAGATCTCAATCTCCTGGGTAGATAGGATTACTGGTGCGACCCACAGATGCCCAGCTCTAATTTTAGTTTTTCAAAGAACTTCCATATGGATTTCCATAGTGGTTAGACTAATACACATTCCCACAAAGAGTACATAAAAAATTCTCTTTCTGCTGCATCCTTACCAGCATTATTTGTGTTTGTTTGTACTGGGACCTCAGTGCAGGACCTAGAACTCTGAATGGGTTTTGTCTTCTATTACTTGAGCCATGCTTCTAGTCCAGCTTTTTTGCTGGTTAATTAAAGATAAGAGTCTCATAGACTTTCTAGCTTTGAACTTAGACCCTCAGATCTCAGAGTCTTCTGAGTACCTAGGATTACAGGTGTGAGTCACTGCCATTTGGTTCATTTTTTATTGAGATGGAATCTCCATGTAGTTTAAGTTTGCATTTTTTTGATGACTAAAAATTTGCATGTTTTTCATCTAATGGCCATTAATACTTTTGGGGGGAGTGTCAGTTGTGGGGCTTAAACTCTGGAGCTTTTTTTGTTGTTGTTGTTGCTCATGGGACTTGAACTCTAGGCTTGGGCGCTGTCCCTCAGCTCTTCAGCTCAAGGCTAGCACTCTACCACTTGAGCCACAGCACCACTTCCAGTTTTCTGGTGGTTTATTGGAGATCAGAGTCTCAAGGACTTTCCTGCCCGGGCTGGCTTTGAACCGCAATCTTCAGATCTCAGCCTCCTGAGTTGCTAGGATTACAAGCATAAGCCACTGGCACCTGGCCTGTTCCTGAGGATTTTTTGCTCAAGGCTAGTGCTCCACTACTTTGAGCTATAGCTCCACTTTTGGGTTTTGCATGGTTAATTGGAATTGAGTCTCCCAGGGCTTTTCTGCTTTGGCTGGCTTCAAACCTCCATCAGAACTCAAACTCCTGAGTAGCTAGGATTACAGGTGTGAGCCACAAGTGCCTGGCCATTAGTACTTCTTGCAAGAATTATCTGTTGTTTATTTGCCTATTATTGACTGAAAATTTTTGTGTTTAATTTTAAAAATTAAATATTTTAGGTAATGCTTGTCAGATGAATAACTGGCAAACATTTTCTCTCATTCTTGTAGTCTCTCTTTATTAGTTTCTTTGGCTGTGCAGAAACTTTTATTTGATGCAGTCTTCTCTGTCAACTCTTGTTATTTCCTGAGCTACTATTCAGAAAATCATTTACTATAGCTATATCCCGAAGTGTTTTTCTGTCTTGTAGTCACAAAGTTTTAGCTTGTATTTTAAGGTCCTTGATCACTTAGGAATTGATTTTTGTGCAGGGTCAGAGATCAGACCAGTTTCAGTCTTCTTCATACCCAACTTTCCCAGCACCATTTGTTAGAGACAATCTTTTCTACTTTGTATGCTTCTTATACCTTTATTAATAACCAGATGGTGGTAGTTGCATGAATTTATTTCTGGGTCCTCTATTCTGTTTCATTAGTCTGTGTGTCTATTTTTGTGTTGGTATCATACAGTTTTTCTTACTATTGTTCTGTAGTATAATTTGAAATCAGTGTTGTGATACCACCAGTATTGCTCTTTTTGGTCAGGATTGCTCTGGAAGTTCAGGATCTTTTTGTGTTTCCATATGAATATGAGGATTGTTTTTCCTAGTTCTATAAAGAATATTGAAATTTTGATGGGGATTGCATTGAATCTGTAGGTGGCTTTCAGCAATATGGCCATTTTCACAATATTCTGCTGATCCATGAATGTGGGAGGTGTTTCTTTTAATGTCTTAGGCAGTTTTTTCTTTGTTCAGTGTCATAATTTTTATTGTAGAGATTTTTTCATCTCGTTAGTTATGAATGCAGTTTAGTATAATAGTCTTGGTTGTTGTTAGCCTTTATTATGCTTACATAAGATAGAGCCTTTATTATGCTTAGATAAAATCTTTCCATTCCTAGTTTCAATAGAGTATTTATTATGAAGAGATGTTAAATTTTGTCAAATGCTTTTTTTATTGAGATGGTCATGTGTATTTTTTGGGTACGTGTATGTTTCATTATGTCCATTTGTTTGGTATACTGAGTATTCCTAAAATGAAACTGACTTGATCATGGTATATAGTTTTATAATATTTGTTTAATTTGGTTTACAAGTTTTTGAGGATCTTTGTGTCTGTGTTCATCAAGGAGCTTGGTCTGTAGTTTTTGGGGGGTTTTAAGTGTGTGCCAGCATTGGGCTTGGTCTCAGGATTTGTAGCTCAGCTTTTAGCTCAAGACTTGAACTAGACCACTGCAGCCACACCTCCAGTCTGACATTTTGCTGGTTAATTGGAGATAGAATCCAAACTTCCTGCCAATCGGGATCCTCTACTGATTTCTGATTAGCTAGAATTATAAGGCTTGAGCCACTGGCACTGGCTTGAGCCACTGGCACTGGCTTAGTTTCTTTCTGTGTCTTTATCCAGTTTTGGTATCAGAATAATAATGGTTGCATAGAGTGAGTTTGGAGTATCCTTCCCTTTGATTTGATGTACTACTATGATGAACATTGCTGTTCTTTAAAGGTCTAGTAGAATTTGGTAATGAAACCATCCAGTTCTGAGTATTTCTTGTTGGGAGATTTTTTTTTTTTTTTGTCGGTCGTGGGGCTTGAACTCTGGGCCTGGGCGCTGTCCCTCAGCTCTTCAGTTCAAGGCGAGCGCTCTACCACTTGAGCTACAG
>NW_012267276.1:402886-413217 GCF_000151885.1 Dipodomys ordii | reverse complement strand
TTCCTCAGATCTCAGCCTCCTGAGTAGCTAGGATTACAGGCGTGAGCCACCAGTGCCCGGCTTTGTTGGTTTTATTACTGCTTCAATTATTATTGCTAATTGCTCATATATTTTGTTTTTTTTTTAAATATCCTTTTGGTTCAGTTTGATGGGTCACATGTATCTAGAAATTCATTTCTTCTGGATTTTCCAATTTTTTAGTATTTTTAAAAAATATTCCATATTCTAGATTTCCACAGTATCCTTTGTAACATCCCTCTTCTCTAATTAATTTGAGTCTTTGTAGTTTGAAAAGGTTTTGCTAATCTTGTTTCTCTTTTCAAAGAAACACTTGGATTTTTTTCCTTTTTGGTAGTACTACGATTTGAACTCAGGGTTCTTCTCTTACTAGTCAGATTTTTACTACCATAGTCATGTCCCTGCCTTTTTTTGCTTTAATTTCTTTACAGATAGGGTCTTCTTTGCCCAGAGATGGCCTGGACTGCAATCTTCCAGCTTACGACTTTGTACATGCCTGACTTGTTTATGGAGATATGGGGTCTAATTTTTTTTGCCCAAGCTGACTACTATTCTCTTGATCTCTACCTCCTGGGCAGCTGGGATTTTAGCCATAAGCCACAGTGCTAGCCTTCATTGATCTTTTATATTGTTCTTTTACTCCCCATTTATTTCCCCCTGGTAATTCTTATTACTAATTTTGGATTTGGCATGCTTTTAAGATCTTGAGCTGTATCATCAGATTATTTGAGAGCTTTCTGATTTTTTTTTTTAAGATGCAGGCATTTATAGCCAGGCATTTCCTTCTTAAATGTAAGATGACATGGAAATTAAACATTACTTTTGAAAAGTGTTCATTGAAGAAACCATGGGAAAATTATAAAACAAAACTCTTAGAATCAAATGAAAATGAAAACACAATGGAACCTGCAAAATACGGTAAAGGCAGTATTGCTTCCAGTAGTTTCATTCTTCTTTATGGCTGAAGAATATAATTCCATTGTATCCATATACTATATTTTCTTTACTCATTCATTGGTTGATGTGGGTATTAAATAGTTCGCTTATTCTGAATAGTGATGTTATAAACAAGGATATGTAGGTATCTATTGTACAGTGACATTCCTTTGAATAAGTTTTGAGTGAGTTATACAGTAGTTCTCTTTATGTGGGGGAGCAATAACTTGAATTTGAACTCTGCCTTGAGCTTGTGAGGATGACATTCTACTAGTTGGGCCACTTTGCTGGGTTATTTTTTGAGATAGAGTCTTGTGCTTTCCTGAGTTGGTGGGAATGACATGGGCATACCAACATGCCCAACTGTTGGTCAGAATGGGATCTGATCATTTTTTTTCCTGGGATGGCCTCAAATCCTCCATCATTGTCTCCCAGGTTGCCAGGATTACAAGATACAGTCACTATGCCAAGGCTGGTTTTAGTTTTTGGTGGAACCTCTATACTATTGTTTCCCTAGAGTAGTTTCAAAGCTTTAGGTCTGATATTAAGAACTGTGATCCAGCTTTTAATTGATTGTATAGGGTAAGAGATAACAGTCTATTTTTAGTCTTCTACATGTGGGTATTCAATTTTGCGAACAACATTTTCATAGTGGCTGCACTTACTTACATTCACAGGAACATTCACATTCTCATCAACATTTCTGGATTTTTTTTTGTTTGTATTTGTCATTCCAACTGGGTAAGACATCTCATTGTTAATTTTATTTCTATTTTCTTTATGGCTTGATAATGAATATTTATGTATTTACTATCCATTTGTACCTCTTTTGATGATTGCTTAATTCATCTGCCTATTTATTGGATTGTTGTTTTGGTTTTTACATTTTATATTTCTTTATGTATTCTGGTTATTCTTTTTTCTTTTTTGGGGGGGGTCTGGTCATGAGGCCTGAACTCTGGGCTTTAGTGCTGTCCCTCAGCTCCTTAGCTCAAGGCTAGTGCTCTACCACTTGAGCCACAGCGCCACTTCTGTCTTTTTTTTTCTTTTTGCTTATGTGGTGCTGAGGAATCGAACCCAGGGCCTCACACATGCAAGGTAAGCACTCTACCACTGAGCCATCTTCCCAGCCCCTGGTTATTCTTTATCTGATACTTGATGTGCAGAAGCTTTTTAATTTGCTGCAGTCCTATTTGTCAACTCTTACTCTTATTACTGAGTATTGAAGTCCTATTCAAAGATTGCTTACTATGCCAATATCTCTCAAGTACTTTGCTATAGTAGTTTCAAAGGTTTAGGTTTTACATTAAACCAAATGATCCATTTTGAATTGAGTATCATGCAGTGAGAGCTAGGGATGGAGTTTTAATCTTCTACAACTGGATATCTAATTTTTCCAACATCATTTCTTTTAAAGACTAGTTTTTCTCCAATATATGTTTTTGGCACCTTTGTCAAAAAATAGTTGTTGCTGTGTGGGATTATTTCTAGATTTGCAGTTCTGTTCCATTTTGTCTCATGTCTATTTCTGTGCTTGTACTATGCTGTTTTTGTTACTGTAGCTCCATTGCATAATTTGAAATCATTTATTGTAATACCTCTAGCTTTGCTTTTGTTCAGGATTGCTTTGGCTATTTGAAGTCTTTACTTCCATATGAATTCTAGGACTAATTTTTCTTTGAAAAATTTTGTGAAAATGACATTGGAATTTTGATGGAGTTTGAATCTAATATGTAGATTGCTTTTGGCTATATACCTATTTTCACAGTATTCTTCTGATCCATGAACATAGGAGAGGTTTTCCATCGTGTGTGTGTGTGTGTGTGTGTGTATGTATGTGTGTGTGTGTGTGTGTGTGAAAGAGAGAGAGAGAGAGAGAGAAAATGGAGGACATGACCTTTGCTTTAAAAAATTTTTTTTACATAAGTCAGGTTCCATCTTCTATGGTTGCTTTTAATTTCTTCCTTCATATTCCTTTATATTTTTCGTTGTAGAGGTTTTTCACCTCCTTAGTTTTTTTCCTAGGTATTCAGTTTTGTTGAGGCTTTTGTGAATGGGGTGGTGCTTCCCTCGTTTCTTTCTGTCTATATTATTAGAATATAGAAAAGCTGCTGATTTTTGTAAGCTGGTTTTCTGTCATGCTACCATGCTAAAGTGTTTATTAGATAAAAGAATTTTTTGGGGGAACCTTAGGATCATGTCTGCTAAAGAGGATAACCTACCTCTTCTTTCCTGTTTGTATCTGTTACTTCCTATCTCTCGTCTTACTGCTCTGGCTAAGTAAGAACTATATTGAATAGGAGTTAAAAGAGAGAAACAGCCTTGTTAGTTCTCTGTTAAATATGGTGTGGCTATCATCAGCTTATCATATGTAACCTTTATTATGTTGAGGTAAAGTCTTTCTCTAGTTTCTTTGGGCATTTATTAGGATATTGGTTGGTTGGTTGTTTTCCCCCTCTACTGGGATTTGAATTCAGGCCTTTCCACTTGCTAGACAAGCTTTCTACTGATTGAACTCAATTTCTTTAGCCCCTTTTTGCTGGGATTATTTTTGAGTTTAGGTGTGTTGCATTTTGCTTGGGCCAACCTGAATCACAATTTTCCTGTCTGTGTTTCCCTTCATAGCTATCACATTCAGTTTTTTCAGTTAAGTTCTTGTTTTTTTTCTTTTTTCTTTTTTTTTTTTGTTTGTGTTGGCTTTAAGCCACAATCTTCCTGATCTCAGCTTCCCAATTAGCTAGTACAAATATGAACTACTACACCTGGCTTTTAGTTATTTTTTTTAAATTTATTTTTGTCGGTCGTGGGGCTTGAACTCTGGGCTTGAGCGCTGTCCCTCAGCTCTTCAGCTCAAGGCTAGTGCTCTACCACTTGAAATACAGCGCCACTTCCAGTTTTCTGGTGGTTTATTGGAGATAAGAGTTTCACAGACTGTCCTGCCTGGGCTGGCTTTTAACCGCCATCCCCAGATCTCAGCCTCCTGAGTAGTTAGGATTACAGGCGTGGGCCACTGGTGCCCAGCAGTTATTTTTTTTAATAACTGCTATGCCCAGCCTAGACCATGATCTTCCTATTAAGCTGCTTGTGTAGCTGGGATGACAGGCATTCACCCCCTCAACCCCCCACACTTAGCTTTTAGTGGTTGAGATTGGGGGGTCATGTGAATATTGGTTGGTTGGGAGGATTAGAATGGCTTCAAATCATGATCTCTTCTCAGAGGCCAGGATTATATGTTTGACTATTGTATCCAGCTTCTGTGGTCATTTTTTTGAAACTAGATTTTCTTTTGACATATTAACCATTTCATTGTCTTTGAATTTAATTAGTGAATACTTTTGAACTTTTGGAGAAGTCATGTTGTCTTGCTTTGTCATATTTCTGTGTCTATTGCATTTGTACATCTGCTTTGATATCTTTACCAGTTTTATGTGAAGATCTTCCTGATGACCCACTTCTCTTGTGGGCTTAATCCTCAGTGTGCACAGAAAAGATAAAACTGATTCTAGCAACAAAACCAAAACAAACCAGAGACAGAAACCAATTAAAGACAACGGTTATGTCTCCACTAACCCTAGAAAAGAGCAAAAGCAATGTAGAATGAATTATGAAGTTAAAAATCAATAGAGGTAGAAATAATAAGCCAGGCACCGGTGTGGCTCATACCTGTAATGCTAGCTACTCAGGAGGCTGAGATCTGAGGATCACAGTTCAAAGCCAGTCTATGCAGGAAACTCTGTGAGACTCTCTTCTCAATAAACCACTCAGAAAACTGGAAGTGGCACTGTGGCTCAAGTGGTAGAGCGTTCGCCTTGAGGTAAAGAGCTGAGAGAAGTGCCCAGGTCCAGAGTTCAAACTCCATGGCTGACAAAAACAAACAAAACAAAAAAAGTGGAAATAATAAAAGAATATAATAAAAAGAGAGGTGAGGAAAAGATAAAAAGAAAGAAGCTTAAAAAGGGACCTGGTGCTAGTAACTTAAACCTGTAGTCCTGGTTGCTAATGAGGCTGAGAGTTGAAGATTGAGATTTGAAGCTAACTTTGGCAGGAAAAATCTACGAGATTCTTATCTCCCAATTGAAACGCCAGAAAAACTGAAAGTAGATCAGTGACTCAAGTGGTAGAGTGCTAGTGTTGAGCACAAATGCTTAGGAATAGCACCCAGACCCCAAGTTCAAGCCACAGAACCAGCACCAAAAATAAAAAGATGTGAAAATAGACAAATCCTGAGATTTAAAAACCCAATTTAAAAATAAGAAATACATGAATAATATAAATACATTTATGGGAAGTAGAGATTGGAGGATTGTGGTTTGGTTTGAGTCTAGTACTGACACAAAATTGGGGAGACCCTCATCTTAATTAAGTCAGGTGCTGTGGTTCACTGTTGTCCCAGCTACTTGGGAAACTGGTAGGATTGAAATCTGAGGTCCACCCAGGGCAAAAGTGTGAGTTCCTATCTGAAAAATAATGTAAAGCCAAAAGGTTAAGAGATGAGTTCAGATGATAGAGTACATATATAGAAATGTCAGGACCCTGAGCTCAAACCCCAGGCCCTGATTTCAAACCCCAATACTGACAAAAGAAAAAAAATGAATTGAAGAAAGCTGCTGTTCAGGTCCTCTGTTGAAAATGTACTAGGTCTCCAGGAGAGTAGTGGATTACAGCTTGTGACTACTGTTAACTATTGGTGATGTATGCAGACCCTCTGAATAGATCAGAAGGATATGTTGTCAGCGACAAGCCTGCATTCACTTTAGAGGCTTCATTTTTTTTTACTTCTCAGTAAGAAATGAGCTTTGTAATTTGTAGGCTAGACAGTTTCCTATTATCTCCAGAGGAGCACCTAGGGGTGGCAGAAGTGTTTCCTGAGTACAGAAGGAAATAAAACAGGTGACTTAAGGGAACTGGACCATTTGTGACCAAGTCTTAGCACTTTTAGTCTATGCCCAGCAGTAAATCACCCTGTGAGAAGGGAAGCTATGGAAATTGAGGGACCCGCAGGACCTGAGCTCAGGGCTCTCAGTTCTTCTTGGCATGTGCCAGGGAGGCAGCTTCAGAGGCTAAACAGTCCTCAGGCCATGGTTGCAGTCAGAACTCCACAATAATACTTAAATAATGAGTTCCTCACCACAAGACAGGGCCTCTGTAGCTTCCAGTCACTGCTGTCTAAATGTCTTGGCCATCCACACCCTTACCTCTTCCCCCTCAGTTGCTTCTCCTGGCTGTCATCTATGTAGATAATGTGACATGTGTTTTTAGGTCCCCAGAGGAGCTCAGTGTGGAACAGTAGGCCCCTGTCAAGAGAGTGCTTTATCATAATGCTGATAAATATGGGCAGGAGTGAAATGGATTTCTTCCACATAAAATTTATTGTCACACCAAATCCCCATGCTTAGCTTAAGGCTGAACTGTAGGTCTCTCCTGCTGCCAAGACTCTGCCTGCTAGTAGGTTGTCACGAGGGCTGCCTAGGCCCACCTTGTGTTTGTGGCTTAGGGTTCCAACCTAGGGAGCCTGGGCTGAAGTTGCTGTTTTCCTATTTTTTTCCTCTACTTCTCTGTTTTTCCATGTTTATTAGTTGCTCTGCACCCTTTCTTTATTCCTGATGCTTTTTCTCTCCTCTGATTGGAACTTCTCTTCTGTTACCTTCTCATTCATGCATGCATAGTGGAAGCTTCTAATCTAGCTTGAATGTGTCTTGAAGGATTCCTCTTTTGCAAATGAGTATGTCTTATTAGAGTCATATAATGCCTATTTTTTCTTACATACTTTGACTAGGGTAAATAAAACTTGAAAAGTAATTGAACATTAGTTATAGTGGCAGCCAAAAAGGACAGATAGATAATCCATGTGGATTTGCTTTGCTTTAAGATTTTCAGTATTTTGTATTTTTGTTTAATATAATTTAAAATTTATATTCAATTAATGCATTCTACTTGTGCTGAAGTAATAAGATGTTTGTGGAAAATGTTGTATGCCTGAAGAAAATTGTTCAGATTTAAGTTTTTTGTTCTGGACCATGTATCTGATAGTTTGCCTCAAACATTAATGAAATCCCCAGTTGTTCATACCTATAATTTTTTAAATTAATAGTGCTAGTACTGGGCTTGAACTTAGAGGCTTGAACTGAGAGCCTTGCACTCTTGCTCAGCACTTTTGCTCAAGGCTTGTGCTGTATCACGTGAGCCACACCTCCACTTCCTACAATTTTTTTGGAGTGATGTAGGCAATGAATCCAGGGCCTTGAGTGTGTAAAATGCTGTATCACTAGGAGCTATGTCCCTAGTCATTAATCCTATATTTTCAGATGGCACTGGGATATTGTGCACAAAATAAAGGTGAAATGATTGAAGCTCTCAGATACTTTAGCTTTAATTTCCACTACCAGTCCTCTATCTTGATTTTAATTGTATAGCCATATCACAGATTGTGCAGGTTCAGAGTTCCATGGTGCTCCAGTGAAGTGAACAGTACAACCAGCAAAGTCGTGTGAAGATTTTGGTTTCTCTGCACACATTAAAGTTATGTATGTTTATACTACAGTCTATTTAAAGTGTGTAATCCCATTGTGGTAGAAAAATACATACTGAAATCACTTTTTTTGTTGTTTTTCTTTTTAAATCAGCTGCTTGAATTTAGGGTCTAGATGTAAGTCTCACAGACTTTCCTGCCCCAGCTGGCTTCAAACTGCAAACTTCAGATCTCAGCCTCCAGAGTAGCTAGGATTATAGGTGTAAGCCATCAGCTCTCGGCTTGGAGAAGTAGTTTTGATCATGTTTTTGCCTAGGCTGGGAAGTAGTTTTGATCATGTTTTTGCCTAGGCTGGCCTAAACCAGTGATTTTCTTAATCTCTACCTATTCATTAGCTAGGTTCACCAGTGCGAGCCACTCTGCCTGGCCTAATTTCAAATTTTTAATTGGGAAAGAGTTTACTTATCTAAATTTACTTGTTATGAACTTAAAGACCCAGCATTTCTTTTCAATTATTTTGAAACAGAATCTTTCTGTGTAGCACAGACTGGTCAAAATAATTCTTCCTGCTTTTGTTTCTCACCTTGAGATTATAGGCTTCACTACCACGGCCCACAAAATTTTGTCTTTTTTATACTTAAGAATTTAGGGCCTAGTTAGGTGCCAGATGCTCATACCTATAATCCTAGCTACTCAGGAGGTTGAGATCTGAGAATTGCAGTCTGAAGCTTTATCTCCAGTTAACAACCAAAAAAGCCAGAACTAAAGCTGTGGTTCAAGTGGTGGAATGTTAGTCTTGAGCAAAAAAGCATAGGAACAAAAAAAAAAGCCATTAAATCATAAAAAATAAAAGAGTTAATTATGGTTAAGCAGTACATTTAATTTATTTCCTAGAACTAATGAAAAAAAAGATAGATTTTATAGTAGGAAAAGGTAGCTTAGTCTGAAGACACAGCCTTTACTCATGGCTAGCGCTCTACCACATGAGCCACTGCACCACTTCCACTTGTGGTTTTCTGAGTGGTTTATTGGAGATAAGAGTCTCACAGAGTTTCCTGCCTGGGCTGGCTTTGAACTGTGATCCTCAGATCTCAGCCTCCTGAGTATCTAGGATTACAGGCGTGAGCCACTGGTCCCCGGCATAGCCTTTACTTTTGCAGCAATATCTGGATTAAAAAGCCTTTTCTATTTAAAATAGCTTTATTGAAATATTATTCTAAAACATATTTACATGGTACAACTTGGAATTTTTTTGTATGTTCATAGGTCTGTGTTTTACAGTAATCAATCAATCTTGAGAACATTTTATGCCACAAAGAAGCCTTTCTTACTCTTTTTTTGTTGTTGTTGGTCGTGGGGTTGAACTGTGGGCTTGGGTGATTGTCCCTGCGCTCTTCAGCTCAAGGTGAGCGCTCTACCACTTAAGCCCGAGCACTGCTTCCAGTTTTCTGGTGGTCAATTGGAGATAAGAGTCTCACGGACTTTCCGGCCCGGGCTAGTTTTGAACCATGATCCTCAGATCTCAGCCTCCTGAGTAGCTAGGGTTACAGCCACCGGCGCCCAGCTATTTCTTACTCTTAAAATGTTATTCTAAATCTCCATTCTATGGCTTCACCCACACACCTGTTTCAAATGTATTTATGTATACTTTGTGTGCGTGTCGGGGGGGGGGCTTGCACTTAGGGCCTGGGTGCTGTCCCTGAGCTGCTTTGGTTAAGGCTAGCACTCTATCACTTGATCAGCAGCTTCACTTCCACCTTTTTTGGTAGTTTAGTGGAGATAGATAGAAGTTTCACAGACTATCCTGCCTGAGGCTGGCTTCTCTCAGCTTTCTGAGTAGCTAGGATTACAGGTGTGCTCCACCAGTGCTTGACTCTCTTAGTATATTTTTAAGGTTCATTCATACTGTAACAAGTGTCAGTATTTTTATTGCTGAGTAATATTCTACTGTATGGATATATATCTCATCAGATGGTAGTTACTTGAGAGGCTGACTTTGGCAATTATGAATAATGTTGATTTGAACATGTGTACAAGTTTTATGTGAATGTAAGATTTTTTAATTCTCTGAGTTCTGTATTTAGGGATGAAATAGTGGAATAATTTGATAACTCAGTATTTAGTCTTTTGAGGAACTACCATTCTGTCTAAATTCTAGAGTGATGGCATCATTTTGTAGTGTACATGGCAGCATATAAGAGCTCCAGTTTCTTTACCTCCTCCACACCACTTTTTTTTAAAATTTCCATTTCCTGAAGTTCATTTTGATAAATACTAAATATTATTTTATATGATCAGAGGCACATAGGCATTGAGCCTTTGTCTTCCTCCCCTAAGAGTGTTCTCCTTTGGACTCATTACATGTGAGTGCCAAGAGTCCTATATATTTATCATGTCCTGGGATATTTTAGATCTAGTTTCTGCATATGAGAGAAAACATGTGCTGTTTGTTTTCTTTGAGCTTGATTTGTTCTGGGTTCATTCATTTCCCTGCAAATGTTGTAATGCTCTTTCTAATGGCAGTCCATATTACTTCTTAATGTCTTTTTTTTTTTAAGTTACAGCATTCTGATGTGTATGAAGTAGTATCTTATTGTGGTTTTGATTTGTGTTTCTTTGATGGCTAGTAGAATCAAACTTCCCTTAATGTGTCTGTTGGCCATTTGGCCATTTGAAGAGTACTTAAGGTCCTTTGTCTTGTTTTTAATGAGCTGTAGGAATTGAACTTAGGAACTTTGACATTATAGGCAAGCACCTTACCACTGAGTACATTCTGGCCCTTGAGGTTTTTTTTGTTTTTTTGGGGGGGGCGTCCAGTTGTGGGGCCTGAACTCTGGGCCTGGGTGCTGTCCCTCAGCTCTTCAGCTCAAGGCTAGCGCTCTACCACTTGAGCCACAGCACCACTTCC
>NW_012267276.1:372762-402141 GCF_000151885.1 Dipodomys ordii | reverse complement strand
TATCCTAGCTATTGTGAACAGTGCTGCAATAAACATGGAGGTGCACGTGTCCTTGTATATTGGTTCCTGTTGTTCAGGGTAGATGCCTAGAAGTGGTATGGCTGGGTCGTAAGGGAGGTCAATCTTTAGCTATCTAAGGACCCTCCAGACTGCTTTCCAAAGTGGTTGTATAAGTGTACATTCCCACCAGCAGTGTAATAGGGTTGCTTTTTCTCCACATCCCCTCCAGCATTTGTCGTTGGCTGATTTGTGGATGTGGGACATTCTGACTGGGGTAAGGTGGTATCTCAGGGTTGTCTTTATTTGCATGTTTCTTTGCCATTTTTATTTCTTCATTTGAGAAGTCCCTCTTTAGTTCCCTTGCCCATTTAGTAATTGTTTTTTTAGGTTTGGGAGGGATTAGTTTCTTGAGTTCTCTGTATATACTGGATGTTAACCCCTTGTCTGATATATTGCTGGTAAATATTTTTTCCCAATTAGTTGGTTGTCTTTCTAGCTTGGTTGCGATAGATTTAGCTGTGCAGAAGCTTTTTATTTTAAGGTAGTCCCATTTGTCGAGTCTCTCTCCAACTTGTTGTGACCCTGGGACTCTGTTCAGGAAGTTCCTTCCTGTGCCTATCAGTTCAAGTGTCTCTCCTACTCTGTCCTGCAGTAGTTTCAGAGATTCAGGTTTAATGTTAAGGTCTTTAATCCATTTTGAGTTGATGTTGGTCATGGTGATAGGCTGGGGTCCACTTTTAGTTTTCTGCATGTTGGCCCTTGAGTTTTTGAGACAGGGGGTCTTGTTATATAGCTCAAACTAGTCTTCAGCTCTCTAAGTAGCTGGATGGCTTCAAGCTTGTGATTCTGCTGTCTCAGCCTCCTGTGTACTAAGATTACAGCTATGTACCAGTTGTCTTTTTATTATAAAGATATAAGAAAGCACACCTATTTTGTCCCACGTCCATTACCACTTGTGTCATATTTCAGGCCATTTCTTTCCCCCTCCAAACCAAACAATTCTTCAGTGGGTTCTTCAGTGGACACCAGTAAGATGGCTTCTCGTTCAATTCCCTTTTGTTATTTCTATCTGGAAATAATGTCAGATCCCAGAGGTCAATGGCTAACTCCCACAGGACTCCTCAATTTCATATGCAAGTCACAAGTTCATGTTGTGCTCCTGGCTAGAGCAGCAGGATTTAATAGAGGATACAGATGGAAAGCCAGATAGAATGAATGTATAACACGATAGGGCCACAGTATGGAATTGATTCTGCCATTCCTTTAGGAACCTCTAAGAATCTAGCTCTGGAAGCCTCATTCTGTAGGCATTATTGATGATGATTGATGCTTTGATTTTTCTTTGGAGCAGTTACTGTCTCTAAAGCCACTCAGTAGCCACTAGTCATTTTAGTAGCTGTAAAGATACTCTTATCATGCCTGATCTTTACAAAAGTTTTAGGATGTGTATGATTGGAAATGAACAGAAGAAAGTTATTGAGTTTTAAGAGGTTGTTATAAATGACTTACAAGATTTTTTTCTTATATTGTATGGGTTGACTTGACTTCTCTCCCCTTTTTATTTTGGTGTTGGAGCTTGAACTCCAGGCCTCATGCTCTCATTTAGCTCTCTCCATTCAAAATTGGGACTCAACCACTCCAACCACATCTCTACTCTGACCTTTTATTTTTCTTGAGGGTATTCTTCAAGCACACAAATCTTAATTTGGTATTGTCCAGTTTATTTTTGTGTGTGAGGGGGAGGTAACTTTTGCTTTTTTGTTTAAGGATTTATCTCCTAGTCCAAAGTTAGAGAGATTTATATTTTCTTCTCAGAGTGTAGTGGATTGAATTGGTAGCCCCCTAAAAGTATGCCTCGGCCCTAATTTCTAGGAAAAATGCCCTTTCTTGTGCAAGGATCTTGAAATTAGATCATCCTGGTTTAGGGTGAGCCCTAAATCCAAATGGTGAATCTCCTTTTTAACAAGCTGAAAAAAAGACAAGAGGTAAATAGAAGGTCATGTGAAAATGGAGTCAGAGTTTAGAGCTAGCAATTCTAAGCCAAGGAAAGCCTAGAGGTACTGGAATCTAGAAAAGACAGGAAAGATTTTTCTTCGAAAAGGTAGATTGATTTCAGACTCCTAACCCCCACCAATGTATGAGATTAGTTTCTATTGCTTTATTTCTTTACTGTCAATTTCTGCTACAAATAGTTGGAATTTGTGTAGGTATTGGATTTAATCTGTAGTCCTTTGGGAAGTATTACCATTTTACTGTTAAGTTTATGAACCAGGAATGTTTTCTTCTATTTTTTTTTTTATTTTTTATATTTTTGTCAGTTTGGGGCTTGAACTTGGGGCCTGGATACTGTCCGTGAGCCTCTTTGTGCTCAAGGCTAGTGCTCTACCACTTGAGCCACAGTGGGTGTTTTTGTTTTTGTTTTTGAGGGTTAATTGCAGATAAAAGACTCAGGAGGACTTTTGTGCCCAGGCTGGCTTTGAACTGTAATCCTCAGATCTTAGCCTTCTGAGTAGCTAGGATTTCAGGCGTGAGCTACCAGTGCATGGCTTATTAACATTAATTCTTGACTTCTTTCAACAACAACTTGTATAGAGTGCAGGTGTTTTTTTTTTTTTTGCCAGTCCTGGGGCTTGAACTCAGGGCCTGGCATTGTCCCTGAACCTTTTGCTCAAGGCTAGTGCTCTACCACTTGAGCCACAGCGCCACTTCCAGCTTTTTCTGTTTATGTGGAACTGAGGAATTAAACCCAGGGCTTCATGTACACTAGGAGAGTACAAGTTTTGAATTTCTTGTAAATTAATTGGTAAGGTTTTAAAATGCTTATTGCAATATTTTTTCTTTATTTTCAGTGTTGCTTGCTAATGAACAGAAATGCAGTTCCCTTTATGTGTTGTGCTTTGGCCCTACAACTTTGTTGAACTCATCTGTTTGTACTAATAGATTTTTATTGGTTTTTTGAGGCTTTTTTGTACATAAGTATATTGATTGTGACTAAGATAATTTCACATTTTTCCTGAGTAGAATCTCCAGTATAATGCGAATAGAAGTGGTGAGAGTGGAAATAGTTACCTTGTTCATAATTTGTTTTTCTTTTGGCAGTGCTGGGTCTTGAACTCAGGGGCTCCTACTTGCTAGGCAAATAGGCACAAATGACTGTCAGTCTTTCATTAAGTATGATGTTAACTGATAGCTTTTATTAGGTTTAGGAAGCTTTTCATGGGTTTCCTTTTAGTCCGTAGTTTCAGTTAAATTTTTTTTTTTTGTTTTGTTAATACTGGGGTTTGGACTCAGGGCCGCTCTCTTTACCTTTTTTTCCTCTTAGGGTTAAAGCTGTAACATTTAAGCCAGTTTTGATACTTTGCTAGTTTTTTTTGGGGGGGTGTTACTTAGGCTTGCCTCCCCCCCCATCTTTGGTACTGGGGCTCGAACTCAGGACCTGAATGCTCTGTGTCTAAGCTTTTTGGCTTGAGGTTATTGCTCTGCCAATTGAGCCATAGCTCTCCTTGCAGCTTTTTTGATGGTTAATTGAAGATGAAAGCTTCATAGACTTTCATGCCTGGGCTAACCTTGAACTGTCCTCAGGTCTCAGCCTCCTGAGTAGCTAGGATTACAGACATGAAGCACTAATAGCCAGTATAAAAACATTCCTTACTTCACTGTAAAACAGTAAATCAAAGCATTTGCATTGAATTTCTTTGATTAATGAAACCATTTCTTTTCCATTATTGTATGTCAAGGTTGAATATATGCAATCATTTTTAAGGTTTTTTTTTTAACTAATCGTTTCTTATGAGTTCTTTTGTTATTATTCCTGGAGTCAGAAATCTGACCTGGTCTTCAGGTAACCTGTGTCACCCATATGGATTTTGAGATTGCAGAGTTTATGTAGTTTACACATTCTGTGTACCTAACCTATATTTCAGAAAATCTTCTTGTGTCTTACTTAGTGTTCTTCAACTACAGTTCAGTCTTTTTCTGTAGTTGTCTAACTAAACCATATAGCCAGTCAGTTTTTCAGATTGGGTTGAGAGACCTGGTGATTGATTAGACCAGTAGGCTTTTTTTCCCCAACAGTTGGTTCAAGTATGATCTATATAAAATTAACCTATTACAAGACTATAATTTGGTTGAGCGTGCGTGTGTGAGACTCAAAGAGTAGCAGAGGCTAGATGTTGTACTTGGGAAGTAGAGTAAGGAGATTCACAATTTCAGATCCAGCCCAGTGCATCATGTATTTTGGTTTGTTATATGCTCCATTGGATTGATATAAAATGCCCTTTCTTAATATTAATTTATTATTCTAGATGTGATGTACCTAAGGATTACAATTACATGAGTCAGGTAATGAGTATACTTCCTTTTGTACAATGTCTTCTGTTCCCTCATTCTCTCCCAGTCCCTCCCTGCCATCTCTACCCATTCACTTTCATCAGTGACTGGTGAGATCCACTGCTGTACTTTTACATCTTTTCTCTCAGGTTCTGTACCCTGCCCCCAACCCTTCTGAAGGTGTACACTTGAATACACCATACAGAATCATCAAAAACTAAAAGAAAGAAGAAAGAAAAAGGAAACCTTGTTTCCATACCTTGGAGTTCATTTCAGTATTTATATTGTTTTAGATAAATAGAAAAAGGCAGTTAGGCATTGTGACTTTGTGTTTCTCTCCTAAGAGTATCCTCTTTTGGTGTCAGTGTGTAATTTGTCATATCGTAGTGTATTTTAAATCTGATTTCTGCATATCAGAACATATGTCATTTGGCTCTCTGAACTTGGCTTACCTCACTTAACATGATTTGTTCTAGTTCTATCCATTTCCCTGCAAATGTAAAATGTCTTTTTTTTGTCTAAAATTAGAATTTTTTATTTAAAGTCTGCTTTGTGAGGTATTAGTATATCTACTAAATCTCTTTATATTGGTGTATCCTCTTGTATCCCTTTTTTCTGTTTATGTCTTTGAATATGCAGTCTGGAGCAGAGGACCAAATTCAAATTGTAGTTGCCAAGAAAAGCTCTCTTCTACTGAGTTAAATCTCCAACCTCTGAATCTTCAGTCTTTCTACACATCATATATTTGGGTACTGCCTTTTAAAATCCAGTCTAACAATAATTTTTTCTTTGCTTTTTTTAAAAATTTCTTTGAGACGAGTCGTTACTATGTATCCTAGACTAATGTTAAACTTTGAATCTTCCTGATTTATCCCAACTGATGGGATAAGCAGGTCTTTTTAATGGGTGTTTATTTATTCCTTTTATATTTTAATACTACTGTGCTTTTCATTTGCTATTTGTATTCTGCGTATCTCTTGACGCTCTTGTTTCTCTGTTCCTCTCTTAGCACCTTTAAAATTTTTTTTCATGTAATTCCCTTGTTTTTAAAAAATGTTTTTCTTAGCCTTTGTTATATGAATTATAGTTTGCATCTGATATATTTTAGTATAGACTAATATTAATAATGTTTCAGTGTAGTTACATTTTCTTTTTTTTATATTTTCTTTCCTCACCTTTGTGTTATTAGTTAAATTTACATATGCTGATAGGTATCAAACCCAATGATAGTGTTTTAGTTAATTGCTTTGTACAATATATGTCATTTTTTAAGTAGAAGACAAATTTATATTTACCTATATAGTCAACATTTTCCATACTCGATTTCATCTGTTACTGCCTGGTTTCAATTCTTCCCCTTAATGTGGCTGCATTTCCTCCTTCATTTTTTGTGCTATTTTTGTGAGAGTTTGCCAAAAGCAGTTACATTTATGATGTGGTTTATCACTGTCCAACAATACAATTTGTGATTATTTTATACAATTAGCTTATAAGTTGGGAGGAGAAAAGTAAACACTTACTTTTATTTTACTTTTTTTTAGGGGGGAGGGGGGCCAGACATGGGGCTTGAACGCTAGGCCTGGGCGCCATCCCTCAGCTCTTCAGTTCAAGGCAAGCCCTCTACCACTTGAGCCACAGTGCACTTCCAGTTTTCCTGTGGTTTATTGGAGATAAGAGTCTCATGGACTTCGCTGCGTGGGCTGGCTTTGAGCCACGATCCTCAGATCTCAGCCTCCTGAGTAGCTAGGATCACAGGCATGAGCCATCAGCACCTGGCTTTTATTTTACTTTCATGCAGGTCCTGGGGCTTGAATTTGGGACCTGGGCACTGTTCTTGAGCTTTTGTGCTCAATGCTAGCACTACTCTACCACTTGTGTCACAGCTTCACTTCAAGTTTTTTGATACTTAATTGGACATAAGAACCTCACAGTCTTTCCTGCCTGGGCTGGCTTTGAACTTTGATACTTAGATCACAGACTCCTGAATAGCTAGGATTATAGGCATGAGGGCCCAGAATGAGACATCTTTATGTAGTCACTTTTTCTTTACTTGTAATTACCAGTGAGTTTTTTTTCCCCCCTTCATGTGGATTCTAGTTACTATTTGATGTTACTCTTTCATCCTGAAGAATTTCCACTAGCATTTGACTTAGGTCATATCCTCTGAGGAAAACATGTTAGAATTATCTTCCCATCTTCCCAATTGTGGGTGATATGGCTTATGATCTTATGCATATTGTTGGCTGAATAGGATCAAGAAGTAAGGCAACAAAGGAATGGGGAGAATGAATGAAAGGTTCAGTTCTACCCTATGGGACTCAAACTTTGCTCTTGTACCTATCACTGTGTTCTTTCAGTAGATTGAGCCTGGAAGAAAGGACTTTGCTCTGAGTTGGTTTCTGAATGCTTATTTGGAGATAGCAGAGATTTTTTTCTTTCTCTGTAATTTCTTCCCTATTCTTTTGGGGAATTAAAAGCTACTCCTATCCAAGTATCCAAGTAGCTACCTTTTTGCAGGCATAAAATATTTACAGATTTGAAGCAGAGTGCTATATAATTTGTAGAGGGAATTAAATGTGGGGAATAGTTACTATAGGATGGACAGATTGCATATTTTTGTATACAATGGAATGGGTAGCTTGCATTGAAAGACTAGATAAACATCTTTTGGCTTTTGATCCTTTTTTCCTTCCTCTCTCCTCCCTCCCCTCAGCCCCTTTTTTTGTAATCTTGACATTAACAAAAAAGTGTTTGGTCTTGGGCTGGGAAGTTGGCTCAGTGGTATAGCGCTTGCCTTGCATGCATGAGGCCCTGGGTTCGATTCCCCAGCACCACATAAGCAGAAAAGAAAGCCGGAAGTGGTGCTATGGCTCAAGTGGTAGTGTGCTAGCCTTGAGCTGAAGAGCTGAGGGACAGCGCCCAGGCTCAGAGTTCAGGCCCCACGACCGGACCCAAAAAAAACCAAAAAACAAACAACAACAAAAAAAAGTGTTTGGTCTTATTTTATTTATTTATTTGGGATGCATATTAATTGTTATTTCCTTTTGTGTCAGTCCTGGGACTTGAACTTGGGGGCTGGACACTGTCCCTGTTCATTTGTGCTCAAGACAAGTAGCTCTCTACCACTTACGCTACAGCTCTACTTCCAGCTTTTTTGGTGCTTAATTGGAGATAAAAGTCTCTTGACTTTTCTGTCTTACTAGCTTAGAACCATGATCCTCAAACCTCAGCATCTAGGACTACAGGCATGAACCACTGACACCTGGCTTATAATTAATTTTAATAATAGAAATGATATATAAGATGCTTTGTTTTTGCTTATAAAGTCCCAAGAGCATAACATTTATTCTTATTTTTTGCTGCTTCTTCTACAGAGTGTAAAATGAAATGCAAAAGGTGTTACTTCTTCCAGACTTGACAGATTCTGTTGTAAACAGTCCTTATCAGTGGTACTTTTTCCCCTTTGATTGGCTTCTGTAGAAGTGCTTGTTCTTGTATTACTCTTATTGCCTACTGCCTTTAGAATTGCAGGAGCTCTTTTCATTCTTAGTCATAAAAATCAGTAAGTTTCTCTTTTGAAGAGTTCAGCATAGGATCTTGAACCTAATACAAGTTAGATTTGAACAGTAGGGGAATTTACTTATTTAGTCCTGAGCTTAAAATTTACCAGAGTTGGAGGTCCCAGTTTTTGCCAAACATATAATAAGAATGTTTGGATGTATGCACATAATTATGTCATGATCTTTCTTTGTAGTAAACTGTATAAATGCACATTGTCACTTAACCACATTTAGTACTTTGAAGATATGTAACTGACAGTATTGAGAAAGTAGGGAAATTGGTTTGATTTTTCTGTTTTATTTCTGGATAACTACCTTAAGTGACTGTTGGTCACATGTGTATGGTCTGTCTCCCTCTACTGGTATATGTGAGCTTTTAGATAGTACTTTACATATAATGACATTAAAACAATTTTGGAGCCAGGTCCTGGTGCCTCACTCCTGTAATCCTAGCTACTCAGAGGCTGAGATATGAGGATCTTGGTTTGAGCCAGCTCTGGCAGGAAAGTCTGTGAGACTTATCTCCAGTAAGCTCAGAAACAGCCAGAAATGGTGCTATGGCTCTAGTGGTAGGGAACTAGCTTTGTTCAAAGAAGTTCAGAGACAGTGCCCAGGTCCCGAGTTGAAGCCTCAGGACCAGCATCAAAACCAACAACAACAAAAAACTAAAACAATTTTGGTATGAATAATGAATCCTGATAAGGTGTATCTGAGATGGAACCTAATTACCTATATGTAAACATTTGAAGTATCTTGATTTATTTGCTTGTCTCTGTTCCCTTCGTGGCATACTGTGGTGTGCCAAATGATACATATTGCATCCTTTCGAAAAATGATTGTTAGAAGCTTTTCCTACTCTTGAACTTGACTGAGTTCTCTAGAAGGAAGAGTTCATTTTACTACCAAACTATAAACTATTGTTTGTCAGTTGGATTCCAAATGTAAAATTTTTTTCTATAACCAGATAATTAAATCTGGAAAGGGCTAACTTTAAGATAAGGCTAAAATTGGGGCTGGGAAGGTGGCTCAGTGGTAGAATGCTTACCTTGCATGCCTGCGGCCCTGGGTTCGATTCCTCAGCACCACATAAGCAAAGAGAAAAAAAAGCCAGAAGTGGCGCTGTGGCTCAAGTGGTAGAGCGCTAGCCTTGAGCTGAAGAGCTGAGGGACAGCGCCCAGGCCCAGAGTTCAGGCCCCAGGACCGGACCCCCCAAAAAAAAAAAAAGATAGGGCTAAAATTGAGTATTTACTATTTATTCATGCCAGTACCGGGGCTTGAACTTGGAGCCTCATTCCCTTTACTTTTTCACTTAAGGCTGGCACTCTTATTGAGTCACACCTCTACTTCTGGCTTTTTGCTGGTTAATTGGAAATAAGAGTCTGATGGACTTTTCTGTCCAGACTGTCTTTGAACCACACAATTCTCAGATCTCAGCCAACTGAGTAGCTAGGAATTTCAAGTGTGAGTCACTGGCGCCCATCAAGTGTTTATTTTTTGTTATCCCAAAATCGGACTTCTTAAATAGTTTTCTTCAAAAATAGTAATTCTTAATCTTGGGGTTCTCCCCAGGATAGTTTCTGACTATGCTTAGAGACTTTGTTCATACAGGATCTCACTGTGTTGCCCAGGCTAACTTTGAACTTGAGATCCTACTGCCTCAGTGTCCTAGTTCTAGGATTACAGGTGTTTGCTGCTATGGATCTGGCTTGGAGACCTTTTTGATTGTTACAGTTGGGGAAAGGGAAAAGATGCTATTGGTTATCTGTTGGGTAGAACCAAAGATGCTTCTAAGTCCTGCAGTGAACAAGACAAATATATTAGTATTACAGAGATTGAGAAAACCTGCTCTAAAACAAGCTTTGTGGAGAATGGTGTGATTTGGGTGGTTCAAATCTATGTATACCATGGGCTTGGCATACATACAGATACAAATTATTTTTTAACCCTGGGGAAACCAGTATTTTATGTAGAAGAACCTACATTTGGTGGATACTATTGGAAGGACTCACTAAAGAACTTAAATATGTGGCATGATTTATTACATTAAAAAATGACCATTAAGGAAGTGGCGCTGTGGCTCAAGTGGTAGAGTGCTTATCTTGAGCTGAAGAGCTCAGAGACAGTACCCAGTTCAAGCCTCACGACCAACAGAAGAAGAAAGACCATTAATACTAGCAATGGATGAAATTTCAGTTGTCATTTTTTTCAGTGAGGTTGTATAAACAGTGCTTAGTTCTCTCAGCAGTGATGTAGGGAAAAACTCATAATATTGCCAGTCATTGGTGTCCACCTGAGTTTTTGTTACTCAGTTTTTTTTGAGGGATCAAATACATAGGGGTAACCAACCACACTTGTGGCTAATAATCTTAATGAGGTAAAGCTGACTGCTACATGGCCCGGCAAAAGTTACATTGTTAAGGCTGGTGTATAACTCAACATTTCCCCCTACACCCCTCAACAAAATACATATATCAAGAAAGACATTTCAAGGGTTTAGAATTTACCTTTGAGATTAGGGAGGGCACGCTTTCTTTGGCTAAAGCTAATTCTTTTTTTTTTTTTTTTTTTGGTCGTGGGGCTTGAACTCGGGGCCTGAGCACTGTCCCTCAGCTCTTCAGCTCAAGGCTAGCGCTCTACCACTTGAGCTACAGCGCCACTTCCGGTTTCCTGGTGGTTTATTGGAGATAAGAGTTTCACGGACTTTCCTGCCGGGGTTTGAACCGCGATCCTCAGATCTCAGCCTCCTGAGTAGCTAGGATTATAGGTGTGAGCCACTGGCGCTGCTTTAAAGCTAATTCTTTACTGCAGCTTTCATTGTTTCTTTTTTTTTTTTCCTGCCCCTTTTGGAAACATAATTACCCAAGTATTTCTTAGAGAGTAGTTTAAGATGTTCTGTTACTGAATATGGAAAACCAGTAGTTTATATTAAATAGAGACTTAAAAAATGTGTAAACCAGTGGTTTCCAAAGCATAATGAGCCCCCTATGTAACCTCTTCCCCCACACCATGACTTTGCCCTGAGGTAAAAGCGTATAGTCATTGTAATTATTAAGTACTACGGTGATATAAACTGGTGGGGGGAGAAGCGTGTGTGTGTGTGTGTGTGTGTGTGTGTGTGTGTGTGTGTGCGTGTGCGTGTGCGTGTGCGCGCGCGCGTGTGTGTTGCTAGTGATTGAACTTGGCAAGGCAAGTGCTTTACCACCTGAGCCATGCTACCAGTTTTTTTGCTTAGTTAGTTTTCAGATATGGTCTTCAGCTTTTACCTAGGCTGGTCTGGCAATCTTCCTTCTACACCTGCTGGGATTTGAGGCATGTACTACCATGTGCAGCTTATTGATTGAGATAGGTTCTCATTGACTATTTCTGGGCTGGCCTTTAACAGATCCTTTCCATCTCCGCTTCTTGAGTAGCTTATGAGCCACAGCACTCAGCCTTAAGTATAAATCGCTTTATTTTATTTAATCTTAAGTTATATGTGTGATCAAATGAAATGCACAGGAAAAATGCTTGTATGATTGAGTTACTGTTTGGATTAAACTTTATAGTTGCTTAAGGAAAGCAACTGTGAATATTTGTCACTATAAAATTTGAGCCTTTAAACAATTATAATTTGAAAAAAATCTCTATCTTGAGCATAGTTTTACAGTATTTAAATACTTTTCTGATGAATGGTATGAATGTCATTTTTGATACTATATGTAATGAAATGTGTCAGTAATTACAAGACCATAATTCAGTGAACCAGTATTTTTTAATGACCGATATATGATGTATGATGTTATAAAAACCATCACATGGGTAAAAGTTCCATGCAAAGTGAATGTGATTTCCTCGACTTCCCTCCCTTTCTGTCCCATCCCCCTTACTCTCCTGTGCTTTTCCTTTTTTTTTTCTTTTTTGTTGGTCATGGGTTCTGAACTCTGGGCATGGGCGCTGTCCCTCAACTCTTTAGCTCAAGGCTAGCACTCTACCACATGAGCCATTGCACCACTTCCGGTTTTATGAGTGGTTTATTGGAGATAAGAGTCTCCCGGACTTTCCTGCCAGCTGGCTTTGAATCAAGATCCTTAGATCTCAGCCTCCTGAGTAGCTAGGATTACAGGCGTGAGCCACCGGTGCCCAGCTTTCCTTTCTTTTTCTTACGTACTGTATTACACAGTGTTGGGGCAAATCAGGACCTTGAGCGTGTCCTAGGCATGCAATCTACCATGCCACTCCCCACTTTGTGGATTTTAAATGAAGTATGAAAAAATTAACTGATAATGTTCTCATTGTAACTAGCCTTTAAAAAATTACTTAAATTTTGATCTAGTACCAGAGAAAAATGCCCACAATTACCTGAAAAAGTGTTTAAAATTTGCTCCCATTGTGTGTGTGTGTGTGTGTGTGTGTGTGATTATGGGTACAGATTTTCTTTACACACACACATTTTTTTGGGGGGTGGGTTGGTCATGGGGCCTGAACTCTGGGCCTGGGCACTGTCCCTCAGCTCTTCAGCTCAAGGCTAGTGCTTTACCACTTGAGCCACAGTGCCACTTCCGTTTTTTTTCTTTTTGCTTATGTGGTGCTGAGGAATGGAACCCAGGGCCTCATGCATGCAAGGCAAGTGCTTTACCACTGAGCCACCTTCCCAGCCTAGCTGTTCTTTTTCTTATTAGTTGTGGGGCTTGAACTCTGGGCCTGGGCACTGTCCCTCAGCTCTTCAGCTCAAGGCAAGCGCCCTACCTCTAGAGCCACAGTGCCACTTCCAGTTTTCTGAGTGGTTTATTGGAGATAAGAGTCACACCGAGTTTCCTGCCCTGGATGTCTTTGAACTGTGATCCTCAGATCTCAGCCTCCTGAGTAGCTAGGATTATAGGCATGAGCCATCGATGCCAAGCTGACTAGCTGTTCTTGTTAATCCAGACATTAGTTTTATAAAAATGTAATGCTGATTGCTAGTGACTCTTGCCTATAATCCTACTCAGATTGCTGGGATCTGAGGATCACAGTTCAAAGCCAGCCTGGGCGGAAAAGTCCCTGTGAGATTCTCAAAATTCACTGAAAGACCGGCGGTGGAGCTGTGGCTCAAACTAGTAGACACAAAAAGTAAAACCTTGACATTCACCTCCCAATTTTAAATAAAGCAATTGTTTTCATAGTTACCATATTTAAGGTTTCTTATGTTGTATTGTCAGTATTAGTGATTTTTCAGACTTCCTTAAAAAAATCATACTGGATTCATTTGATTGAATATAGCTTTAAGGGTATACCAGTATTTTATGATACAGCATAGGTATTCTGGTTGAGTGATTTTTTTTTTTTTCGCCCTTTTTTACCCCCAGTTTCTTGACTTCTACCCAAAGCACCATCACGTAATGTAGAAATGTTTTTTTAACCTGGTGAGGTCAACTTTTTTGTATTGCTTCTTAAAGACAAAAAACACTCTTCTCTGGGGTAGAATGGAGGAAAGGAAGGGAAAAACAAAAAAAAAATTTTGGGGGGGGAGTCCAGTCGTGGGGCCTGAACTCTGGGCCTGGGCGCTGTCCCTCAGCTCTTCAGCTCAAGGTTAGTGCTCTACCATTTGAGCCACAGAGCCACTTGCGGCTTTTTTCTTTTTGCTTATGTGGTGCTGAGAAATCGAACCCAGGGCCTCATGCATGCAAGGCAAGCGCTCTACCACTGAGCCACCTTCCCAGCCTCGACAGACAAAATATTTTAAGTGTATTGAGTGCTTTGAGGTAAGTGGCATCATTCTTAATAGAATTAAGGAGATTCAGCCTTAGAGATCAAGTGACTTTATTTACCAGAGTCACAAGACTAACCCTAGATCTGCACTAACCCTAAAATATACATTTCTTATAAATACTCAAAGAGCAGTTATCTATGCAATTTATATATGCTATATAAAAGAATAACTTATGGAGTTGCTCCTCAGTTTATCTAATATAAGACAAACGTTCCTAAAAACACTCTGTTGCTCAGGCTGGCCTCTAACTCATTATCCTTCTATCTCAGCCTTTCTAGTGCTGGGATAACAGGCGTGGACCATCATTCCTAGCTAATACACTATTGCTTCTAACTGAAATTCTTCATATTCTTTGACCAACTTCTCCACAGTCCCTCTGTGAATCTTCAAGACTAGTGGAACTCATGCCCTGAGCCAATCCTTTAAGAACCTCGTACACTTTTTTTACTCTTAAATCCATTCATATTTTTAGGAGCCCCTATGTATTTCAAAATGTTACCACAATTTTTTGAGAATAAGTTCCACATTGGTCTCTCTGGTGCCAAAAATGACATCAAAATGGGCTTTTGTTTCCATGACAACAAGTTGTGTGTAGTAAGTAAGTAGGTTAAAATGCCACAGCTTTCTTTTACCAAAGTTCACCAGCTTTTTCCTTCCTCAAGTATTCTCCTGGTCATTTTTTGCTTTCATTCTCAGTTATGAAAGTGTTGATTCTGATAGTTTTCACCACCTCATTTATCATGTTGGAGGCATGGCATTTGAGTTCTCTGCCCTTCCATATATTTGGATGTCAGTCTCACATTTTTGAATGAGCTAAATGTAAATTGATAAATCCTTAAAGTTTACCTTGCTTAACATACTGTGTTTAAGAGTGATATACATATTATATTTTTACAAGGTCAGACTTTCAAATAATTTGAGTACAGTGTTATTAATATTGAGATAATATCTTTTGACTATTGACAACTAGTCTAATGCTTTATAGAAGTGGTTTTTGCCAAGTTTTGAGAAATATAACTATTAAGATACATTTTCTTTTTATAATAAGCTACCTTTCTTAAGAAACCATTAATTCATTATTTCTCAACTGTGGGCACTATTGCTAGGTACCTTCTAATAATGTCTAGAGATAATTTTACTCCTCAGATTTGGGAATTGGGCTAGGTGTAATAGCACATACTTGTAATCCCAGCTACTCAGGAAGATGACTGCCCAAAGCCAGCCTGAGCAAGAAGGTTAGCAAGACTCCATCTCAACAAACGTTGAGGTATGATGGTTCACACCTAAAATCCCAACTACATAGGAGACATATGTAGAAGGATTGTAATTCAGTCAGGCCAGGCAAAAAGTACAGGATCCTATCCTAAAAATAATCAAAAAGTGCTGGTCTTTAATCAAGTTGGAGGCTTGTGTCCACACCCCAGTAATGCCAAACAAACAAGCAAGCAAACAAAATCAAAATCCCTTAGGAATGGGATATGCAATTGACTTTGTGTAGAATTCATGGGTTCTGCTTACCATTTTATGTATAATGAGTAGGATAAGATTCTACAACAGAATTCAGTTGTGATGCCTAGTACTGTTGGTATTCATCTGATTGATTTGGGTAACTTGTAAAGTTTAATTTCAGTAATGTTATACTTCATATTTAAAAGGAATAAAAGGAAAAAATTGTAAAATTCGTCTCTTAACTGCATTATCCTCATCATCTGTTTCCTTTTATTATAACCAATCAGTTGTATTTTGTTTATACCTCAACATTTTACATTTATATAAGCCAATTTCTCTGTTACTGATAATCCATTTATTTTGCCACTATTCCTTTGAAAAAAATTATTCTTTGTTGAATTATCTTTCCATTTTGGTCAAAAGACAGTCCAATCTGTATGAATGTAGTTCTGAATTTTTCCTCCCATCAACTTCCTCTAGCTTTCTAGTAATGTGAGTCTTCCAACTTCATTCTTTTTCAAAAATTGTTTTGGGTCTTAAAGTTCTTTGAGTTTCATTTTGTTATTGTTGTTCAAAAACAAAACTTATTTGGAAATAGTATGAGTTATGGTAAGGGGGTTGGAGCGAGGGTTGGAGATTTTGTTTTTATTAGCATACATTAGTCCTACAAGTGAGTTTGATAGTTACATTTCCACACATGTGTACAATGTATCCTGATCTCCCTCACCCTCTATAATTCTCTTATCCCACTCCCACTTCTTAAAACAATTTCAGTAGGTTTTATATTCATACATGCAAATAAGCTACAGTGATCCTATTCATCTATATTCACCCTCTTCATGAGCCCTTCTCCCTCCTGCTGGTACCCAGTCCCTATCCAGGTTGTATTGAGTTCTTGTCATCTTTTCCCCCTGACTCTCCTCCCCCCTTTCTTTTAACAGTATGTATTAATCGCATTAAGGGTTTTTCATTATGGTATTTCAGACATACATGCATCTTGTGTTTTCCTTAGAATAACCCTCTTTATTGGTTTCTAATGCTTCCCCAATTCACCAACAGCTTTCATTGAAGTTCCTTATGCCATATTCTGTATTTTAAGTTATTCACTCTCCATCTTCCTTTTTTCCTCCCTCTTCCTCTTACCTTTCTACGTAATAGCAATAGTGAGAATCACATTCTGTGAGTGTGTGCATATATTTATACATATATAGGTGTATATATATATATATGTATACATTTATGAATGTGTCTTTTAGGTCTAATACCCACATAAGAGTGAAAACATTTGGCTTCTAGGGCTTGGTTTATCTTAATATGATGTTATTATCTGTAAATTACATGATTTCAGTTTTTTTTTCTTTTTGCTTATGTGGTTCTGAGGAATCGAACCCAGGGCCTCAGGCATGCAAAGCAAGTGCTCTACCACTGAGCTACCTTCCCAGCCCTAATGAGTACATTTCTTTTTTTGGGGGGGGGTCTGGTCTTGGGGCCTGAACTCTGGGCCTGGGCACTGTCCCTCAGCTCTTCAGCTCAAGGCTAGCGCTCTACCACTTGAGCCACAGCACCACTTCTGGCTTTTTTCTTTTTGCTTATGTGGTGCTGAGGAATCGAACCCAGGGCCTCATGCATACAAGGCAAGCGCTCTACCACTGAGCCACCTTCCCAGCCCATGATTTCAGTTTTTTATGGCTGTGTAATGTTTCATATACCACACATTCTTTATTCATCATTTACCACTTGATCACTTATTTATTTGTTGTTGGACACCTTGCCCCATTCCTCTGTTTGGCTTTTGAAACAGTATTATAGAGAAATATGTAAGGTTTATAAATAGGAGCCAGATTGTTGTGTAGGAAGAGTTGGAGAGAGAAACAAATTAACTAAATATATAATCCTGATTGTGTGTGTGTGTGTGTGTGTGTGTGTGTGTGTTGCGTTCCAGTACTATGACTTGAACTTAGGGCCTCTCACAAGGCTTCCTGTGGTGCTCTACCACTTGATCCACACCTCCAGTCTGGCATTTTGCTAGTTAATTGGAGATGGAATCTTGCAGACTTTCTACTCAGAGTTAGCTTTGGATTGAGATCCTCCAGGTTTCAACCTCCTGAGTAGGATTATAGATGTGAGCCACTCTCACCTGGCAATTTTGATTTAAAATTTAAAAGTATATATGTAGGAAGTGGTGCTGTAGCTCAAGTGGTAGAGCGCTCGCTTTGAGCTGAAGAGCTAAGGGACAGCGCCCAAGCCCAGAGTTAGCCCCACGACCGACCAAAAAAAAAAGTATATATGTAGAAAATAATTTGTATTGTGAGAGGTATTATGGCAATTTATTAATTTATGTATTTAGAAAACATTTTTCATATGCAAAGATTGTGTAGACTGAATAGTTTGTTTTATAGGCAGTTTGATCCTATAGATGAATTATCCCATGTATGAATTATTAATGAGTAGTTGGGTATGTTACTAATGAATGTATTTTAACAAATTTGTATATGTGTTTAAAGTTTCAGAGGACAACTTGTTAGGAATTCTAAAGAGTGAATCTCACTTTGGGGGTTCCAAGAATCGTGTAAGGGTTTGTTCATATGTTAAGAAAGCCTTTAAAAATTATTTGTTGATATGTTAAGAAGCCTTTAAAGATTATTTTCTTATGTAGATTAGTAATTTATGACCCCTCTCTCCCTTTCTTATGGTGCTGGTGATTGAACCCACAACCTTAGGCAGGTACTACATCAGTGAGAAATATTCCTAGCCTCTATTTTTTTCAAGGTAAAATGCAAAGTATTGTTTTACATTGCATCTTTAAGTAATTCGTTATCTTCAAGTACATAGCTCTTCATTTCTAGAGGTAGCATATTCTTGTTATTGATACCTGTTTTCTGCCACAGGCTTGTGATTGGGATTGAAACAATACAACTCCTGCTTCACCAGAGGAAAATAGTATGGGAATTCCTTTTATGGTAGGTTATTTTCTAGTGGTCTCTTGGCAGTAACATAAACCGCTCTTGTAATGAGTTAGTTTGTTACTACTTAGTTATGTGTCCTCTTATAACTTAAATGTATACATAATTATAAGCTAGGCACAATGGCACACATATTATACTAGCTTCTGAGGAGGATGAGATCTGACCTTCTCCAGTAAAGTACCAAAAAGCAGAAGTATAGCCAGCCTTGATGAAAAAGCCAAGGGACCAGCACTCAGGCCCCGAGTGCAAGCCCCACTGCTCGCAAAGAAAAAACACCAAAGTACATAATTTTAAATGAATAAGTATTTAGTGTCAACCAAAATTATTTATCTGAGACACTTTATACATAGTAGTGGATCCTGTGTTAGTGGAGAACTTAGTATCTCGTAACATAATACTTCAAATAATACTTTAGCAGGAAGTGGCTTATAAATCTAAATTCATTGAGTTGTAACTTAGAGAAAGAAACATTAAGTAGCTGAAAATAGTGAACAATAATGCAACTAGATTTGTCTTGGAAAACTAATAAATGTTTCTGTTCACTCATGCAGCTGATCCTTTGCTTACATATTAAACATCAGTCATGTAGTTAGTCACCAAGTCCTTATTTATGTGAATGACTCCTGTAATTTTAGTGCAAGTTTTTAAAAATTAAAACTTCTGAAGTGTTAGACTTCTGGACACTAGTAAAGACATCTTACCACTTGTAGACTTCTTACTTGAAATTGAAACACGCTCAAAAGATTTATAGTATAATTAGAAGGAAGAATCTCTCTCCCTCCATCCCATCCTCCCTCCCTCCATCCCTTTCTTTTTCCTCTGTGCTGGGATTTTAACTCATGGTCTTGTAAGTTTTAGGTATATACACCACCAAGCTACATCCCCAGCCAACTTCCCTTCCCCTCTTAAACAGAATGACTCATTTATTGTTACCTTGGATGTCAGGTGATGAGAAGAATTGTACTGGAAATTGACCCCTCACACACTTTATTATTATTATTATTGTTGAGACAAAGACTGTTACTATGTAATATAAACTAGACTGTGGTTACCCTCAACAAAAACCTCCAAATGACTTCAGGCTTTCTACAGTGAGGTTAAGGCTTGATTGGAAAAAGGGTAACAAATAGACATTGTTGATATCATTTTAGCCCATTTACTTTTCCTTTACTGCTAAATATGTTGGAGATAGTGCAGAGCTTAACTCTTTTTTTTAACTGCTATTGCTGTGATTGCTGCTCAAGTTGCATTTACTGTCTTTTGCCACTGGATGGTGCTTTTGCAGTGATTAATGCAACAGTTTACTAAACTTACATAAGGGAACCACTAGAAAATTCGTCTTACTGAAATTGTAGTACTAGTATATAGCTAGTCATATAGATGAGTGACACAGTTATCTCTTGTGATACAGTGGTTGTGAATTAGTGTTATTTGTCATATAATACATATTTATCATAAATAAAAGATATGTTTTGTATGAGTGAAATAAAGAACTTAACCATATTTCCAAATATAATCTTTGATCATCACCTTAAAAGATAGTTGATTTCTTAAGTGATTATTGTATTATTTTTATTGTACCAGGGATCAAACTAAGGGCCAAGTACATACCAGAGAGGTTTTCTATTACTGAGTTACACAGTTGATACTACAAATGGTTTCTATGTAAACTACCCTCTTCAAATTTGTAATATCTTCTAAAAGCAGAAGTTGTTCTGGTTTTGAAAACTGCCCTTTGTGGACATTTTGTATTTTTCTTCTAATGTGTAGATGTTCAAATATTTTTCATTGAATCTTTTTATTACATAGATAATTATTATCAAGGTGATGTACAATTGATTACAATTGCATGAGGGAGGTAATGAGTACATTTCCTTTTGTACAGTCTCTTGCTTTCCTTCACACTCTCCCAGTTCCTCTCTCCCATCTCACAGGTTGTATAGTTCACTTTCATCAGTGTCCTGGAGCTCCACTGCTGAACTTTTTCACTCTCTTTTCTCTCCCCAAAAGATATACACATGAATATGCCATACATAAAGAAAAGACAGAATCATCAACAAGAAAACAATAACAACAAAGACATCTATAAAGAGGCATTTAGGCATTGTGACTGTGTTTCTGTCCTAAGAATAGCCTCTTTTTGTCTTTGTGTGTGTGTGTGTGTGTGCGTTCCTATGTAATTCATCATATCCCAGAGTATTTTAGATCTAATTTCCACATATTGGAGAAAACATGCTCTGTTTGTCTCATTGAGCTTGGCTTACCCCCTTAATGTGATTTGTTCTAGTTTCATCCATTTCTCTGAAAATGACATTATTCTTCCTAATTGTTCTGTAAAATTCCATTGTGTATACTACCACATTTTTTGGATTCTGTTGTGGGGCATCTGGGCTGTTTCCATATCTTTGCTGTTATGAATAGTGCAGCAGTGAGCATAGATGTGCCAGGTGTCTTTATGGTATCCTCGCTTGTGATATTCGATGTCCAGGAGTGGTATAGTTGGTTCGTAGGGAGATCTATATTCAGTTTTTTGAGGAATGTCCAGACTGTTGTCCAGTGTGGTTGTAGTACTTTACATTCCACCAACAGTGTAATAGGGTTCCTTTTTTCCCACATCCCTGCCAACATTTCTTGTTCGAATTCACAATGTTGCCCAATGTAGTTGGAGTGAAATAGGATCTCAGAGCTGTTTTATTTTTAGTGGTTTTTTTTTTTTGGGGGGGGGTCCTTGAACTCAGGGCCTTGGTGCTGTCCTCGAGCTTTGCTGCTCAAGGTTAGCACTCTACCACTTTGAGCCACAGCTCCACTTGGCTAACTGGAGATAAGAGTCTCATGATTTTCCTTCTGTGTCTTGCTTCAAACTGCGATCCTTGTATCTCAGCCTCTTGAGTAGCAGATTGTAAGCATGAGCCACCAGTGTCCAGCTTCAGAGTTGTTTTGATTTGCATTTCGTTTAAGGCCAAAGAAGATGAGCATTTCCTTTTCTTTGCCATTCTTACCTCTTTTTCTGAGAAGTCTTTTCTTAGCTCCCCTGACTGTTTGGTTTATTAGGTTTGGGAGGGGCTAGTTTCTTGAGCTCCTTGCATATATTGGATATTAGGCCTTTAAAATCACCCCTTCTTGTTGCCTCCTTATATTTGCTGTTTAATAGTTTTTGAGGAATAAATTTAGAGGTTTTTGTAGCGCAGCAAGTTTGGTTTTGGTCTGGCTTTAAGGCTTCTATGGTATGTTCCAGCCCATAGGAGCCCTGTGTGTTTCTTTCTTAGCAGTCGAGGCAGTTCTTAAACTTTGGTAAGGTGAGCTTTTGTCATTTAATCCCCCGTACCTCATTTTTCCTCACTGCAAGATAGTGATTAAGTTTAGCAAATAAGGATCATGACTAAGGAATAATGTTACCCAGAAAAACAAATATGTAAACATCTTATAGAGATAATAAATTACCTATAATCCTACCACTGGGCCTAAGTGATCTGTTGTTGCTTTAAATAAAAACCTCTTCTAGGCTGGGATTATAACTCAATGGTGGGACACTTTTGTTATTAAGTATGTATAAACTCCTGGATTTGATCTCTAGCTCTGCAAACAAACAACCTCTTCTGTGATCTAACATAATTAAGATTATTTTGTGTATAGTATTTTAGTTCCATATAAAATTTTTATGTTATTATTTCATGTTTTTAGAAACCCTTTACAATTTTGGTTTCTAGGAGCTAGGAATGTAAATCAGTGGTAGAAAACTTGTTTAACATTTGAGGCTCTGGGGGTTTGAGCCTCAGCACTGCAAAAACATGTTTCCAAATATTATAATACTTTCAATCATACTTTTACTTTTCAACATTCAGGTTTTTCATGTTATAAATGATGGTTAGTAAAATCTTACTTCCTCTTATTTTCTTTCTTTTTCTCCCTCCCCCCCCCCCCTTCCCTTTCTGTGCCAGTGGCAGGGAAAGAGCTCAGGGCCTGGAGCTTAAACTTTTTTTCCTGTGTAATTATAATCTCTTTCCATAAGACTGCATAATCATTGAGGTTTGGTACTTGGCCTATAATAAGAGTTGAATAAAGGATAGTTGAATAAATAAAATGTTTGGCATTAAAACAAAATGAAAAGGTCATCCTGGTCCTTTTTTTCTTTGAGGTAGAATGTTAGAGGTTATTGTCATTCCAAATTAAAGCATTGCTGTGAAGAACTAATAGGACAATAGGAGTGAATTAGAACATACTGATACAAATAGAAGAGATTAATACTTTTCTTTTTTGCATAATAATTTTGAACAGTGCCTGTTAGGTTCTCACAGCTTAAAAATCACATTTGTAGGGACTGGGAAGGTGGCTTAGTGGTAGAGTACTTGCCTTGCATGTATGAGGCCCTGGGTTCAATTCTTTGGCACCACATAAACAGAAAAAGCTGGAAGTAGCGCTGTGGCTCAAGTGGTAGAGTGCTAGCCTTGAACTGAAGAGCTGAGGGACAGTGCCCAGGCCCAGAGTTCAGGCCTACCATTGACTCCCCCCCAAAAAAAAATCCCATTTGTTTCTTTAACAAGTATGAATTTCACTTACCTTAGCAAGTAATGAGGGAGAAAAGCTAGGATTTTGGGATGAGTCGGTCTTTGTTAGAATCCAGCTTTCCCTCCTTCCTAACCTTGTGATCCCAGTATTTAACTTGTCCCATTTAGGTTTTTAATCGATGAATTTTTTTTTTGCGGGGGGGGGGAGGTCCGGTCGTGGGGCCTGAACTCTGGGCCTGGGCTCTGTCCCTCAGCTATTCAGCTCAAGGCTGGTGCTCTACCACTTGAGCCACAGCGCCGCTTCTGGCTTTTTTCTTTTTGCTTCTGTGGTGCTGAGGAATCGAACCCAGGGCCTCATGCATGCAAGGCAAGCGCTCTACCACTGAGCCACCTTCCCAGCCCTTAATCGATGAATTTTTTTAAAGCGTGTATTACAGGCATGTTGTTATAATTTAGTGAGTGACCATTAGTTACCTGGGAAGTTCATCCTTAGAAGAGCTGACTTTCTTGCATCTTGAGTTGTAAAAACAAAAGCTAGACAAAAGTATATTGGCGCCTCAGTAACTCTTTAATTCTGGCTACTCAAGAGGCTGAGATTTGAGGATTGTAGTTTGAAACCAGTCTGAGCAGGAAAGTCCATGAGATTCTTCACTCCAGTGGACCACCAGAAAGCCAGAAGTAGAGCCATGGCTCAAGTTGTAGAGAGCTAACTGAGCAGAAAAATCTAGGTACAGCACTGAGGCTCTGAGTTCAAGCCCCAGTACCAACCAGCATTCTCCCTACCCCCTCCAAAAAAAATTGAACAAGATTTGAATTTACTATTTGATCCTAGAATTTACTATCTGATCTATAGAATGATGCAGTTTGGTACTTCTGTATATCAGCACTTAATATATTTTAAAGCAGCACATCTTCATGACTTCTAGATTCATCTCTTTGATAAATAGTATCTAGTAGATTACCTTGCTTTTCTATGAAAAGTGAGTAATAGGAAACATTTAGAGATAAAACTTTGATTAATTTGTGAAAATTAACATGTAATTTTCCTATTTCATATTCTAAAGTATCCTGGTCCCTTAAATTTGACATTTTCCTTTTATCAGTGGCACTAATAATAAAAAGTTCTTTTAGTTTTAAGATGAATTATTGGTTACTAATTTTTCCCCTTGAAAAACAACCTCTAGATCCCTCAGAGTGTCTTCCAATATTAGTGTTTTGTGATTTATTCATATTGATTGAAAATTTACTAGAAAAAAATGCCAAGATTTAATTTTTCTATGTAATACATAACACATTGTTGCTTAGGACCTGAAAGGATCCTTCAGAATCCTCCAAGGGGACCATGCAGAAGTAGGTAGGCACAGGAGAAACATCACTATAAGGCTTCTTATTAGAGGAGCCATATCTCCCTGGGAGAGGAAACACTCGGCATCTGCCCCCATCCAAGTCCCAAGTCCAATTTCCACGGCAGAAGTGAAGTAAATGCATGAGGGTGTGGGTCTGGGAGGAGAGAGGGAGTGGCCAGCTGTATAGCAGAACTGCAGAGCAGGGAGGAGCTCAGGTCTGGGTGGAGCTGAGTAACATAGGTGGGGATAATACTAACAGGACCAAGTAGAGATAGTCACTGGAGTAGAGGCTATTAAATTGTTAAGTATCATGTTCAAAATATCATCAGCTGGGGCTGGGAAGGTGGCTCAGTGGTAGAGCGCTTGCCTTGCATGCTCAAGGCCCTGGGTTCGATTCCTCAGCACCACATAAGCAAAAAAGAAAAAACCGGAAGTGGTACTGTGGCTCAGGTGGTAGAGCACTAGCCTTGAGCTGAAGAGCTGAGGGACAGCGCCCAGGCCCAGAGTTCAGGCCCCACGACCGGACCAAAAAAAAAAAATATATCATCAGCTGGGTGACTGAGACAAATATGATCCAGAGTACCTATGTAGTAAATAAGAAGTTTAGGCAACAAGAAGTAGAAGGGTCTCTTCATCAGACAGTACATGCCTGGAGAGGAACATGTACACTGGTAACATTTCAAAACTAAAGTAGAGACTACAATATTGCCTTTGCCTTTTTCCTCCTAACATAAACACAATCATTTCTGAGTTACTGGATGTGAAAATGAGCAGCTAACAATTGAGAAGACCTCTAGAAAAACCATACAGTTTAAGAGAACAGTGAGTTTCAGTTAGACCAGAAAGTGAAATAGCCTATGGAGAGGTATAGATTTAACTACTGTGCATAAGGACTTAAGGCCTTACACAGTTTTGCCAGATTTGAGTCTTATGTAATTCTTTTCAAAAGAATATAAACAGAAAATTTAAGAAGCCAAAGGAAGGTAGCTTATCTAGAATATGCCTAATACACCAAAAGTAAAGGAGAAAGGGGGAAAACTATTCTGTAAGCAAGTACTGTAATTAAGTAATACTTTCAAAAGTTAGATTTTTTTTCATAATTTTGACTTTGCCTGGGCTCTGTCCCTGAGTTTTTGTGCTCAAGAGGAGCCCTCTACCACTTTAGCCATAGCTCCATTTGCAACTGTTTTGAGTGGTTAATTGGAGATGAGTCTCATGGATGGACTTTCCTGTCTGGGCTGGCTTCAAAGTACAGTCCTCAGATCTCAATCTGCTAGGTAGCTAGGAGGCTGAGATGGTAATCAGTAATTTTGAGATACTAATCAATTTTGATTTTTAAGAATCAGTTTGAAATTAAGCAAAAGCACTCACTAATACTGGATTGAAGGATAAGTTGAATTAGAGGTGGGTTTTTCCCCCACCATGTGCTGATCTGGGGCTTGAATTCAGGGCCTTGCTGCCCTGAGGTTTTTTGCTTAAGGCTAGCGTTTTACCAGTTGATCCACAGCTCTGCTTCCAGATTTTTGGTGTTAAACGGTCTCACAGACTTCCCTGCCTGTGGCTGGTTTTGGACTGCAATTCTCAGATCTTAGCCTCCTAGTAGCGAAGATTACAGGCATGAGCCTGGAGAGGCTTTCTTTTTTTTAAGTTGTATTGTGTCCATGTAGCATAGTTGGTCTAGTATAACTTTTTTAACTAGGTTTATGTGATTAGCAACCACCCTAGCACAAGTTAGGTGGTATTGGGTCTAAGATGAACATATTCTCTGAGACCTAATTACAGTTTGTTTTTGTCGGTTGTGAGGCTTGAACTCTGGGCCTGAGCACTGTCCCTGAGCTCTTCAGTTCAAGGCTAGAGCTCTACCACTTGAGCCATAGCGCCACTTCCAGTTTTCTAGTGGTTTATTCGAGATTAGAGTTTTACCGACTTTCCTGGGCTGGCTTTGAACCGTGATCCTCAGATCTCAGCCTCCTGAGTAGCTAGGATTACAGGTGTGAGCCACAAGCCCCTCTAATTACAGTTTTCTTTGCATAATTATCTTTAACTTCATCAGATAAAACTTAGCCCAAATATTTCAAATCAGATTTTACAATTATATTAAACAAATAGAATTTTCATCCTCCTTTTAAAAAGATTGAGGATTACTTGGTATTCATTCTGGTTTCTTCAGTGTGTAATATCCAGTTAACTTACATTAAAACCTGGAGGAGAAACTTTTTTTCCACTTAAAAATAAGTTGCTATAGCTACCAGTATTTACCCTTAAAAGCAATAATTACACCAGGCATCCAAGGAATTTCCACAAGTACAGAAAGATCAGCAGCTGAATGTACACACTGGTTATTTCACTCTCAACTTGGAACATATAAATCACTTCCATTCCAAATTGCTGTCATTTGGGAAATACTAAAAAAAAATGACTCATCTTAAAGTATAAAAGGGTGAAGACAAAAAGACTGAATATGCTATTTTAAAATTCAAGTAATGACTCAGTTTAGAACACTTTGCATAATTTTTAATTCCCTGTACCAGAGTATTACAGTTTCATATAGCATCTTCTGTTGTTGAAAGAAGAAGTGTGTTTCTAATGGCCTCACACTGCTAGGGGAGATGCCCAACTACTTGAGCCACACCTCATTCCATTTTCCATTACTTTTCAGGTAATATGTTGTTTGTTTGTTTGTTTTGCCTAGGCTAGCCTGAATGGTGTTCCTCTTCAGCTTCCAACACAGCTGAGGTGACAAACAGAAACAACCATCTCAATTTGTTATTGTTGTTGTTGTTAAGATGGGAGTCTCATTAACTTTTTATTTTTCAGGCTGGCCTCAAACTATCTTTCAAATCTTCACCTCAAGTAGCTGGGATTACAGAAGTGAGCTACTGCTTTTGTTTCTTATTTTTTAAATAAAAGATTATTTTGCCCTTAATAAACTTATAAAATACCATGCTTATAACTTGATTCAGACTTTATAGTTAATTTTAAACTTCTTAAAGAGAAAAGATGTCCTTGTCAGATTTGGTAATTACTCCATTCTTCAGTAACTAGTTGTGAAAATTACATCAATTACTGTAGATTTTTGACTGTTTTGTGTTCAGAATTCACTATTACAAGAAGGCTGGGAAATTGGCTCAGTGGTAGAGTGCTTGCCTTGCATGAATGAAGTTGGCTTAGTGGTAGAGTGCTTGCCTTGCATGAATGAAGCCCTGGGTTCGATTCCTTAGCACCACATAAGCAGAAAAAGCTGGAAGTGGCGCTATAGCTCAAGTGGTAGAGTGCTAGCCTTGAGCTGAAGAACTGAGGGACAGCGCCCAGGCCCAGAGTTCAGGCTCCACAACCGACAAACGAAAAGAATTCACTATTGCAAGAATACTTAAGAAATTGTTGACCTAGTGTAATTCTGATTGACCTTAAATTATAAGGCTCATAATTGCATCTTAATGGGTTCTATAAAGTTTATACTTTTCTACTAAAAGAATATTAAATATGGTTCTTTAATATTAGGGCTATTCTAAACTAAAAATACCTTACAAAGTAGAATGTCACACTTGGGCAGCTTAAACAATAGAGGGACTTAACATAAAAGGCAGAATTGAATAAGGTAGGCATTAGGATGACTAGTTCAATTGTAATGCTATCACCTAGGAGTTGGTTTCCTTTCAGCTGTTAAGAGTCAGCATGGACCTTAGTCTAAACTCCCTTCACAGTCACAAGATACCACCATACTATCAATCATACTTTTGGCATCACTGGCAAACATATTGACCATGAGGAGAGGAGATCTTCTGTGACTCATTTTTTAGATACAAGGAAGATTTTCTTAAAAGCCCCACAGCTGACTTTCCATGACATGATGGGCCAGGCTGGTCCAAATCACATGTTCCTTCTCACTTGAGTCACTTCTAAGTAGAATAGAATAGGATGATCATCTTAGGCTGTTCAAAAATTTTCCAGGTATGTGGGATATAAGAGGTGGACATCTGAGCAAAACTGAGGATTTTATGAAAGTGTATTAATGAAGGCCAGTAAGTAAATAGCGAACAATAACATGTTAAGTATAATAGCAAAGTTAAACGTTGGCATTTTCTTCAAGTAGTTTAAATTTACCAACATTATTAGTTACAGCAAGTTGATACCAGAAGGAAGAAACTCTGGGGTTTCCAGAAATTTTTAAAAGGAAAAAAGAAATAGTACTTCATCTTAAAGTGTACTAACAAAACTCATATATAAATGCTACTGACAAGAATGTAAAGTAGGTCTGAGAATGTAGCTTAGTGGTAGAGTACTTCCCTAGCATGCATGAAGTCCTGGGTTCGATTCCTCAGTACCACAAAAACAGAAAAAGCCAGAAGTGCTGCTACAGCTCAAGTGACAGAATGCTAACCTTGAACAAAAGAAGTTCAGGGTGCCCAGTCCCTGAGTTCAAGCCCCAGGAGTGGCCAAAAAAAAAAGTAAAGTATATGGTAGCAGTGTACTTTGGAACATGAAATAATAAAATTACACATTAATTTTGACCAAAAACATTAAAGTTTTATTTGCAAATATTTCCTATTAATCTTCCTTATGAAAAGCACACCTCTTTACTGCATCTTTGTGATTTTTCCTTCATCACTTATTTTCTTTTGTCCTATCTTCATTTCTAGCATATATTAATTGTATAGAATAATAGCTTTTAATATGACATTTTCTACATGTATATAATATACTTTGATTATGTTTGCTTTGATCATATTTGTTCTCTCATTTGTCCTTCCCCTTATCTTCTCTTTTCAAATAGTTCCCCTTGGGGCTGGAAGGTGGCTCAGTGGTAGAGTGCTTTCCTTGCATGCATGAGGCCGATTCCTCAGCACCACATAAACAGAAAAAGCTGGAAGTGGTGTGGTTCAAGTGGTAGAGCGTTAGCCATGAGCTGACGAACTCAGGGATAGCACCCAGGACCAGAGTCAAGACCCATGACCCACCAAAAAAAAAAAAAAAATAGTTCCTCTTATATATTTACATTTGTTTGTTGCGGCTACTGGAGCTTTGAACTCAGAACCTCCTGTTTTTGCTTAGCTCTGTATCACTTGTGACTACTTTACCTCTGGCTTTTTGCTGGTTAATTGGAACTAAGGGTCTCAGGGATTTTTCTGCCCAGTCTGGTTTCAAACCATGATCCTGAGTAGTAGATAGGATTACAGGCATGAGCCACTGGAGCGAGTTTTTTGTTGTTGTTTTGTTTTTTGGGGGTAGGGGGTTGGTTTCATTTGGTTTTTGAGTTGTTGTTTTGTTTTGTTTTAATAGCATTTCAGTATGGAACCCAGGCTGGCTGTGATCTCATGATGCTTCTTCCTCATCTTTCCGATTACTGAAACCAAAGGCATGTTCTACCATGCCCAGTTTCATTTCTTTTTTTTTTTTGGTCCGGTTGTGGGGCCTGAACTCTGGGCCTGGGCGCTGTCCCTGAGCTCTTCAGCTCAAGGCTAGCGCTCTACCACTTGAGCCACAGCGCCACTTCCG
>NW_012267276.1:318186-372422 GCF_000151885.1 Dipodomys ordii | reverse complement strand
CCCAAAAAAAAAAAAAAAAGAAAGAAAGCATACATACTATATTTGTGTACTGTATTTGTGTTTCTGAGCCTGGTTAATTTTGTGTAACATGATCTCCAGTTCTGTGTATTTTTCTGCAAACAACATGATTTCATTCTTATTTATGGATGAGTAATACTCCCATTATGTATATGGAAATCATCTGTTAATGGGCACTTAGGCTGATCTTATTGTGGATAAATCTACCATGGATGTGGTGGCTTTGTATATCAGAATCAAATAGCTGTATATAGCTGGATCATATTGGTAATTTGGACCTAGATCATAATCTACCATTTGTAGACTTCCTGTTATAGCTAGGACAATGTGTGTGTCATGGAACCATAATCCTCCCAATCTCAACCTTCCCTGCAGCTGAGATACCAGGCATATGCCACTGAACCTAGCTTTAAACATAGGGTTGGCCTATAACTGCCAGTCCTCAAGTTCCTAGCTTCACAAGTAGGATTATAGATATGAGCCCCCATATTTACTAGACTAATTTATATTCCCATCAATAGTGTATAAGGGTTTCTCCCTTTACCCCAGTTCCCACCAGCATTTATTGTTTTTTGTTTCCCTGGGTGCCACTCAGACTAGAGTAAGTAGAATTTCAATGTCTTGGAGAGAGTGAGTGTGTGATTTGTAGTACTTGCTTAGTATTTGAGCACAGGGCCTTGCTCTTGTCAATCAGACACTCTACCACTTGACCCATGTGGCTGAAGTAATCTTTAAAAAAAAAAAAAGTGCTCATCTTAAGTTTTAAAATTACCTTTAAAAAATTTTCTTTTGGCATGTCTGTAATCCAAGCTATATTTGGGAAACTGAGATGGAGAAAGTTATGTTTAAGGCCTATCTCAGCAAAAAGTTAGCCAGCTCAGACTTGATGCTGTGTAAGGTAACATGTACCTGTGATACAGGAGGCAGGGAGGGCTCAAATGGAGATATGCCATATGTGTGAAATGCACAACAAATTTAAATTTTTGTAAAAGCTGTAAACTCTTTGGCTAGCTTTCTGTGTTGGCAAGTTGAAACAGTATTTTGGATATGTTGCATTACATAAAATATTGTTAAAAATAGGTACTAGTTTTACCTTTTTAAAATGTGATAACTAAAACATGTAAATTAAATATGTGATTCCTTTTATGCTCCTATTAGACAATACTGCTCCAGCCTTTGAAAAGCTAACAATTATTCATGCATTATAAATGATTATTTTAACCTTTCAATTATTCTGGAAAGTGATTGTTGGGTTTTTATATTAAATGTTTTAGCTAGTGGATCATTATTTAAGAAAGTACTTTTCCAGTAAGTAAATGAGGAAATACTAACAGTAATGTAATGAACAGTTTTACCATTCACTTTTGTAAGAGAATGTACAATTCTAATATAGTTTTAGAAATTGATTACCGCTAATAAATTCATATACTGCTTTTTTCTCATTTAGAATTAATGGCACAGATGGATTTTCTGTTCTATTTAGGCCTTCAATATATATCTTTTGTGTTCTTACCTGTACTGGTTCATTTTTCTCATATGATATAGCACTCTACAAAAGTTTTCTTTTTTTTCTTTGCCAGTCATGGGGCTTGAACTCTGGGCCCGGGCGCAGCCCCTCAGCTCTTACAAAAAGTCTTTTTAAAGGTGAAGTTAAAGAATGGATATGACATACAGGTCTTTGCAAAGAACACATAATAATAGATGTTAATATGTTGCATATAATACTAATAATGGTAGGGTCAACAGTTTGTTACTACCATTGTTTCATAGCAAAGGATTAAATAAATCACTTGGTATCCTCAGATGGTATTAATTAAACATTTTTATGGTATGTCTTTGTAAACTTTTTTGTTAAAAAAAAAAAAAAAAGACTGTCCAGGTGCCAGTGTATCAACCCTATAATCGTAGATACTCAGGAAGCTAAGATCTTAAGGGTAACGGTTCAAAGCCAACCCAGGGCAGGAAAGTCCATGAGACTCTTAGTCTAGTTCACCACAAAAAGCAAGACTTGGAGCTATAGCTTAAGTTGATAGAGCTCTAATCTTGTGCACAAAAGCTCAGAAATAGTGCTCAAACCCTGAGTTCAAGCCCCAGGAAAATCACCCCCCCCCAACACACACACACGCACGCTTTGGTCATAACTGGATTACACGAAAAGCTAATATTATTTTAAGGGGGCTGGGAAGTTGGCTCAGTGGTAGAGTGCTTGCCTCTCATGCATGAGGCCCTGGATTCAATTCCTCAGCGCCACATAAGCAAAACAAACAAACAAACAAACAAACAAAAAGTTGGAAGTGGCGCTGTGGCTCAAGTGGTAGAGCACTTGCCTTGAGCTGAAGAGCTGGCCCCACAACTGTCAAAAAAATAAACTTCTAAAAAAATATTATTTTAAGGGTTTAGAATTGATCATGTTTTAAATACATAATGACCTTTTTTTTATAAGTGGCTCTACTAATTGGATAGTTGTATAGATTCTGACCTGTAACCTAGAAAGCACAGGACTTATTTTCTTGTCTTCTTGAGGGATTAGGGAGTTGTTGCTCTGGTTTGAATGGAAGTCCCTGCACTTGCTAGGCAAATTGCTTTACCACTTGAGCCACACCCTAGTCCTTTTGTTTTTAGTTTATTTTTCAATAGGGTCTTGTACTTTTTTCCATTCTGGCCTTCAACCCTTACCTCAAGTAGCTGGGATTGAAGACCTACCTACACCACCAAATTCAGTTTGGTTTTTTGGGTTTGTTTTTGTTTTTTGTTTGTAGGGCTTGAATTCTAGGCCTGAACGCTGTCCCTCAGCTCTTCAGCTCAAGGCTAGGGCTCTACCTCTTGAGCCACTGCACCACTTCCGGTTTTATGAGTGGCTTATTGGAGTTAAGAGCCTCATGGACTTTCCTGCCCAGGCTGGCTTTGAATCGTGTTCCTCAGATCTTAGCCTCCTGAGTAGCTAGGCTTATTGGCGTGAGCCGCTGGCGCCCAGCTCCAGTTTGTTTTTGACATAAGGTCTCATTTACTTTTTCCTAGGCTGTCCTTGAACCTTGGAGCCCTCCTGGGGCCCTCCTAGCTTTGATTATAGATCTGTACTGTCATGCCTGGCCTTCATAAGATTTTTCCGGTAGTCCATAATATAAGAAGGCTGTTTAATGAAACATGATTTTAGCATACTTGCTTACCATGTTTGACTACAAGTTTTATTTGTTTATTGAGTTGTGGTAGAGTTTGTTATTTGAGTTGTGATGGGAGATTGGTTCTAGGACCCCCTATGGAAACAAATACAGAGGATGCCCAAGTCTCTTCTTAAAATGGTGTAGAATTTGCATGCTACTATCCTCCAGCATACATTAATTATATCATCTCTGGATTGCTTATAATGTGTAATCTCTTGATTATGCTCTGTAGTTTAGGGAATAATGATGGAGAAATGCCTTTACATGTTCACTGTAGACAGAATCTGCTTCTCTCCATGAATATTTTTGGTCTGTACTTGATTGAATCTGCAGGTGTGAGACTTAAGAATGCCAAGAGCCAACTGTACTGATAAACTAGCTTGCTACTTGGCACTGACATGGCACTCAAAAAGTTTATATTTTGGAGCATTTCAAAATTCGGACTTTTTATATTTGGGTTGCTTAACTGGTAAAATCTCTGTCAGTAGTTTAAAATCCAATAAGCTTCAAAATTTGAAATAGGTCTAGTCCCAAAGATTTTGAATAAGGAATACTTTATTTCTTTTTTTGGTGGGGGGGAGGGTCTGGTCGTGGGGCCTGAACTCTGGGTCTGGGCGCTGTCCCATAGCTCTTCAGCTCAAGGCTAGCACTCTACCACTTGAGCCACAGCGCCACTTCCGGCTTTTTTCTTTTTTGCTTATGTGGTGCTGAGGAATCGAACCCAGGGCCTCAGGTATGCAAGGCAAGCACTCTACCACTGAGCCACCTTCCCAGCCCAAGGAATACTTTATTTCACAATAACCAATATTCACAAATGTTTAGTAAGTTAAGATCTGCGTTGCCCCTCAGTGCAGAAAGGAAAAATCTAAAAAGAAATTCTGATACAACAAAATTAGGAACCTGAAAATAACCCTTTAGAACCTTAAGCTTTTATTAAAAAGGTGAAGTGTTTCCACTTTATATGGTAGAGTTCCAGCAGAGCAAGTTCGTGGCTCTGAGTTCAGACAATTCCCTGGTACCAAGAGGGGGAAAAGGTTATAGATTCTTTCTTAATACTCTATACCTTTCAATGGTTTTTGTTCTTAAGTTCTGGCATACCTCTGTTCTAAATTGTGTTGAATGTTTTTAATGTTTTGATGAAAAAACTCGCTAAAACACATAATTTAAAATTAAGTCTAAATACTCATTTTAAAACAACTTGAAGTATAGTGATACCAGCATTCCTAGCATGTGGAAAACTGAAATAGAAGGATCTTGAGTTTGAGGCTATGTAAAGAGGAGACACTCTCTAAATCAGTTGATCAGCTCCTCTCTCTCACTTGGGAATATTACTGCAATAGACAATATCCTCTTCTAACCTAAGCTTTAGCAGCTACTATAGTTTACCTTTTTTTCAAGATCACTTTCCAAACAGTATTATGGGTAGCAAAGATGCTATTGGGAGGGAGGAATATATGGTGATTCCTCACCTATTATGGGAGTTACATTCCAGAAACTCCTATGATAGGTGAAAATCGGCAAAGTAGCAGCAATTATTTATATTTTAAAGCCTTATAAACCCCACTCTCCTATAAACCTTTCCTACTCTTATTAACCTTTTCCACACTCTTATAAACACTTCATATTCTCTTAAACATTTTCTACACTCTTAAACCTACGTAATTTTAATAACATACAAAATTCTATATGGGTACTCAACAGTGAAGTATACTACAACCTGAATTATGTGCAGTACTGATGACAATGAAGGTGATGACTATGAGATCAATGTAATGCACAGCCAAGAAGGGCTTCATTAGGTAGTACAATATCTTCACCCTGGGCTGTAACTTCTACTAAAGGCATAGGTGTAAGTGATCTCTTAATTCAAATGATGAATATAGTTAGAGGGAGTTGCTTTGAGTGAGAAGCTTTTTATAAACTGACTGCCACTCTTGATTGTATTTACAAAGTGCAACCAATGAAGCATCTGGGGTCCCCTACTTCAGCTACTCACTGAAGTTCTTTGGGCAGTTTCACCTTGGTTGCAAGATGATCAAGTGTTAGGCCAACTTCCTCCTCTCCTCCAACCCATAATTCAAATTGTTCCCCATCCTTTTCACTTGTTGACTTCATGTCGTCCATCTTAAAAACTTGTTCAGGCTTATAGTCCCTTTCCTTGATGATGGATTTGAACATGTCATTATGTGGTCCTTAGCTCCAGCTTTATCTGCAGAGGCAGCTTCTCCATGCAGAGAAATGCTCTTGAGTCCAAAGCATCTTTGAAATATATCAAACCAGCCCTTGCAGGCTCTGAATGGGGTTGGTCTGGTGAGAGAAGCACTTGACGGCCCTGTTTCTACATTGTTGTCCTTGTCTTCATCCTCATCACTGTTGTGAAAGTCCATGCTTTCTGCAAAACTGCCATGTTTTTTGGCCTTTGTCCAGATGGTGTTGGTATCCAGTGAGATATTATTATTTCTGCAGTCATTTATCCCCAGGGCCAATGCATACTTCATTCTCACAATGACCTTATTGTGGGAAGTGATCACCCTCTTTGTAGTCTTGGTTAAAAGTCATAGTTGCTCGCAGGGTGCTGGTGGCTCAAGCCTATAATCCTAGCTACTCAGGAGGCTGAGATCTGAGGATCATGATTCAAAGCCAGTCCAGGCAAGAAAGTCTGTGAGACTTTATCGCCAACAAACCACTAGAAAACCAGAAGTGGAGCTGTGGCTCAAGTGGTAGAGTCCTAGCCTTGAGCTGAAGAGCTGAGGGAGAGTGCCTAGGCCCAGAGTTCAAGCCCCACGACCAACCAAAAAAAGAAAAAAGGAAAAGTTATAGTTGCTGAAGACCTAATATTCTTCTCATTTCTTTTTGTAGCCAACAGTAGATAATGGCAGCCTACAGCTGCATAGCTTTTGCCTTCCTTTAACATGTCAAGATTCTTTGATGGTAAGCATTTTCCTCTGGTGCTTGGGTTCACTGCCAAAAGCCTTAGAAGGTGCAGAATGTTTGCGTGGCATCGTAGGGCTTGAAATGAATTCAAACTTCTACGTAAATTTCACAAAAACACAACACTGTAGAGCAACACTACATGCATCGATCACATGTTGATGTGAAGTGGACAAGGAGAGATGCTGAATGTTATGGGCACAGTGTGAGGAGAGCACACAGACAGGTGCTATGTTACTGAGCCAATCAGTGTCCAGGATACAGAACACAGTGCTATGGTTGGTCACCTTCCAATCCATCAGCCAATAGTGTGCTGTGTACAAACTTGTACAAACAGTAGTAGCATACTGTGCATTTCCATTGTGTTCAGTATGGTATTCATCTGCTGAAGAAATACATACTGTATTATATTTGGATTTAATATTTTAATGTTTGAATTAACATTTTTATTTGTAAGTTTGGGTTTTCCTCTATAATATGAGAATATAGCCATTTATATATACTGTCTGTATTAAATGGGAATATATAGAATCAAGCACCTCACAGAAAGTAGAGAGGTAATGAGATATTAATGAGAATCCTAGTGGATAGAATTAAAAAACAGATTGAAGAGAGACTATGGTATTTTCTTTATAGTTTTCCTGTTGAGAAATAATCCTATTGTGTGGTAAACAAATGGTGGGGGGATGTGAAGTACAAAATAGTGTGCTTTGTGCAATTTGGAGAACTGCATCCAGGTTTCTGGTATGTGTTTGTTCACTGGGTTCTTCCTTCTACTGTTGGGAAAATTATTTTCTGGGAAAGATCCTTTTTCAAAAAAAAAATTCAATACATAGTGCCATTGTGCCCTTTTTCTTTTCTTTTCTTTTTCTTTTTTTTTTTTATTGGTCATGGGGCTTGAACTCTGGCTATGCGCTCTGTCCCTCAGCTCTTCAGCTCAAGGGGGACGCTCTAGCACTTGAGCCACAGCAACACTTCGGTTTTCAGGTGCTTAGAGGTAAGAATCTTAGGAAATCCAGGCGGAAGCCTGGTGGCCTGTGAGACCCTTATCTCCAACTAACTACCAGAAAAGTGGTAGAGTGCTCGCCTTGAACTGAAGAGCTGAGGGACAGCTCCCAGACCCAGAGTTCAAGCCCCACAACCAAACCAAGAAAAAAAAAATCTCAAGGACTTTCCTGCCCAGCCTGGCTTTGAACCCCATCCTCAGATCTCAGCCTCCTGAATAGCTAGGATTACAGGCGTTAGCCACAGCCACCTGGCCCTTGTGCCCTTTTGACATATAGATACTTCAGGACAAGTACTTTTTCCTATAGTTTTTTGTTTTTTTTTCTTAAGTTTTAAATGGCTATAAAAATGGGATTTCATTGAGCATAAATAGTTCTTTCATATAGCTTCTTAACAGATTTTTAAAAATTTATAGCCTTTCTAGATAGGAAGATAGGATTACTTAATTTCTTCAGTGAAAATTGATTTCTACTTCTATGAAGCATTAATTTTTCACCTTAAAATATGAAGCAAAAAAGAAAAATATGCATGAGTAGTGAATAAATTTGGTAACTTAGAAATTGTTAATATTTTAAAAGATTTTTATTGTTATTATAAAGGTGATGTACAGAAGGGTTAGTTATATTTATGTAAGTAAGGAATACCTTGGACAATGTCACCTCTTCCCTTGCTCTCTCCTAATTTGCAATTTTAAAAATTTGTTTAAATTTTTTTACATTCTAGAAAATATATCTGTGTAGTCTTGGCAGAAAACAGTACCTTAAGTTTTAAAGTCTCAAAAAATACTTCGCCTTCCTTTTTAAATCTCTTAGGAGTATACTGCAGACTTTTTTTTTAAATTGCAGCCTCATTATAGGGTTAAACATTTGCTGTATTGTGGCATACGAAAGCAGTTAAGCTGTTTGGAATTGTTTACTTGCTAAAACCAGTGTTAGTCAGAAGGAGCAGTACACCAGATTTCCTTGTGGCTTTTAGTGGAAAATGTTAAAAGCACACTCATTTTTCAGTTACAGAAATTTTCAGTTTGATCTGGATTAGTCACAGAACTGGCATGAACCTTCTAATTGTGAAGGCTGTCCAAATGCACTATTTTTTTTCTCCTGTGAGAGGAAGTCACATCCTGAGCAGTAGCTCAGCTCTCTGGTAAGTGTAGCATGTGAGCATTACTAAGGCATTTCATCCTGCGGGTCTGCAGTTTCTGCTCTTCGGACTGTTGCTCTGTTGGAATGCTTCTGTGGGGCTAATCCTGAAGCTCTATAGATATTTTTTTAAGGACCTACTCATTTGAGGATGTCAGCGGCATTTTGCAAGATCTTTTGAGGAACAGGAAAGCATCTGAAATCAACCGAACAAGATAACTGTGACGGTTTTTCATTGTGGAAGGAAACTATATTGGCACGGAGGTAGCTGATTGAATAAAGTTGTTGGCTCAAAGAAGATGCACAGTCTGCTGTTTTTTCCCTCTGAATGAAGACTACTTAATGGAAGCTGTATTCATGTGGCGATCAAAGGAAATACTGGAATGATAAACTGCTGGGATTTTTTTCCCCTTTCCTTTTTAATACAAAAACTCTGAAGCTGTAATTTGAGCTCAAAGGTCTAGTTCCTTCGCAGCCTGCTTGTTCTATTAGGATTCTCCAGTATCACCATTTTTGCCTGTTATCTGTGCCTTTTTGTTGGAGCAGCCACAGACAACTGCCTGATGGAGAAAGAATGAAAACTCCGCCTTGCTTATATTACCTATTGGAATAAAGCAGTTTGTATTTCTTCTATTATAGGGGAAATCTGGATTAATCAAGCTATATTCTTGTGCCAAGAGTCCTATTGTCTCTTGTGGTCTGACTCATCACATGTAAATGTACTGCAGCTTTGCTATTAATGCAGAGTGGCTTTTTTCCCCCCTTTTCTCTTTTCCCAAACACAGAAGGAATTGTCTGTCAACCTCTGAGCTTTATTTTCAGGATTTGTGCTGAGCTCTCTTTTTGCCTGTTTGTTTCCTGAATAATGTCTTCATTAAATCAGTGAAGCTGAAGAAATAAAGACAAGTTAGAAGTGGAAGCAGAATAGTGAGATTTTATTTTTTATTTTCAATTATAAAAGGAAGTCAGCCTACTGGTAACTGTATGACCTTGCAGTCAAATGTTGGGGATAGCTGTGATCATCTCTTATCATAGCAGTCATTTCATTCTTTATCTCATGGTGGTGTGTTACCCCAAACAATGATTGTTTTGTACAAGTAAATTTTATAGTGCAATATGACTGTTTTGGTAGGAAAAAAATATTTTTAAATGAGCTTATCCTGAACTGTTTTAATGATTGACATATTGATGTGTAGTATTTTTTTATATATTGCAGCAACCCAACATCAAAGAGTAGAATTTTGTTAATTTTTAGGAATTTTAGAAATTACATATCATAATTTTAAACTTGGTTTCTCTGATAGCACTTAATACTATAAGTGTACTATTCAGAGAATGTTTGTAAGTGTTGTACAGAAGAGGAAGAAAAATTACTTGTACCCTTCCAACTGTCACATAGCTTGGAATTTAATGTTTTAAAAGAGCGAATGAGTCGAGTGTGTATTGTTGTCTTGGAGGAGGTTGAAGATGATTCTCCTGAATTCATTTCTAAATTGCCACAGGAAAATAAATCCCTACATTCTTCACCTTCTGGAAATGTATTGGTAAGATTTGAGAATTTGTGTTTCCTATATTCTACTGACCTACTAGTAGTGTAAATTTTAGTTTTTAAGAATGGAGTTGGTTTCCACTAGTTTCATTAAAAACTTAAACTAATATTGGTGTCAATATGTTGCTGTATTATATATAAAATAAACACATTTCTGGTTTTTACTTTTTCAAATGCTTAGGTAACATTTCAGAATTAAATCTCTTTAAAAAAGACTTAAGAAAAGCATTATGACACTTTTTCATTTTGGGTTTTTGAACTGATATAACAAAAGTCAGGAACTGCATATGTTAGGAAAAGGTTAACTATTACCAGCAACATCCAAAACCTAGCCTTTCCCTTAAAGGATTTTATGTATTTATGTGTGTAAGAGCATGTATGAAAAAGAATCACACACTGTATCTTTAACCTTATTTTTAATACTGTTGACAACTGGCTCCTTATTTAACTAGTATAATATGATACCTTACAGAAGTGGTGGTGTTGATTAGTAAATTATATTTAGACATGCATATGATTTTCTTTTCATGTTATTCAAGTATACAGTATTTTTGTTTTTTGAGTAGCAGTTCATGATCTGCCAACTTTACTTACATGGGATTTGTATCTTTATGCATATAATGCTAATTGGTACATGTTATTTTCATCCCTTAAACAGACCTTTTCAAAAGGATCTCCTATCATGCGCCTCAGCATGGCTGGAAATTGCTTGTTCAGTATGTTCTGTTTCACAACTAGATGTTGAGAGACTTATATCTGTAAGTCTTTTCATCATATAGAAACAAAATATTTCCACTTATAAGAAATAAAATCTGATTGTGTTTATTATACTACTTAATTTTTGTCAAACTGAACATATATACATTTATAAATTAAATTCTCCTCTCCTAATTCCCTGACAAAGATGTACTTGGATATCATTTGGTTTCATGAAATGTAAAAAAATTAATGATATGGAGGAGAAAAATACCCTAAAGTTGTATGGAAATGTTTTTAGAATTACTTAAGTAGTATGACTAACATTTATATAATTATTTTATATTTTAGCCATCATTGGTGCAGGCTATATTTAATGGAGATCCAGATGAAGTTCGAGCACTGATATTTAAGAAAGAAGATGTCAACTTTCAGGTAAAAACAGTTAATTCATTGATGCCACTCTTTAAACTTACTTTTTAATACTCTTTTCCTAGAACTGTGATTTTTTTTTTGTTGTTTAAAATTATAATTCTATACTAGTCGTTTTAAATGAGGGCAGAAGAGTCTTTGGTTGAAAAGAGATGTACTGGACATACATTCAGAGTAATAATTGAAAGTACATGAACACTAAGACAATTGAGTACTTGTTCTTCCAGCTTTTTTCTTTGAAAATTCTCAAACACAGAAACAATACTCTCCACAAAGGTTGTGAGAGTATTCTGAAGTGTTCGACATTGATAACCTTTTGCCATATTTACCTCATTACATGAACAGAGATTATGTATGTAGTAATATACATACAAAACAAAACATGCACATGTATAATATATTAATAATGCAATGTATGTATTACATATATTTTGTGTTCGTATATGATTTATATTTTATGTATGCACACAGATTCACACTTTTTCTTATTTTACTGAACTTCATTTGAAATTAAGTTTCAGAAATCATGGCACTTTCTATATACATTTCAAGTGAGGGTTCTTTTTGGTGAACTGAAATAAAAGATTTCTGTAAAGTTTGTAATATGTCTAACTTCATTATAATACAAGACTTATTTTCTTAATTGTACTGAGTTTTACAAAGACTTTTTTGTCTTTATTATTTTCAATAAGTGATACTCATTGTTTAAAAATCTTTCAAACTGGGCTGGAAAGGTGGCTCAGTGGTAGAATGCTTGCCTTGCATGCATGAGGCCCTGGATTCAATTACTTAGCACCACATAAGTAGAAAAAGCTGGAAGTGGCGTTGTGGGTCAAGCGGTAGAGCACTAGCTTGGAGCTAAAGAGCCTCTGCGGGACAGAGTTCAGGCCCTACACCTGACCAAAATTAAAAAACAAACAAAATCTTTTCAAACTTGCAGATAAAGTTAGTCTAATACTCAGAACTGACTTTTGCAGGGTAGTTTAAAAAGAGTAGAAGTAAGGCATTTGTCTCTTTATAAATTTTTTGAGTGGCCAGTTTTTTTCTCTCCTTTATAAACAGTTTCATTACATAGCCCAGGCTGCTCTCAGGGTCATAATACTTTTTATTAACATACTAAATTGTGGATAAGATCAGCTTCATTAATTTAATATAGATAGCTCTGAGTTAAAGTGAGGAGTAAAGATTCATAACATTTCTGTAGCATCACAGGAACGTGTTCTAGAAGTTTTTGGTAGTTCATAGAAAATATATACTACAAGATTATTTTGAACTCTGATTTTTTTTTTCTGTCATATAGTACTGTGGCCTCTTAATGATACAAAAAGTTCTTCCCTTATTTTAAAATTTGGAGTATTTGAATGGATTTGAACCATCATTGACTCTATCATTAAATGTTGATCAGAATTTGCCATTATATTTTTTCTTAAGTCTTTTCTAAGTGGATTGCTTCTAGGTTTACATTTAGTTACATACATCAAATTCAGCGTTTATTTTAAATGGAGTGTCTTTACCTAATTAGTGTGTCCCAATAAGTCTGCTTTTCTTAGAACAAAAGAATAGCTTTGGGGGTATAAACTTAGAACAAGAGGAAAACAAGCTGTTTAATTTCTGGGGCGTTTGTGCTTGTTTAACAACACAAATCTTACCTTCATGATCACTAACTTTGAGCCATGTCTCATCTGCAGCTTTTTTTGTTGTTGTTGTTGTTGGTTGTGAGGCCTGAACTCTGGGCCTGGGTATGGAACCTCAGCTCTTCAGCTCAAGACTAACGCTCTGCCACTTGAGCCATAAGCACCACTTTTGGCTTTTTCTGCTTATGTGGTGCTGAGGAATCGAACCCACGGCCTCATGCATGCAAGGCAAGCACTCTACCACTGAGCCACCTTCCCAGCCCGACTTGCAGCTTTTTCACAATTACAGACCTTGTTAGAGCTGGCATTGCTTTTTTTGCAGTATTTAACTAAAGCATTTTTATATTTTAAGAACTTGCTGAGTCATTATTTTGAGCATTTGTTTACTCCTCAGTGCCTTTCCCCTTTATGCCATGTTGGGGTTTGAACTGGGCCTTGGACACAACGCCTCTCACACTCTTGGCTAGCCCTCTCCCACTTCCTTTTTGTTTGTATAGGTTTTTTTGTTTTGGGTTTTTTTTTTTTGTCTGTCTTGAGCAGACAGGGCCTGGGTGCTGTCCCTCAACTCCTTTGTATAATCATTAAAAGAATTCAGTTTACTATGTTACATGAAATGCTTAGCAAAATAGACGTGTGTTCAGTAGATTATTAGTTTTGGTATCAGGATATTACTTTGGGCGATTCACAAAAAGTAGCAAACCTAATAAGTAAGTTTCCATGGATTCTTTGAGTGCCACTTACTTCTAGGCTTCACCATAGTATTTTCTTGTCTTTTCTGGAAATAAGGAATAAGTTCTCTAGTCTTCAATAAATTTTTCCTGGAAGCCACACATCATTTCTGCTGGTTGTCAGTACAGCAGACTATAGATTTTTCCAAGCTTTAAAACCTCTTCACTCATTACTTGAGGTCATTTGCAATGTCTTCTAAAACTTACTTTAAGTAATTGCTTACAGCCTTTTAGTCCCATCCCAGGAGTATCTTTGCCCAGCTTCCAACTGGCTTGTATGGAACATAGAATGGAGGAGGGCTGTGGGAGAACCACCAACTCAGCTGTCATTCCAGAGGAGAATTTCTTGGTGGTTTTTTCATGCCTAGAAATAACATTTTCCCACAACTGTAGTGAGTGCCTCTGGATTCCAGTTTCAATTAAAAAAAAAAAATTAGGGGAGGGGGAGTGTAGTTGTGGAGGTGGGAGGGAAGGAATGGTAGGGGAAAAACAAAGGAGGAGGCAACAATGCTTGATAAGAAATGTACTCATTACCTTGCTCGTGTAACTGTAACCCTTCTGTATAGTATTTTCACAATGAAAAACATTAAAATACTTACTAATCATAAATGTGTATATACATAATAACTAAGCCTCAAAAGATGTGATTAAAAATAAAATAAAATGATACCATTAAAAAATGTTAACAAGTGTTCAGATTTCCCCCCCAAGCTCCAACTAGCATGTGTCTTCTGTCCTTGTGACTAGGTAGCTTTTATGGTGGTGCTGATATAAAAAAGATACTGTGCAATAGACAGTACTTTTTATAATCTGGAGCTATGAATTACATACTTTTGTAATGTCATATGTTTATTTTTAGTAACCTTATGGTATATATAGTTATGTACTTTTTTTTTTTTGTCGTTTGTGGGTCCTGAACTCTGGCCTGGGCACTGTCCCTTGGCTCTTCAGCTCAGGGCTAGCACTCTACCACTAGAGTCATAGCTCCACTTCCGGCTTTTTCTGCTTATGTGGTGCTGAGGAATCGAACCCAGGGCCTCATGCATGCAAGGCAAGCATTCTACCACTGAGCCACCTTCCCAGCCTATTCATATACTTTTTATATTATTTTATTTATTTATTTATTTTTGCCAATCCTGGGGCTTGAACTCAGCATCTGGGCACTATCCCTAAGCTGCTTTTGTTCAAGGCTAACACTCTACCACTTGAGCTACAACACCACTTCTAGCCTTTTCTGTATATGTGGTACTGAGAAATTGAACCCAGGGTTTCAGCGCTAGGCAAGCACTTTACTACTAAGCCACATTCCCAGCCTGAGAGTCTTATTTTTTATATCTGTATAGTATTTGGTATAGTATTCATTCCATAATTTATTCAATCAGATTCCTTTTATTTAGGGTATCTTGTTACTAATTTTATTCATTGGTAATAAGTGGGGTCTTTTCATCAAGTGGACAGAAATTCTGCATCAGTAGACCAGTAATACTTGTATATGGAGCTTGGTTTTAGTATTGTATTTAAAAAGTCTCTATCCCATAGTCAGGTAGTTTTTCTTTTGTCTTCTGGAAGTTTAATAGTTTTTAAGTTTTACATTTAAATTTACAACCTATTTTGACTTTATATTGTATATGATACAAGCTATATTTCAAAGTTTTTAAACACAGAGATATATCTAGTTGTTAGAAGTTGGGGGGAAAGGGTACTTTCTCCAATGAACTGTCTTTGCATATTTTCCAAATTTCTGGTGTTCACCTATATTTGGGTTCATTTCTGGACTCTGTATTTGTGTATCTTGATGCAAATTCCACACAATTTGATCATGTAAGTCTTGAAAGCAACTTTTAGTGGGGCTTAGTGGTACGGGTCTGCTTAGCATTAGGCCCTGGGTTTGATTCTTCAGAACCATAAAGTCACCAGCCTCATTTTTACTCAAAATTCTTTTAACTATTCTAGGACCTTTAAACGCTGTCCATGTAAATTTTAGAATCAGCTTCTCAGTTAATTCTAAAGAAGGTGGTGGGGGGAGTGGGGGAGGGGGAAGAATGAGCCTTTTAAAATTTATGGATCAGTTTGACAAGAATTAACCAATACTTCATCCCCAGGTTTGAATTCAAGGCCTTGTGCTACTTGTTCAACATTTTGGGTTTGGGTTTGGGTTTTATGGTCAATCTTGGAGCTTGAACTTAAGCCCTGGACACTGCCTTTTTGCTTCTTTGCTCAAGGCTAATGCTGTACCACTTGAGCCACAGTTTTGTTTCAGGCTTTTTTGGTGGTTTAACTTTTCTACCTGGTCTGGCTCCAAATTGCAATCCTTAGATCTCAGCCTCCTGCATGAGCCACCAGCACCTATAAATTGTGCTTTTGATGTTGCATCTAAGAACTCTTTGTTCAAGGCTTATTCTTTTATATTTAACACATCTATCAATGCCTTCTGAACTATATTTGTTTAGGTGTTAGGTATAAGTCAGAGACCATGTAACACTCAGTGTCACTTCTTCAGAAGTGATATATTTCTACATTGAACACATATATTTCTATATTGAGTTGCCTTTGTATTTTTTGTCAAAAATCAAACAATTATGGATCATTTAAGAAAGAACGTGTCTTCTGAGAAATGCATGGCCTGGACCATAGAGTGTAATTACATGAACTAAGATTGCTAGAGTCAGTAGGCAATATAATCTTACAAGACCACTATCATCATAGTCAATGGTTGACTGAAACATTGTTAATGTGGCAACATGACTGTATTTATGTGGGCTTATTTCTGGGCTTTTACTTTGGAAATGTCTTTTTTCTCCTACCATGCTGCCCCAATTACTTCAGTTTTATATTAATTATTGAAATAATATGGTACAGGGTCCAAAGCCTTTTTCTGTTCTAAGTTGTTTTGGTGGTCTACCTTTCTTTGCATTTCCACATAAAATTGTGGATTTGTTTCTTTGTCAATAAAGGGCATTAGTCTGTATTTTATTTTTCTTATATCTCTCAAGTTAAAGAAGTGTCCTATTCTTTCTTTGCTGGGGTTAGAATGGCTCAAAAATCATGAATAGATACTGAGTTATAAATAATAACTAATATTATATATTTTATGCTGTTAATATATTAAATTGCAGCAATTAATTAAAGTTGAATGAAATGAGATTTCAGAATAAATCTCACTAGTTGTGATGTTTTTTCAGGTATTGCTGAATCCAGTTTGCTAATACTTAGTTGAGAGTATATGTCTTTATTAGTAAGGGGTGTTAATCTGTACTGTCCTCGTAATATTCATGTTTGGTTTTGGTATTAGGATAATAGTGCTGACTTCATTGATGGAAGGATCTGCAAAATAGATGTTATGTCTTTTTTATAAGCTTAGTAGCTTTCACCATTGAAATTATCTAGGTTCAGAGTTTTGTTGGAAATAGAACTATATAAATTTCATGTCTGTTATCACCCTAAAATTACTCAGATTAGATTTTTTCTTCAGTAATTTTTGTGTGTTGTAAGAAATTGTTCTTTTTCATCCAAATAATTTATATGCATAGAATTATTTGCGATAGTCCTTTAATCTGTTTTATGTATAGGGGTTTTACTGAAATGCCCTATTTCATGCCTGATACTGGTTTTATTTTCTTTATTCTTCTGCTATATTACTACCAACTCTATGGGTCTTTTTAAAGAACCAGCTTTTGTATTCTTTAATTTTCTCCATTGTTTTTCTGGGCTTCTCCACTTATTTCTCTTTTTTATCTTTTATCTTTTTTTTTTCTTTTTTTCTGTGATTATAAGGCTTGAACCTCAGGGTCTGGGTGCTGTCCTTGAGCTCTTCTGCTCAAGGCTAATGCTCTACCACTTTGTAAGCCCCAGCATCACTTCTGGGTTTTGAGTGGTTAATTGAAGGTAAGAGTCTCACAGGGACTTCACCTCCTGTACTGGCTTCTAGCTGCGATTCTTAGATATCAGCCTCCTGAGTAGCTAGGATTACAGGCATGATCCACCAGCACTCAGCATCTTTTATCATTTCTATCCTTCTGCTAGCTTGGTGATTATTTTACTATCTTCTAGTTTCCTTAGTGAAAGCTTATGTTATTGGTTTGAGATTATCTTTTCTGATAATAACATTTACTAGATTAATTGCCCTCTAAAACTTTTAATTTTAAATTTTAATGTATTTTTATTTCCTTCAGAATATTTTTCCAGTCTTCCTTAATACTTCCTCTTTATACCATTGTTTTAATTTACTAACAATTTAACTTTGTTAAGGTGAGAGTACATGCTTTTGTATTCTTTTCCTTTTAGTCTACGCAACTTCCTTTACAATATTCAGGGTGAATAGCTTGTAGGTGAACAGTGGTTTCCCTAGACTTGGTTTTAGCGCAGTACAATACTTGGACTATAGAACTTCGGTTTTCATCAGTTTTTGTAGGAACTCTATCAGAAGGAAATGTGTGGTGTGGTAATGGTGGTAGTCCTGTAGTATATCACTGATATCTTAGTATATATGTAGTTTTATATATTTAAGGTGCAGAACCATTTTATTACCACAAAGGAATTCCCTGTTTCATCTACTTGACAATATTTGACCCAGTATACACCTATGAACCTATTCCATAGTACTTAGTAATCATTTGTCTCATTTAATTATTTAAATAGTTATCTTCTGCCTTCAAAATAACCATTTAACAATGACTAAAACTTTCTTGCCTATTTTTATTTAGGGAAATTAGGTAGTTGCATGTTTTAGTCTTAATTGTATGCACAAAGTATCTTTATGGCATTTATGTAAGAAGTATTAAGGAAAATACATGATTTGAATACATAGGCTTGAAATTAATCATTCTAGTAGGGATTATTTTATACTATATTGAATGTAGTGGTTTCTTTATTTTTTTAAATAAATTTTTATTAAGATTCAGTGATTACATAAATTTCAAAAATTTTACAGTATTGTGGGTTAGTTATACTTGAAGTCATAAACACATTTTAACCTTCACAAGACAAATAGTCATTATCATGGTCTATAAAGTTTGTGAATTCGATGCGCTTTGACAATACAACTATTTCTTCCATATCAGGTGATATGTACATTCTTTCCTTTTGCTTAGTGTAAGCTGTTCCCTTGATTGTAATGGTTTCTAAAAACTGATTTACTGAAAAACTTATAGTCATTTGTTAACCGGTCCTTGTGAAATGTTTAAGAAGAATTCACGTTAGTTATTCTTTAATGGTTTTGTACATTTCTGAGTTTCCTTATCCATTGTTCTCCTTAGATTTTCTGTTTCTTTATAGCTCCCTTTTTTGGTAGCTTATATATGTCTAGTATTCATTTCTAGGTTTTCCAACCCGTGGTAATTTGTTAGACAAAACTCTTAGCGCACGCGTGCACACACACACAGATTTTTGTATCTCACACTGCTCTCAAACTCCCAATTTTTCTGTATTAACCTTCTGAGTACTAGGATTAGGTTTGTACCACCACACCCTGCTCCTACAGAGATGTATGCATGCATACATGTATGTACATGCGAATATGCATGTTTTGGTTTTGAGTTTTGAGTTTGGGTTCTTTTTGTTTTTTGAGGGGGGTCCAGTCGTGGGGCCTAAATTCTGGGCCTGGGCGCTGTCCCTCAGCTCTTCAGCTCAAGGCTAGCACTCTATCACTTGAGCCACAGCGCCACTTCTGGCTTTTTTCTTACGTGGTGCTAAGGAATCAAACCCAGGGCCTCAAGCATGCAAGGCAAGTGCTCTACCACTGAGCCACCTTCCCAGCCCGAGTTTGGGGTTTTATGGATGGTGTATTAGCCTGTTGGTCCTCTGGCTCAGTATGGTCTCTATAGTTTTTTCAACTATAGTTCTTGTCTGTATTTTGTTAGTAGCCTATATTGTAGATGGTAGGTGTGAATATTGTTGTGGCTGTTTTGTTGGGAAAAGTATTACTGCCTAGATGACTGGAAGGCTAGGCTTGGTGGTAGTAACTTTTTGCTCTGCAAATTTGCCTATTTCCTTGGTGAAATATGTATAGATTTAGAAGTCTGACTGGTTTTTTTGGTTTGTTTGTTTTTGTTTTTTGTTTTTTGGTCAGTCATGGGGCTTGAACTCTGGGCTTGGGCGCTGTCCTTGTGCTCTTCAGCTCAAGGCGAGCGCTCTACCGCTTGAGCCACAGTGCCACTTCTGGATTTCTAGTGTTTCATTTTTTTGTTTTTTTTCAATTGGAGATAAGAGTCTCACAGACTTTCCTGCCTGGGCTGGCTTTGAACTGTGATCCTCAGATCTCAGTCTTCTGAGTAGCTAGGATTACAGGCGTGAGCCACTGGTGCCTGGCTGTGACTCTGGGTTTTTTTTACTGAGCTTAGCTAGGGTCTGTGTAGCTACCCAATGTGAACAAAGAGGAATGATGACCATCTCTATGATAGGGGTATGCTGTGTCTCCTAGCCCCCAGGAGGATTGTACTCTAGCAATAGGTCCAGTTTTATGATAGTACCAGGCCATAGCAGCTTAGATCATGGGTGAAGGGATGTGCATCATGGTCGTCTACTCGGTTAAGTAACAAGTTTTTAAACTGTTCAGGGCCTAGGAAGTCCCCTTACTTCCACACACCTCCTCCCCTCCTTTTTTTTTTTTGGTAAGAGTCTTTTGTGTAGTCCTCTACAGTGACGCTAGGGACAGTTAGAGACTCCAGCTTACTATTCCCTCCCTAAGGAGAAATCCATTTTGGCTGCCAGCCAATCTTGGCAAGGCATTGGTTCAGGGCAGAGGGAAGTGTTTTATACTTTGCTCTGTGGTGCTGTGGTATCTTAGCCTTTCATGTTCCACAGGAATCTCATCACTTCCTTGCTACTCCACAATGCATTTCTTTATTGTTCCAGTTGGAATTTAGTGCTATTTAAAAAAATCTTTGTTGTAGTGTTGGGTTTTTTGGTTGTTTATTTTTTTAGTTTTTGGGGGGAGAGGTATAGGTGAACAACTGTCATTTTGCTAACATCCTTATTTTTACTTTTTGAAACATGTAGATGATTAAGAACTTCAAATTACTGAAAAGTAACTCATATTTCAAACCTTATTCTTTTTCCTTTCTTCCTCAGAATCACTCACTGTATTTTTTTCTGGGTTGTGGGGAGGTTGGTCATAGGGCTTCAACTCTGGGCCTTGGCACTGTCCCTTCGCTCTTCCACTCAAGGTGAGCACTCTCCCACTTGAACCACAGTGCCACTTCCAGTTTTCTGGTGGTTTATTGGAGATAAGAGTCTCATGGACTTTACTGCCTGGGCTGGCTTTGAACCGTGATCCTCAGATCTCAGCCTCGTGGGTAGCTAGGATTTACAGGCATGAGCCGCCAGCGCCCAGCTATTCCCAGAAATACTTAATACATCTGAGCCTCTTCATTTAATGCTGTATATTAGAAATTTTTTCATTGATAAGGAAAAGACCACTGAGATCTGTTCCTTGTTCTGAATTGGAAGGTAGTATTTCATTGAAACTTGAATGTACAAGTATCAAATAACTCATTTGATATGTTAATAAATGATAGTTGGGAGTCACAAAAAGTGATCTCTGAATGTTTGAGACAGCATGTATTGCCAGCTGAATGTTAGCATTATCCCCATCTCTGGTCCTCAGTTCTACCCATCCTCTCCCTTCCCTAGAGTTCCCACCATATAGCTGACCACTCTGTCTCTGCCCAGATCTATCTACACACTGACCTGGCAACTAGACCCAGAGTTACCCACCTGGATAGGGGCAGATGCCATATGCTCCCTCACCCTGGGAAGATCTGGCTCCTCTAATAAACCTTATAATCTTTCACCTGTGCCTGCCTGCCTCTGCATGGTCCCCTTGGATGGTTATGATGGATCCTAACGTTTGGTGCCAAAACCCAGAGCTTGAGCTTTTTGTTGATATTATATAGAATACACTGGTAGTTAATATGTTCTTCCTTTCTTAGCCTATACCCACATTACATTATCTTATGTTCAAGTTTGAGTTTAAATAGTGTGAAAAATTAGGCCTTTAAAAAACATTTAGACCAGACATAGGATTACACGCTTGCGATTCCAGTACTATGAAGGCAAAGGCAGGAAAACTGTGTTTGAGGCCAGCCTAGCTACATAGGCAAACCCTATCTCTCCAGTCCACCCACTTCCAACCAAAACAAAGCAAACCAAAGGGTTTTACTCTGTTCTTTGCCTTAGTATTTTACTTAGCTCAGCTGTGTTTAATTCAGTAACTGGGGGGGGGGGGAGTAACTTGCTTTTATTCAATCTATTTTTTTATTGTAAAAATACTGTACAGAGGGGTTACAATTACATGGGCAATGTAATGAGTACATTTCTTATCAAGCATTGTTGCCTCCTCCTTTGTTTCCGCTTCCCATTCCTTCCCATCTCCCCGCCTCCCCCCCCCACAAAGTTGTAAAGTTTATTTTTCAACATAACGTCTTGTACATCCCATTGTTGCATTGAGTCCACCTGTATCCCTATTTAAAACAATTTGTTTTTTCCCTTCCCCTCCACAACTTATACGAACATCAAATACAGTGAAAACAGAGATTATGGATTCCCTTATTTGCAAAACTAGTATATGTCTGAGACAAGCAGAAAGGGTCAGATAAGTTGATGCTAGGCAAAATGAACCCCAAGATAAGGACTCAAATGGTTTTTCTTTCTTGCTGTTGTTTCTAACATATTTATAAGATGATTTCTTTGTTGCTTTGTATGTCCCTCCCCCCACAGTTTATTCAGTCTTTCTATAGTATTTAGCCTATCAGTCATTCCTATTTCATTAGGTTAAATGCTACTTAATTAAATAAATAAAAAGTTAAAATACAAAGCATCATTAACACAAGTTATGGTCACAAATACTCCATCATATGGGGAAAATTGTGTGGGTTAGTAGAAGGCTACTCATCAAAATAGTTAATGTACCAAAATCATTATTCATTTTACTCAGAACACCAAGAATCCTGATTAATCATCTGAATCTGTTAAAGAATGATAAGGAGGGCTGAGAAGGTGGCTCAGTGGTAGAGTTCTTACCTTACATTCATGAGGCCCTGGGTTCAATTCCTCAGCACCACATAAGCAGAAAAGGCTGGAAGTGGCGCTGTGGCTCACGTGGTAGAGCACTAGTCTTGAGCTGAAGAGCTGAGGGACAGCTCCCAGGCCCAGAGATCAGGCCGCACGACCAACAAAAAGAAAAAAAGCTGCAGGTGAGATATGGCTCAAAGTTATTGATCATGAAGGTAAGATTTGTGCTGTTAAACAAGCACAAACACCACAAACACCCCAGAAATTTTTTTAAAAAAGGAATGATAAGGAGCTTCTTGTATTTCATACTTTTAGCTATTTGGGGTCCTCAAAATTATTTGTAACATTTTATTCCCCACAGTTATTCAATAAATGTATGTAATACATATGCAACCATTTATACTGTGCACATGTAGGAATTTGTTCAACTAAAAATATTACTTGAAATTGGATTGCTTAAAGGGGTATTCATTTAATGGAGTAGTCATAAAATATTAATATTTTGCTGGAGGAAGTCAAATATTATTGCTTAATTTTCAGGAATATAGTAAAATACTTATAATTATTTTTCTTTCAAATTTTTTCCTTGTGAATAAGAAAATTATGTTCATATGAGTCACAAAAGTATTGAATCATAGAGTTCCAGACATCTCTCACATACAAGTGACTCATTTTCTATATTCTGTATGGGGTTTTTCTTGGGCTTATTATCTTGTAGCTTAATTTGATTAGATCTGATCATCTTGAAAGAGAAGTTTGTTTTGTTAATGAGTAACACTCAGCCCAGACAAAAAAAACATTCTTTTCAAAATGACATTAGTTGAATAAAATATAGCCAAAATAACTACCTTAGTTGAATAAATCCTGTGTTTTAGTGTTGCCTGGGTATTTCCATGTTAGCTTTTCTATAACAGCTGTTTTGACTTAATTTCTATGCATTGCATTCTGTTTCTTAGGAGCACATATTTAAGTGAAAAGAAGAGACAATTTATCAGAAGTAACACTATACTGACTTCCCTTTTAGTATTTCTTTAACTGTATTTTTTTTGTCTTTTCTTTTTTGGTACTGGGGATTAAACCCAGGACGTTACACTTGTTAGGGAAGTGCTTTGCCACTGAGCTACATCCCAGCCACCCTTTTAGTATTTCTATATGCTATCATTAAGACTTTTGGGATTATCTATGAATATTTAAACCTTCTTTTGCCTACCAGGGTTCCCTGACAACAATTATTCTCAGTGGCTTAGCTATCCCTAGAGCAACTGAGGGATTCTCAAAACCAGAAAATTATTATACAGTGTAGTAAAGTTTTCATTCCCTACAATATTGAGAACTGTAATAATCTAAAATGGTAAGAGACCTCAATTTACTTTATTTTAAAGCTTGTTTCTCTTTTAACAATGTGGAAGTCAGTGGTCCAAACAGTTGTCAGTAAGGAAACTAACTGTTCTATAACAGCATTCAGAAACTTACTTGACAATCTGCAAGGATGTCAGCCAACAGGCATACTTTTACATCTGTTTTCTAGCCTGTGGGGAAATACTTTTCCAGTTCTAGGGAAGTTGCCTCCTTCCCTTTACAAAAAAAAATCTTGCTATGTACCCCAAGCTGACCTAGAACTCACTGTGTAGCCCTAGGATGGCCTTGAATTTAGAATTTTCTTCAGCCTCTCAAAGGCTGGAATTACAAGCATTGCCATGGCTCTTGACTTGTATTTGGCTTTTTTTAGATGACCTGACAATTAAACACACTAAATTTCACTTATCCTGCCATTGATCCACACAATTATAACAACTTCAAAGTTGTCTGAGGATATAGACTCTTTGTGTGAATTTTAAAATAAATACTTCTGGCTGGGTACTGATAGCTTAAAGTCAAGCAATGGCTGAGATTTGGAGGATCAGAGTTTAAAACCAGCCCAGGTAGAAAAGTCCATGAGACTCCATCTCTAAAATAACCAGCAAAAAGTAGGATATGACATGTGGCTCATGTGATAGAGTATCAGCTGAAAATGACCCTGAGTTCAAACTTGAATACTATCAATAAACAGATAACAAGTTTTTTTAATGGTAGATTAAAGAAAAAGGGAGATAGAACAGTGAGCTAGAACAAGGCTCTATAAACAATAATTTTTCAAATACAGCCAAGTCAGTACTACTCTCTCTCCTGTGATTTCAGATGGGTTATAGTAAATAAAAATCCCTAAAAGTGCCAGTGGCTCTCACCTGTAATCACAGCTGCTTGGGAGGCTGTAAGAATGGGAAGGTCTTGTTTCTAATGCAATTATAAGATTATTTCTTTGTTGCTTTGTATGTCCCTCCCTCACAGTATAACCCCTGCTTTCACTGTATTTGATGTCGGTATAATTTGTGGAGGGGAAGGGGAAAAACAAGTGGACCTGTTGCAACAATGAGAAGTACAAGTTGTCATGTCGAAAACGAACTTTACAACTTGGGGGGGTAGATCGTGTGGGGGGGAGGATGGGAAGGGTAAACAGAGGAGGAGGCTACAATGCTTGATAAGAAATGTACTCACTATCTTGCCCATGTAATTGTAACCCCTCTGTACAGTATTTTCACAATAAAAAAAAAAAAAGAATGGAAAGGTCACTGTTTTCAGGCCAGTTAGGGCAAAACAGTTCAAGAGACCACTTCTTAGTACATAGCTTGATGCAGTGGTACATTCCTGTCACCCTAGCTGCATGCAGAGCTAAATTTGGGAGTATCACTTATAACAGGCAATCCCAGAGAGAACAATCATTTCCATAGAGTGAGGTGGTTATTGCATGGTTCACTCTTGTGATCCTAGTGACACTGGAAAGCCTGTAGAGTAAGTAGATTGTGGTGAGGCCTTTGCTCCTTTGGAAAGTGAGAGCCTCACTATCTGAAGAATAACCAGTGGTTGCCCATGTAATTGTAACCCCTCTGTATGGTATTTTCACACACACACACAATTAACCAGTGGAAAACAGAGCTAGAAGCATCACTTAGCAGCATTTTGTCAGCCAAGCATGAGACCATGAGTTTGACCCCCAGTACTGCTTCCCAGCCTCCCCAAATAAATAATAATAATCCCTGGATGTGACATTACTTTAAAATCTTGCTTATCAAACTGGAGAACACTTGTTTGGGAACAGAAGATTCAGGAAGCAATAATACATTAAATATAGTTTCTCTTCCTGAAGAAAGAGTTGAGAGAATATGTACTATATATATATATATATATATATATATATATATATATATATATATATATATAGTGAAAATACTGTACAGAGGGGTTACAATTACATGGCAAGGTAATGAGTACATTTCTTAGCAAGCATTATTGCCTCCTCCTTTGTTTCCCCTTTCCATCCCTTCCCCTCTCCCCCCCACACACACCAAAGTTGTAAAGTTCATTTTCAACGTAACATCTTGTACATCTCATTGTTGCAATAGGTCCACCTATTTAAACAATTTTTTTCCCTTCCCCTGCACAAATTATACCAACACCAAATACAGTGAAAACAGAGGTTATACCATGGGGGAGGGACATACAAAGCAACAAAGAAATCATCTTATAAATATGTTAGAAACAATAGCAAGAAAGAAAAGCGACTTGAGGGGCTGGGAAGGTGGCTCAGTGGTAGAGTGCTTGCCTTGCATGCCTGAGACCCTGGGTTTGATTCCTCAGCACCACATAAGCAAAAAGAAAAAAGCCAGAAGTGGCGCTGTGGCTCAAGTGGTAGATCGCTAGCCTTGAGCTGAAGAGCTGAGGGACAGCGCCCAGGCCCAGAGTTCAGGCCCCACGACCGGACGCCAAAAAAAAACACACACACACAAAAAAACAGATTTGAGTCCTTATCTTGGGGTTCATTTTGCCTAGCATCAACTTATCTGACCCTTTCTGCTTGTCTCAGACATATACTAGTTATTGCAAATAAGGGAAACTATGGGACCTATGTTTCTTTGGGCCTGGCTTACTTCACTTAATATAATTTTTTCCAAGTCTTTCCATTTCCTAACAAATGGGGCATTGTCATTCTTTCTGATGGAGGCATAGAATTCCATTGTGTATATGAGCTTTAAGAGCTTTCTAATAGATCCATTATTTATTGTTACCCAGCATTAGAAAAAAATGTATAATTCAGTAGTAAAGTACAAGTCCTTTTCCTGACTACTTAAATTCCTTGTTTTTTTTTAAAGACACTTGTTTTCATCTAAAAAAGTAGGCCTGTCTATTTTCTTCATGTGATTTTGATGATTGAAGGTGCTTGATGAGAACTCAAAATCTATTAGTAGTTCTTTGCAATCAATTTTCACTTTTTCTTCTTGGAGAATATAATGATCAAAGCAATAGTTCAGAATCAGCAAGCAATAGTTCAGAATCATGCTTCCAGTGCAAGTGGATCACCAGTAGGTAATCCTCAATACCAGTTTCCACAAAGTTTTCTCACAGATACAATCGGCCTGCCTTCTCTAGCTGCTTTCCTAGCCTGGACCTATTCCTTCATTATACAGGAAAAGTGTGATTTATATGATTTCAGTCAGATCTGTTACTAAAATTATCAAGGATTTAGATTCTTGTCTGTAATTTGGTCAAAGTTATGTCTCTTTATGTAGGCTACTAAAAATGTATTTACTAATTTCAAGTAAACACGTAAATTCGATTTCCATCTCTTTTAAAAAATAAAATTTTGTTTGCTCTATAAAAAAAAAAGAATTCCATTGTGTATATATACCACATTTTCTTGATCTATTCATCTACTGAAGGACATATGGGTTGGTTCCATATCTTAGCTATGTAAATCATGCTGCAATAAACATAGTTCTGGTAGCTTTAGTATGGTCTTGTTTGTGATCATTCGGGTAAATGCCCAAAAGTAGGATTGCTGGGTCATAGGGGAGCTCTATATGGAATCTTTTGAGGAACTTTCATACTACTTTCCAAAGTGGTTGAACAAATTTACACTCCCACCAACAGTGTAGTAAGGTTCCCTTCTTTCCACATCCCCTCCAGCATCTGTTGTTATTAGATTTCTTGATTATAGCCATTCTAACTGGGGTGAGGTGGTAATACGTACTTTTTAAATACTAAAACAGACACTGGCTGATTACTTATGATTCATGACTATAATCCTAGCTACTCTGGAAGCTGAGATCTGAGGATTGTTGTTCCAAGCCAGCTCAGGCAGGAGAAAGTCCATGAGACTCTAATCTCAAATTAACTACCAGAAAAACTAAAGTGTGTCTGACTTGGTAGAGGCTGATAGCCTTGAGCAAAATAGCTCAGGTATAGTGTCCCCCTCCTCAGTGGAGGTGGGGTGGGTGGGAATTGGTTGACTATGAAAACAGAACCAGCAGGAACATAAAGAAAAACCTTAAGATTGTTTGAAAGGATGCTTCCAAATCCTCAGAGACATTTTCCTTAATGCCATTATGAGTACTTCTTCTTTTTTTTTTTTTTTTTGCGGGTGCGGGGCGGGGGAGTCTGGTCGTGGGGCCTGAACTCTGGGCCTGGGCGCTGTCCCTCAGCTCTTCAGCTCAAGGCTAGCACTCTACCACTTGAGCCACAGCGCCACTTCTGGCATTTTTCTTTTTGCTTATGTGGTGCTGAGGAATCAAACCCAGGGCCTCATGCATGCAAGGCAAGCGCTCTACCACTGAGCCACCTTCCCAGCCCCCATTATGAGTACTTCTTGTAAACATTTTTATAAGCAAATCTTTGAGGTTAAATTTGTGTTTATTTAAGTCTACAGTTGTAAACTGTAAAATTGTAATATACTGGCAAAAAGAAAAGAGTGGTATGCGAAATAATCAACATTCATTGTTCAAAGAAAGTAAGAGACTTCCTTTGTCATCTAATTACTCTTTCATACACATTATACATGTTGAGTATCCTTTACCCAAATGCTTGGGAGCAGATTGTTCCAGATTTCAGATTTTGAATATTTACATATGAGATTTCTTGAGTATGAGCCCTAAGTCTGACTATGAGATTTATTTTTATTTAATATGTTCTTTTTACACATAGGCTTCCAAAGGTAATTTTACAAGATATTTTAAAATAATTTTTGGGACATGAAGCAAGATTTTTTGATAGGGAATTTTCTGCTGTGGTGTCACGTCAGCACTCAAAAGCTTTTCACATTTAGCATATTTCAGATTTTAAAAATAGACATGCTCAACCAAAGCCATTGTTAAGTTCTTCCACCCTCACCTCCCCATACTGTAGAGGTTTTCATTTACTTGGCAAAAGAATAGTCTGTGTTTTATTAATTGAGTTGTGGAAATAACATTGTAATAACTTTTTTTCTTCACTTAGTGTATTAAAATTAGCTTTATTTTTAAAATGATTTTCTATCTTTCCTTGTTATCACAGGACAATGAAAAGAGAACACCATTACATGCTGCTGCCTATCTTGGAGATGCAGAAATCATTGAACTGCTTATTTTATCTGGTATGGTAATGTGTATACTTTATCACAATATTTCAAGCATAATTGGCTTTTCCTATGAAATTTGGTTCTTAATAATTGTTTTGTAAGCTATATGTTTATTTACTCTAAAATTCTGACCAGATGGCCTATTTTGAGTTTTTAGACTACATTACAGAACAGACAGTTGCTTCCCATGTATAGGTCATACTATAATAAACAGGCAGTGAATGCAAATTATGTTCAAAGATGGTAAGTGCTATGGAAAAGGAGATCAACATAATAGGAGTGAATAAGTTTTACAAAAGACATTACATAGAGAATTAGTAGGAGAGTTACTAGGAGATGATTGCATTTCTTCAAAGGAAGGGGAAAGGATGGCTCAGACCAAGTGCAGCTGGATAGGTGGTAACAGTCACTATAGATATATTTTTAAGGCAGTGTTGTCAGGATTCATGGCTTTTTAAGGGTCTGTAAAATTGCTTTTAAATAAGTTTGCTTTATTTTTAATTCTTTCTAAATTATTCAAGTTTTATGATTTGAATACTAATCATCTCTTTTACCGAGTAGCTCCTGTTATGATCAGAGTGCTCATTGTCCTAAAATAAACAATCAAACAGACCTTAGAAATATTCTTGTTATTGTCAGGTTAATAATGATTTTCAGGAAAGCTTACACATAGTTAAGTTGATATTGTTTTCTTTTTTCATCACTGGATATTGAAGCTACTGCCTCACCCATGCTAGGCAAGCCTCCACCAATTGAGCCATGCTCCTTGACTCTTTTGTTTCGAGTCTAAATCTCCCTAACTTTGTCCAGACTTGCCTTCAACTTATAATTCTTTTACCTTCACCTCCTGCCATCACCTTGCAAGTAGCTGGGGTAATAGGTGTGCACCTCTACACCTGACTTAATTTTGTATTGCCATATTGAACAGATATATGCATAGGGAAATTGGAGTAATATCATTCTTTTGACATTTTGTTAGGCACAGAAGAGCTGAAATTTTCTATGGAGATCTCATCAGATAGTATATGTAAGAATTTTACATTGGGGGCTGGGAAGGTGGCTCAGTGGTAGAGCGTTTGCCTTGCGTGCCTGAGGCCCTGGTTCGATTCCTCAGCACCACATAAGCAAAAAGAAAAAAGCCAGAAGTGGCGCTGTGGCTCAAGTTATAGAGCGCTAGCCTTGAGCTGAAGAGCTCAGGGACAGCACACCCAGGACCAGAGTTCAGGCCCCACGACCAGACCCTCCCCACCCCCCAAAAAAAAGAATTTTACATTGGAAGTGGCGCTGTAGCTCAAGTGGTAGAGCGCTTTCCTTGAGCTGAAGAGCTGAGTGACAGTGCTCAGGCCCAGAGTTCAAGCCCCACAACCAACAACAAAAAAAAGAATTTTACATTGTAAATTCATAAAATTTTTCATACCTGGTTTTTATTTCAAATTTCATGATCATATAGAATTAAATATATTTAGATATGGATCCAATTAATTTTGTTAATTTTCTTTATGAATTACTTATTCCCTGACACACTTGCTGAAATTTAGTAAAGAACCAAGAAAGTTCAATTGTCGGTTCTGGGGGAACTCAGGGTCTATACACTGTCCTTGCCTGAGCTTTTTGGCTCAAGGCTAGCACTCTACTACTTTGAGACACAGCACCATTTCCTGTTTTCTGGTGGTTAATTGGAGATAAAAGTCTCATGGACTTTCCTGTCCTGGCTGGCTTTGAACCACAATCCTCAGATCTCAGCTTCCTGAGTAGCTAGGATTATAGGTATCAGCCACCAGTTCCTGGCTCCTTTTCCTTTTAATTAGGCATCTTTATAATCATTTTAAGTTGATAGTTACAATTTATATATGGAATTTTTGTCACAAACATCATCTAAGGAATTTTCTGTGCTAGAAACTTGCCTCTGAAAAGTATGTTCCTTCCCCCATCCCCTTTTTGTGCTGGTACCTGGGCTTGAATTCAAGGTCTCAGACAAGAGCTCAATTTTTCTGGTTCATTGTTGGTGCTCTACCACTTGAGCCAACACTTCTACTCTGAGTTTTTTTGACCTTTGCTATCACCTCTTATTCTCAAGTTAATTTATTGGGGGAAGGAATCATAAAGGTAAAACTACAAAATAATGTGAACCTATTTTTGGGCCAGGGACATCTCATTTAACAAAAACTAAATTATTACCACTTTAGGGTTGTCTGTTTAAACTCTCTGAGGTCTGACTTGTGACTTTGCCCTGTTATACTCACAGGGTTTCTCAGCTATCTTAGTTCTCTGATGTAAGTGGAGGTTTGACTCCAGGTTAAAAGTCTTTACACATATATTACATTTTTTTGGGGGGGAGGTCCGGTCGTGGGGCCTGAACTCTGGGCCTGGACGCTGTCCCTCAGCTCTTCAGCTCAAGGCTAGCGCTCTACCACTTGAGCCATAGCGCCACTTGCGGCTTTTTTCTTATGTGGTGCTGAGGAATTGAACCCAGGGCCTCTGGCATGCAAAGCAAGCGCTCTACCACTGAGCCACCTTCCCAGCCCAGCACATACATTACATTTTTATAGTTTCTTATTTTTGATGTACAGTGACAGATGACTTGTGGTTGAAAGTTTCTCTACATTTTTTACATTAATAGTTTCTCATTTGTATGAGTTCTCTGATGTTGAGGTTTTTCTTCCAGTAAAAGGTTTTTCCACATACATTATACTATAGGGTTTCCCACCTGTGTGAGTTCTCTGATGTATAAGGAAGTGTGACTTGCTTGAAAGTTTTCCTGATCTTTACATTTATAAGCTTTATAAATTCTCTGATATACTAGGAGGGATGAGATACATTTGAAATTTTATACTTATTTGGGTGTATTTAACTTGTTAAAGAAATATTGTTTTCACAGTTTACCACTTGGGTAAATTCTCTGTATTTTGCAGTTTGATATCTTGCTAAAAAAAACCCACTTTTACCACATATAGTTTCTCCCATGGTTTCTCTGGTGAATTTAGTTTTGACTTCTGAAAAAATGATTTCTCAAGTTCACCACATCAGTAAGGCTTTCACCCCTTCCCCCCACATGCATTCTCTGAGATATTTTGAAAAATGCAATATCTTTGCCTTTGCTTTTTTGTCTGATGTGGGGCTTAAACTCAGGGCCTGTGCCTGAGATTTTTTTGCTCAAGGCTATTCCTCTACCACTTTAATCCACAGTGCTACTTCCAGTTTTCTGGTGGTTAATTGGAGATAAGAAGCTCACAGACTTTCCTGCCTGGGCTGGCTTTGAACTGCAATCCTCAGATTTCAGCCTCCTGAATAGCTAGGATTACATGTGTGAACCACCTGGGCTCATTGGGATGTAATTTCTTAATGAAGGTTGATTTAAAATTACCATTGTGACACATCTCTCCTTCAAGTTCATGTTTAGTGAGTATAGATGTTGTACAGAACATTTTTATCACATACTCAAAAACTTTCTCCCTCCTTTTCTTTTTGGGCAATAAAAGATACCTTATCAAAGGCTTTCTCATATTCACTGACTTCTTTGTGGAGGTATCATAAAATGTCTATGGGTCCACAAGCTTTCATACTGACGACTTTTTCCTGTCCATAATACTGAATTCGTGGTTGCTCACTTTGAATCTTCCTACTAAACTAAACTAAAAGGCTCAAAATGTCTGAGGAGGGCTTCCTGGTTACATTGAGACTTAAAAGGTTTCTCTCCAGCCTGCATCTCATAAAGCTCACAAAGGTAAAGCACATTATGCTATCCATTAAATCCCTTGGGACTCATTCCTTGAGATTTAATTTTCTGTGGCTTGAACTCCCATTAAATATTTTTCCAAACTCAACTCTTTCTTTAGTTGATAAGCTGCTATTGATAATTATAAGGTGCCACCAATGTCTCCTAATTTTCATTCAAGTCAATATTCTGGACACCTTGAATTTTGTTAGGCACAGTAAGATGCTCAGAATGTCTGAGGGCCTTCGAGTTCAAGTTCCTCTCCAGCTTTCATCTCACCAGACTCAGTAGAGAGATGCATCTTCTGCCATACATTAAGTGCCTTGGGCTTCATTTCTGAAGACTTTTTATTCTTTAAGATACACTGCAAGCATGATTTGGGCTCACATTAAATATGTTTCTGAATCTAACTTTTTCACTTGATGTGCTATTACCATAAACTTCTCTCTGATTTTCATGACTGGTCTCATTCAGGTCATTTTCTTTTTGGACATCTGGGTAGCTCCAGTTTGCCACTGCTTCTACTATCATGGCCCACAACTTTGCTTCAACCTGAAGATCATGTCAGGTTTGATAACACAATGACCCAAGGACACCAGGCCTTCTGTACTGTAGAACTCCAGCATCACATCCCTGTAGAGTTTCTCTGAGCATCATCTAAGTTTTCTACTCCTCCCAAGTGAAATCCACAGACACATCCTCAAATGACACAAGCCCCATATCTGGTTCCGCATTTCCCCGTGTACTCCTCATGACTCTTGAGAACTGATAGGCAACCAGTCAAACATGAGTAACTCATACATATCTACAACAGTCTCAAGATGACAAGCTTCACTCTAGCATCTTACTAGTTAGAGATAGGGGTCTTACAGATTTGTCTGCCTGGGGCTGGCTTCGAACTGTAGTCCTTAAATCTCATACTCCTTAGGATTTTGGATTGCAGAAATAAGCTACCACCACCAAACTTTCTTTGCAAAGGAACAACTTGTAAGTTGCTGTTGTTCTCAGAATAAAAAAAATTGTCTTACATTGGCTTAAAGGCTGTATTAACAACATTTCTCAACCCCAAATTTCTTCTGCTCTTTACCTTTTTTGTGGTTCTGTCTGACCTGCTGGTCGCCTTCCCTACACTTCTTAGCTTTAGACTTCCTTTGTCAGAAAGCCACATGACTGACTTCATTTCCTCACCTTGTGATTTTGCTAAAATGACACCTTGTTAAGTTCTCTGACTATTTCTACCAGCTTTACTATGCTTGTGTTTTTTCTCCTGGTGCTTTTTCATCATTGCCATTCTTTCCCTGCTAAAATGTAAACATGAAGATGGCAGAGAATTGCTCTACCTCCCTGGTATTCACACTACTAAAATAATAGTACTAATAAATAATAAAGTAATAAAAATAATAGAATAGTACTAGTACAGGGCTAAAAATGTAATAGATGCCAAATGAATGCAGATAGAAAGAAAGAAGACAAGTAATAATATAATATGTTTACTAACCTTTAGAATTAAAGTTAGTAAACCACTTCTAATAAAACTATGAGTGGTTTTATTATAAACCTAGTATAATCAACCAGTATAGCCTAAATTATAAATTCTGAGTTATGCCGGGCGCTGGTGGCTCACGCCTGTAATCCTAGCTACTCAGGAGGCTGAGATCTGAGGATCGCGGTTCAAAGCCAGCCCGAGCAAGGGAGACCATGAGACTCCTATCTCCAATAAACCACCAGAAAACTGGAAGTGGCGCTGTAGCTCAAGTGGTAGAGCGCTCGCCTTGAGCTGAAGAGCTGAGGGACAGCGCCCAGGCCCAGAGTTCAAGCCCCATGACCGACAAAAATAAATAAATAAAATAAATAAATAAATAAATTCTGAGTTATATAGTAGAAATAGATTACCAGAATAGCAAGGGGGAAAAAGATTGAATATTCTTTTTTTTAATTTTTTATTTTTATTGTTACTATAAAGGTGATGTATAGAGCCACACACCATCAACTCATACCTAATAATCCTACTACTCAGGAGACTAAGATCTGAGGATAGCAGTTCAAAGCCAGCCCAAGCATCAAAGTCTCCGTGAGATTCTTGTCTCCAGTTAACCACCAGAAAACTGGAAGTGGCTTTGTCACTCAAAGTGGTAGAGCACTAGCCTTGAGGAAATACACTCAAGGATAGCACCCAGGCCCTGAGTTAAAGCGCCATGACTGACCCTCCCCCCCCCCCAAAAAAAAAGTGATGTATAGAATAGTTACAATTACACAAGTCATTGTTACCTTCATCGCATATTCTTAGTCCTAAAATCTGAAATTTGAATGCTCCAAAAGGAAGCTTTTGAAAAAATTTAGGCTAGGGATTATGTCACATGCCTGTAAGCTAAGCTACATGGGAGGTAGAGGTAGGAGGATCATGATTCAAGGTCGGTCCCTGGCAAAAGTAAAAATATCCTGCTAGGATATGGAACCAACCCCAAAATCCCTCAGTAGATGGATGGATCAAGAAACTGTGACACTGACACACACACACACACACACACACACACGCACACACGCACGCACACACATGCACACACTGGAATTCTATGCCTCCATCAAAGAATGACACTGCCCCATTTGTTAGGAAATGAAAGACTTGGGAAAAATTATATTAAGTGAAGTAAATAGACCCAAAGAAACATAGGTCCCATGGTTTTCCTTATTTGCAATAACTAGTATATATCTAGGATAATCTTACCAGACAAGCCGAAAGGCCAAAAGCTATGTACATATGACCATAGAAGATGATGTTAATATGACCATAGAAGATGATGCTAAGCTAAATGAGCCCCATGATAGGGACACGAGAGGTTTTTTCTTTGTATATAATTTTTTTGTTTCTTTTGTATGTTCTTATCCCTATGGTATAACCTCTGCTATTTGATTCTGGTGCCCTGTATCTAGTATATACATTTTTTAAATTTGGGAATGAGAAGGGAAATAACAAAATGCTGAAACAAGTATACAGGTTGACCCATTGTAACAATGAGATGTACAAGACAAGACACTATGTTGAAAATGAACTTTACAATTTGGCAGGGAGTGGGAGTTGGGGAAGTGGGGAGGGAAGGGATAGTAGGGGAAAAACAAAGGAGGGGGTAACAATGCTCAATAGGAAGTGTACTCATTACCTTATTGATGTAACTGTAAACCCTCTATACAGTGTCTTTACAGTAAAAAAATGTTTAAGAATAATAATAAACTCCAAAAAAGGGGGAAAAATCCTATCTGAAAAATAAAATCAAAAAGGGCTGGAGTCTGAGAATCCCAGCTTAAAGCCAGCTTGGGCAGAAAAGTCTGTGAGACTATTCTCTTGAATTAACCTCTCAAAAACCGGAAGTGGAGCTATGACTCAAAACAGTCGTTCACTAGCCTTGAGCAAAAGAGCTCAGGAACAGCACCCAGGCCTAGAGTTCAAGCCCAACAACAAACCAAAAAATAAAAGGTGGTGGGGCAGTTTGGAGCATGGTTCAAGTATTACCTCAGTGTTTTACAATATAAATAGTTTTTGTCAGATTAGAAATGCTCATCCTATAAAGTCTCTGCAAATATTAATAATTTAAAATACTTTTGGTTCCAATCATTGATGCTCAGCCTACTTATACAAACAAGTTTAATCTGAAGTTTCAATAGTACAGCAGTCTATTCTTAGTTGTGGAGGTTATATTCTGAGAGCCTTTAGTGAATGCCTGAAACCACAAATAGTGCTGAGCTCTACATCTGTGAATGTCTCTTTTCCATCATTGTAGCAAATACCTGAGAGAAACAAAGGGAGTAATTACTTACTGTGACTCATAAAGTCCTTGACTCTGTTGATTCTGTGCCTGTAATATTGTAATGGTTGGAGCACATGCAGGTTTCCTCTATTGATATACTATAAGTAGTTGGGGTCGCTTGGCAGCCCTTTGGGTTAGTAGTAGACTTTTAGGCAGTGATCTACTAGTGATGGTCTGTTACACTTCTTCATCTTTACCCTTGTCAAAAATGAGGAAGTTGTTTGCCTGTCCCTTTATTGACTATCTCACTTTGTTTTCTTCCATGGTGAGTTTACTAGATAGTCCATGGTGATCCAAAAAATTACCAGGGACTTAAGAGCACATAGACATATACATGAATGTGCCCTTCTGTGAAGAAACTTCACTTAATTCTGTTGTTCCTCATTTTGATTGGTAGCAAATCTTTGTATTTTGGGTGTGACTTGTTGAATTGAAGATGACATCCGTCTTGTTTTATATTTTGATGAATTGTCTTAGAAAAACTCCTTTTATCTATATATGGTGCAACCTCAAGAATTGTGGACAGAGGAGTAATGTTTTTCACATGGTGCATGTAATCAAATAAGTGAATTACTTATTCTCATAGAATCTATAGTTAAGATAGTACCTACTTCAATTAACAATTGTTATTGAATGGGCTAAAATAATAGCAAGCAATGAGTACTCTGTGTCAACTACTATGCTAAAATTAGTCTTTAATCCTCAACTTTGAAAGTATTGTAGATAAGAAAACTAGTTACATACCTTTTACTTTGAGCTGAAAGTTGAAGCTTTCAGAAGTATACCATTGTAGATGAAATTGTACTGCTAATAAAAGGTAGAATCAGAAGTTTGACCTAACAATCTCTATGTTAGAATCAATGTTCATTCTGCTATTAACTGAATCTCCCTTTTCTGTATATTATACTGTATCTCCACCATAGCTTATCATTTTGTAAAATTTTCATTCACAGACACTGTCATTGAAGATTTTTTAAGGACTAAATTTTCTAGCTGTCCAGGAATAGATGTTTGGAAGCTGTAAATTTAATGCTTTCCTTCAAAATTATAGCAGACTTAGATTGCTTCCTGAATGTATTAGGTCACTAAATGACTGACCTATGAATGGCTTTAGTCAAAAATTCACTTGATTTTTGACCTTTTATAAACAGTAATTCTTAATAATGAAACAGGAATCTGATGATTCTAGCATCAGGAATTAGACTTAGTGTGGTTCCTTGAAAACCTATAACTGTAGTGTCATAATGTGGCTAGGGATACCTGGTACCACAAATGGGGTATTTAACTTTCTTATAGTTCTGGAGGCTAGAAGTCTGAGATCAAGGTGAGAGCAGTATTGTTTCCTTCTGAAGGCCATTTAGGGAAGGATCTGTCTATGCCTCTTTCCTTGGCTTATAAATTGCTGACTTCTTTGTTTTCACTGTGTCTAGATTTCTTGTTCTTATAAGGACATTAGACATACTAGAATTGAACCCACTCTATGACATTCTTTTGAGTTAATTACCTTAAAAGTAATTAATTTAAAGATCCTATCTCCAAATAAGGCCATATTTTGAGGTGCTGTTGAGTATTAGAACTTCTTTATCTGAATTAAGGAGGAGTTTTAATTTCATTCCACTGTAGCTTTGTCCATAATAACACTGTTAACTATAAAATAGCAGCTGTTGTTTTTTTCAGTTTTGTAGATGGACACGCAGAACTATATTTTGCTTGTTCTACTTCCAACCTCAAGACAGAATCAGAAAGTTTTAGCAGTGCTTTTGATAGGCAGCAAGGAAAGCGTTGTTTTTAGTTTGGGAACTGGGATGAAGATACTTGACTTTTGTTGGATGTGACTTAAACCCAAAACCGAAAACAATTCTTTGAAAGTACAAGTTTTAGCTGGGTGTCCATCGCTCATACTTGTAATCCTAGCTACTCAGGAGTCTGAGATCTGAGGATTGTAGTTTAAAGCCAGCCTGTTCAAGAAAGTCCATGAGACTCTTCAAGTAACTACTAAAAAGCTGGAAATGGTGCTGTGGATCAAAGTGGTAGAGCACTAGCCTTGAATACAAAAAAAAAAAAATCCCGACAGTGCCCAGGCAAAAGCTCAAGCCCCAGGATTGGTACCAAAAAAAAAAAAAGTAAAAAAAAATGATTAGTGAGACTTGTTATAATTCCTTAACATATATGTAAATAGAAATAATCTTAGTACTACCTACTACCCAAGTGCTTAGCCTAGTTCAGAGTCTGTCACACTTCTGTAAAAGGCTAGGTAGTATTTTTAGATACTATTTGCAAGCTCTGACAACTATGTAAAAGCTACATTCTTTTAATACCTACATGAATAAACACAGCTATGTTCTAATAAAAAAATTTACAAATTTGGAAGCTGGCAGCCTTTGGGCACTGATTATAAAAACTACTTCATCTGTATGGTATTAAAGCAGAGCAAGGTATCCATTCCAGCTATGACAGCTTGTAACTAACAAATTTATTTCTCTCACCGTTTTTTCAGGGGTGGGGGTTGGAGTATTACTGGTTCTGGGGCTTGAACTCAGAGCCTAGTTCTGTCCCTGAACTTTTTTTTTGCTCAAGGTAACACTCTACCACTTAAACTTTGGCTCTGTTTTGGTTTTCTTGGTGGTTAATGGAGGAGACAAGAGTCTTGCCTGAGCTGGCTTAGGACCATGATCCTCAGATCTCAGCCTTCTGAGTAGCTAGGAGTGCAGGTGTTAACCACCAGCACCCATCCTTCTCTCACTTCTGAAGTCTGGGTTCATAATAACCAGTAAACTTGGTAATTGGGCAGTATGAAATTTACTGGGTGCCAGTGGTTCACACCTATAATCTTAGCTATTTGGGAGATCTGAGATCATAGCTCAAAGTTAGCTGAGGCAAATCCAAAAGATTCCAGTTAATCAGCAAAAAGCTAGAAATGGAGTTGTGGCTCAAGTGTCAGAGTGCCAGCTTTGAGCAAAAAAGCCAAGTGAAAGGACATAGCTTTGAGTTCAAGTCCCAGCACCGGCACCAAAAATTAAAATAAGAAGGGAAGGGCTGGGAATGTAGCTTAGTGGTAGAGTACTTGCCTAGCATGAAGCCCTGGGTTCAATTCCTCAGTACCACATAAAGAAAAAAAGCCAGATGTGACACTGTGGCTCAAGTGGTAGAGTTCTAGCCTTGAGCAAAAGAAGCTCAGAGAAAGTGCCCAGGCCCTGAGTTCAAGACCCAGGACTGGCCAAAAAAGGGGGAGGGGATTTTTATTCTGCGAACTTGAAAAGAAGATAGAATGATAATGAATCTGTTTTGAGCAATACTTGGTGACTGAATAGGGACAGAAGGAATAATTAGCTGTCTTTAAGAATGAGACCTGAAGTTAACAGAATATCCTAATAGGAGTTAATAGAATACCCTAATAGAGGTTTCTGACTATAGAAATCTCTTCACATAAATGGTTTCTATTTAAACCACCGTAGAAGGCAGGACAGGCAGGACACAATTAACAAAATGAATGTCTAGGCTCCAAGTGCAGACGTCTCTAAAAGTTGTAATGCTGTGTGAAACCCAAAATAGAATGAGTAAATCCTTTTTATTTTTTTAAATTACTTTATTGCTATCATCCAGCTGCTAGATATTCTAGAGATTTCATGTCAAGTAACTTTTTCTTAAAACAACAACAATAACAAACAATAACAAAGTGCTGTTAACCATGCCTGGAATGCCACTACTTGGGAGGAAGAGGTGAGAAAATCTCCAGATTGAGGCTAGACTGGACCTACCCCCAAACAAAAACCACCACCAAAACAAAATAAAAAGCCATTGTTTCATAGTATACTTTTATATGAGTGGATTATTCAATGTAATGTTGGGTGAGATGAAGCTGATAAGATGAAATTTCTGCATAACTTAACCATGGGGACAGACTTATTTAAGGTGATTCTGCAGTTGTTTTTCATTTAATAAAATGTTATTTAATAAATCAAATTACATCTCCAACCTAGAAAGGTTAATGTCAAATTTAGATATTTAAGGGTAAGAAAAGGCTTTGGTTACTTTGTTAAGGAAAAGATTTAGTTGATACACATGAACTTTGGGTGGGGAAAGTATGTAGGATGTTATTGATTTATAATAGTTATCAGTAATATTCTTAAATACTCCCTACTTGATAGTGAGGACTGAATTCAAGGCCTCATGCTTCCTAGATTAGCACTCTACTGTCTATCTCTTTTGCTTTTTTTTTTCTCCCCTTCCCTGTTATGGAGTTTAACCTCAGGGACTGGGTGCTGTCTCTGAGCTTTTTTGCTCAAGGCTACCACCACTTTGAGCCACAACTCTACTTCCAGCTTTTTCAGTGATTATTTGGAGATAAGATTCTTACAGACCTTCCTGCCCATGCTGGCTTTGAACTGTGATCCTCACATCTGAGTAAGGTAATGAGTACATTTCCTATGGAGCATTGTTACCCCCTCCTTTCTTTTTCCCTATTATCCTTTCTCTCCCCACTTTCCCAGCTCCATCTCCACACACACATACACATAAGTTGTAAAGTTCATTTTCAACATAGTATCTTATACATCTCATTGTTACAATGGGTCAACCTGAATCCTTGTTTTTCAGCATTTTGTTATTTCCTTCCCCTCCTCAAATTAGAAAAATGTGTATACTAGATGCAGGGCACCAGAATCAAATACAGTGACAACAGGGATTATACCATAGGGGGAAGAATATACAAAAGAAACAAAATCACATAGTACATTAAAAATAACAGCGACAAAGCATATTATTTTTATAGCAATTACTTGTATCCTCACAGAGCCTTAAAAAAATCATTATCTTTAAGTAGTTATACAAAGGAGATGCCATTTAACAAAGCATTTTTGTGAATACAATGCATTTTGATCAGTGTCACCCCTTTCAACATTCTCATCCCCGTTTCCCACCCATTCCTTTACTTTTCTAAATTTTGTGGTATGTGCAATGAATTTTTTTTTTTTTGTCAGTCATGTCGGTCACGGGGCTTGAACTCTGGGCCTGAGCACTGTCCCACAGCCCTTCAGCTCAACCTAGCACTCTACCACTTGACCTATAGCGCCACTTCCGGTTTTCTGGTAGTTTATTGGAGATAAGAGTTTCACAGACTTTCTTGCCTGGACTGGCTTTGAACCGTGAGCCTCAGATCTCAGCCTCTTGAGTAGCTAGGATTACAGGCGTGAGCCCACAGCTCCCAGCTTGTGCAATGAATTCTCTCTTTTTTTGGGGGGAGGGTCCAGTCATGGGGCTTGAACTCTGGGCCTGGGTGCTGTCCCTCAGCTCTTCAGCTCAAGGCTAGTACTCTACCACTTGAGCCACACCACTTCCAGCTTTTTTCTTTTTGCTTATGTGGTGCTGAGGAATCGAACCCAGGGCCTCATGCATGCAAGGCAAGTGCTCTACCATTGAGCCACCATCCCAGCCCATTGTGCAATGAATTCTTGACTGCATTCTCCCTACTTCTCCCTTGATGTGTCTACCCTCCTCCCCTGGATCTCATCCCCCTCCTCTTTCATGTACCCATTTCTCTGTGCTGATTTTGTTGGGCTTTGACCTAGTCTTCTTAAAGCATTATACATTTGAGCTCTCCATAGAGTCTATTATACTTCATTCATTTGTAACACTTGCATACTACCCAACGTGTTTTCTTGCAGATTTATAGGTGCATTCTCTTTACCACAAATGAGGGAAACTGTGCTACCTTTGTTTCTCTGAGTCTGGCTTACTTCACTTAATATAATGTTTTCCAAGTCCTTTCATTTTTTTACAAATGGCATAGTATTATTCTGCTGGATGAGTAAAATTACATTATGTACATGTACCACATTTTCTTGATCCATTTGTCCATTGAGGGGTATCTAGGCTGATTCTGTATCTTGGCTATGTTGAATAATGCTGTAGTGCACATGGTTGTGCTAGCGGCTTTATTGTAACCTTGTTCTATTGAATAAGTGCCCAGGAATAGAATTACTGTGTCTGAGTCAGAAAAACAGGCCCATCACAAGTACAAAATTGAATTGGCAATAAAAGACCTCCCTTCCAAGAAAAGGCCAGGACCTGATGGCTTCCCAGCCAAATTCTGTAAGACCTTTAGAGGAAAACTAATACCAGTGGTCCTCAAACTCTTCAATTAAGTAGAAAGTGAGGGATTGCCACCACATTTATCCCAAAACCAGATAAGGACACATCAAGAAAAGAGAATTATAGACTTATCTCCTTAAAGAATATAGATGCAAAACTTCTCAGCACAATATTGGTCAACTGAATCCAACAACAAATCAAAGAAATCATGGTATGGTTAAACAGGATTTATCCCAGGAATGAAAAGCTGGGGAGTTTCTTTTGTTTGTTTTCTTGTTGTTGTTTTTTTTTTTTTTTGCCACTTCTAGGGTTTGATCCCAGGGCTTGGGTACTGTCCCTGAGCTGTTTTTGCTCAACGATAGTGCTCTACCACTTGGCCTATACCTTCACTTCCTTGGGGTGGGGGTGGGGCGGGATTGGGAGGGGTTGATGATTTTATTCATAAGAATCTTAAATCCTTTCCTGCCCAGGCTGGCTTTGAACTCTGATTTTCAGATCTCAGTCTCCTGAGTAGCTAGGATTAAAGGCATGAGCCACTGGTGCCCAGTGTAAAGCTGGTTTAACATACGTAAATCAATAAATGTAATATAACACATTAACAGAAACAAGGACAAGAACTAACACGATCATCTCAGTAAATAGAGAAAAAGCTGTTGACAAGATCCAACACTCCTTTATGATAAAAGCTCTGGAAAATCTGGGAATATATGGAACATTCCTCAGTATAACAAAGACTTATATATGACAAACCAACAGCCAACTTTATACTTAATGGTGAAAATCTAAAACCATTTTCCCTAAAATTAGGAATGAGACAAAGATGTCCACTCACTCTGCTCATCTTCATTATAGTGCTAGAATTCATAGCAAGAGCAATAAGGCAAGAGAAAAACATAAAGGTGATCCAAATAAGGAGGTAAGAAGCAAAATACTCCCTTTTTGCAGATGACATGATTCTGTACATAAAGGACCCTATAGACTCCTCTCCCAAGCAACTAGAGCTGATTTAAGACTGGCAAAGTAACAGGGTATAAAATCAACCCATAAAACTGTTAGCTTTTCTATATGCCAACAATGAAAAGGAGACTGAAATCAGGAAAGCCCAAACAATGACAACAAAAAATGATTTGGAGGGCTGGGAAGGTGGCTCAGTGGTAGAGCGCTTGCCTTGCATGCATGAGGCCCTGGGTTTGATTCCTCAGCACCACATAAGAAAAAAGCCGGAAGTGGCGCTGTGTCTCAAGTGGCAGAGTGCTAGCCTTGAGCTGAAGAGCTGAGGGACAGTGCCCAGGCCCAGAGGTCAGGCCCTATGAGCGGACCCCACAAAAAAAAAAAAAAGATTTGGAGTGGCCTCAAAACTGTTTTTTAAGCAACCATATTTTATTTTTTTCAATTAATATTTTATTTTTTTGGGGGGGGTCCGGTCATGGGGCCTGAACTCTGGGGCCTGGGCGCTGTCCCTCAGCTCTTCAGCTCAAGGCTAGCACTCTGCCACTTGAGCCACAGCGCCACTTCCGGCTTTTTTCTTATGTGGTACTGAGGAATCAAACCCAGGGCCTCATGCATGCAAGGCAAGTGCTCTACCACTGAGCCACCTTCCCAGCCCCTCAATTAATATTTTAAAACAGACTTTTGAAAGGCCCTTATGAGACCTCATTCTTTACCTTTGTTAATGTAGGATAGTTTCTTCTAGGTGTCTATCCATACTCCTCTGTGTAATAGATACATAAGTATAAAAATGTAGGAAAGGGCATAGGTATTAGAACCATTCCATTTCTTAAATAAGAGAATGATCCTAGTTTCTGTATTGGTCTTTACTTTTTCTAGAGATTCAGCCTTCCAAAAAGTGAGAAGTTAACATCTTTCTACTATCTACATTTTGCCTTGTACCTAAAACTTTAAAATAATCGGGCTGTTATAACTAGGCTTTTTCTTCACCATGCCTAGCAGGTAGTTGCCAGACATTTATTACATGAGTATGTATTTGTCTGTGGTGTGGCTCATGAGACATTGAATAAGATTCCTAACAACAAAAAATAAAATTTAAGGGATGGGAACTGGGGCCTAGTTGGCAGAGTGCTTGCCTAGCATGCACAAAGCCAGAAAACAGGAAAAAAAAAAAAAAAGGAAACAGAAAAAGCCAGAAGTGGCTCTGTGGCTTAAGTGGTAGAGAGCTAGCCTTGAGCAAAAAGAAGCTTGGGGATGGTGCTCAGGCCCTGGGTTCAAGCCCCAGGACTGTCAAAATAAAATTTTAAGCCAAGTTCCAGTGACTCACATTGTAGTCCTAGCTACTTGAAAGGTAGATATTGACTGGGAAGATCACGGTTTGAATCCAGTTCAAGCAAAAGGTTAGTGAGATTACATTCCAACCAGTAAATGGGACAGTGGTGCACACCTGTCATCCTAGTTGTATGAGAGTCTAGGAGGCTAAGATGAGGTGTTAGGCTAGCCCCAGCAAAAATGTTTAAAAAAACCTATTAACAGAAAAGGCTGGATGTTGCAGGGTAGACCTGTCTTCCCAGTGCTGTCTAGCTAAGCAATGAGTTTAAAGCTTACCCAGTTCAAACCCTACTACAACCCCCCCGCAAAAAAAAAATGTAGAGCTGGGTATTAGTTGATACACAGCTTATAATGAGGTCAACTTGTAATATATAACAAGACCCTGTCTTGGTGGCGGGGGAGGAGGGGTGGGGGGGGTGATAAGTAAATATTTCTCTGGCTGGTTCTTTTTGGCCGGGCCCTTTCCTTCTCTTTCTTCCGAGTTGTTGAAAGTGTTTCTATTCACTCTTATTTTTTCAGTGTTCTCACTGTCATTGCCACAAGAACTCAACTACTCAGAATTTTAACTGCTTCATTTGTAGACATTTTATTTTATTTTTTCATATTCAAAGTTTTTAAATGTGTTCCGGATATATTGTTCTTTGTGTACTATATTTTATGTTGATCTTTGTACTGAGTTTTTATAAAAAGAGATATATAAGATGATTTATAGGACAGGACCTGTCCGCCAAATTCAGGAGCCAGTACTGGTTTCTTCTTTATTTAATAACAGAATGATCCTGTTTTGTGCCATTTCTATTTCCTTGATTTCTACCCTGATTATGTAATACATTTCTTGTGTTACTAAGTGTATTTGCATTTAGTTATTTTAAGATTTTTTTATCTGTCAAGTTTTTATTTTTTGTTGGTACTAGGGTATAAATTTCAGGCCTCAGGCTGGCTCAGCTTGCTTATTCAACTGGTGCTTTAGCACTTGCACCACAAATCCAGCCCAGCTTTTTACTGGTTCTTTTAGAGATAATAATCTTGCAAACTTTCCTTCTCCTACTAGTTTTGTGATTCTTGTTTGAATTTCAGCCTCCAGAGTAACTGGAATTACAAGCCACTAGCTGCTGAACCACCAACATTCAGTGATAATGATTTTGAAGTAATTACATATACTTGAATTTTAAAAGTTCCTTCTTTAAATCTTGAATGTAACCAAGAAAGATATGTAGGTTCATCCATTTCTCAACATTTATCCTAAGTTGATACCATTGTGTCCGTTTTCTACAACTCTATAGTATTAAGTGTTTTTAATTATAGCTATAGAACTATTTTGGCATTATATTACTTCATTGCATGCTCATTCATTAATAAAGAAATACCTGTCAGGAGACTGAGATCTAATTATCTCAGTTAAAAGCCACCCCAGGCAGAAAAGTTCACGAGACTCTTACCTCCACTAAAAATCTGTAGATGGAGATATTTTGCAAGTTATTAAGTGCCAGCCTTGAACAGGAAAGGAAAGAAAAATTACAGGCACCAAAAGAAAAATGTAATAAAGACTTCTAAATAATCTACAATTTATCTTTGAGTAGTTTTGTGTTTACTTAACTATTTTAACCCTTATTATAAAGTGGGGTATGATTTTTACCTTGATTACGCTCTGTATAAAGGTGGCTTTTCTACCTTAAATATAAGGTGATATTTTATAGTTAATAAAAAGAGCTAAATCTTATTGGACAATTACATCAATTTAAAAGGATAATTTTGTTTGATAACTTAAGTGTAATTTATTGGCAAAAAGCATAAATTATTTTTCAGTTGTTAATCCAATTTGGTCCACATATAAATTAGTACTTCAAAAGATTTATTAAAATATTTTATGTAAAATATTTCAATTTTATTTTCTTTCTTTTTGTTGCAGGAGCTAGAGTTAATGCCAAAGACAGCAAATGGTTGACACCTTTACACAGAGCAGTTGCATCTTGTAGTGAGGTATGACATTTCTTATAGTAAATTTATTGCATATAAAAAATAAGAGAATAGCTTTTGTGAGTCCAAATTTAAATTCTGTATTTTCAGAAGAAGAAAACATTCTTGAAATACTTAGATATTTCATTTCAGAATTTGTATAAACAAGGTCATTGTAACTGTCTCATTTCGTCTGAAGAATCTCTTGAAGAGTATGAAGTAAATGACAGTAGAAACCCTTATTTCCATCCCTTTATATGAGAAATTATTCTTCTTACAGTTTTCAGTGAGGCTTTCTCTATTGGTTCTTACTAGCTAACTGCCAAGGTTCTGATGATTGTCATCAAGTCATCATCTTATTTTAAAATAACATTTTAAAATAGTTGAAAACAAGTTTCAAAAATATTGCTTCTTTTAGCAGTTGGATATGTAAAACTTATTTACAGCCCTGTATGTATTTGTTCAACTGGCATTTTTAGAGAACACTCATTATTTGCAAAATATTTTTTATGTCTCATGGTCCTCATGATATCTTTTATTAGTGATAGGTATTTTGAAGCAACTAGAAACCACTTACTGTTAAACAATGATGGATGAAACTCCTGGATTGTCTTTTTCTGTCATTCTGCTGCTTTGTAAAGTACATTATTAAGCATACACCTTTCACCTAACTCTACAAAATAATGGGTTTCTTTTTTTCTTTCTTTCTTTTTTTTTTTTTTGTCAGTATTGGGGCCAGAACTCGGCCTGGGCACTGTCCCTCAGCTCTTCAGCTCAAGGCTAGCACTCTAGCCACAGTGCCCCTTCTAGCTTTTTCTGCTTATGTGGTGCTGAGGAATCAAACCCAGGGCCTCATGCATGCAGGGCAACTGAGCCACCTTCCTAGCCCCAAGGTTTCTTGATTTTTAAAATGGTTTGTTTGTTTAGGGTACTGGTCCTGGAGCTTGATCTCAGAGCCTGGCTTCTGTCTCTGAGCTTCTTTTTGCTCAAGGCTAGCCTTCTACCACTTGAACCACAGCCCCACTTCCAGCTTTTTGGTAGTCCATTTGAGATCAGAGTCTCACAGACTTTCCTGCCCAGGCTGGCATCAAACTATGATGTCCTTGTGAAAATTTAGAAAATAGACTGCAGTTACTCTGTATAGGTTTTATGTCTTTCACACTATCTCAGTGTAATCTAAAACTTATTTCAAATTTGGCCTTTGAAAAGTTCATCTCCTTACATACCCCTCTGGGGTCATGGATGTTTTCTGTTAAAGAAAATAAGGAGTAGGGAGCCAGTGGCTAATACCTATAATCCTAGCTACTCAGAAGGCTGAGATATGAGGATTCCATTCAAAGCTAGCCTGGGCAGGAAGTCGTGAGACTTTTATCTCCAGTTAACCACCAGAAAACCGGAAGTGGCAAGTGGCCCTGTGGCTCAAGTGGTAGACCCTAGCCTTGAGCTGAAGAGCTGAGGGACAGCGTCCAGGCCCACAACCAACCAAAAACAAAAAGAAAAGGATTGCTCCCTTTGTCTTCATGATGAATCAGTTTTAATAAAAACAAGTGGTGGGATTAATTTAGAAAACCTTGAGTACATTTTCTATCAGTTGTGGTAGAATCAAGGGATATCTCAAATAGTGTAATTCCTTAGAGAGGCAAAATCAAAGTTCAGTAAACTAAGCCATCAGGAAGTAGGTACTCAAAAGGAGGGGGATTAGGAGGAGGAGTCAAGGGGAAAAAGGCTGATGATTGAAGAGAAGAGGAAAGAAATACAAATAAGAATCCAAGGTATATCTTACAAAATTAAGAGTGAAGAAGTGGAAGGAGTGAGGTAAGGGAAGGATGGGCAAGAATGTTGAAAGGGGCAACATTGATCAAGATATATTGTATTCAAGCTAAGCACCGGTGGCTCATGCCTGTAATCCTAACTACTCAGGAGGCTGAGATCTGAGGATCACAGTTCAAAGCTAGCCTGGGCAGAAAAGTCCCTGTGAGAGTCTTATTTTCAATTAACCACTCAAAAACTGGAAGTGGAGCTGTGGCACAAAAGTGGTACAGAACTAGCCATGAGCAAAAGAGTTCAGAGACAGTTCCTAGGCCCTGATTTCAAGCCCCACAACTGACAAAAAAAAAAGGATATATTTATATCTGCTTTGTTAAATGGCAACTCCCTTGTACAACTTCTTAAGATTTTTTAAAAGTTAAAAATAACACCAGTGATGATAAAAAAAAATATGTTTAGTATTGTTTTTCTCCTGTAGAGTTTGTGCAAATACCTGTGCTTTCTTAATAAAACATACACACATTTGTGTGTGTTCTGTCTTTTCTGCTTGTCTGGCTCTGAACTGCAGTCTTCTAGATCTCAGCTTCCTGGGTAGCTAAATGTTATAGGCATGAACCACCACGGCCATCTGTTGTTTCTGAGGGGTTTTTGTTTTGTTTTGTTTACCTAGGAATAAGCTGCTGTGAGCATTCATGGAGAGATCTGTTTTTATTTCTCTTGAGTAAATACCTAGAGTGGAATTATGAAGGCCTAGACCTCCACATATCTTTAATTGACTAAACTGACTTCTTTTCCTCCTCCTTTCACCACCCTGTTAACTCCTTGTACTCTTTCCCATATATCAGACAGTTGTGATTACTTTTTGTTTTAAAGGCTTGACATGCTTTAATGATTTAGGAGTATTTGGTTACTATTTTTTGATATTTTACATATTTGTAACTAGTAGTTTGTAACACTCTAAATATATGTTAGTTCATTGTACCTTATAGTAAACTTGAGAAAAGCAAGCAGCATCTCTTCTCCCTGGCCTTACAGATTATAAAAATCCACAAGGGTCAGTTTTACCAGATTTGAATAGCATGCTTTGTAAACAAGAAAATTTGACAGTAGAGTTCTGTTCTGGTCTTTTTTATTTTCATATGTAGCTTGTCATTATCTACCAAAGATAAAATTATGTTCAATGTACAGAGAAAAATTTTTGCTAGATTCTATTTGTGATATTGCTTAATGGTGGTGATGTACTAAATTCTTGGGATCCTGCCATTAGTTCAATTTACAACTATGGTGTTGAGAGGTTTTCTTCACTTCTGATATATATATCACATTGTTCACTAAACTCTTGCCTTAACTCTAGTATTTCAACGAAAAACTGTGTATTTCTTTTTACTTTTACATGTCCCATTTTAAAGCAGCAGGTCTCCTTAAATATGTTCAACATACAAGTATTTTAGACCTGTGCTTGCCAAGGCAGGTGCTTTACTACTTGAACCACAGCCCCATTCTAATTTCTGTATTTTGGATAGGGAGAGAATGTTTCAGGATTATACATCTATTTCTGTCTATGAGTAGTTTTTTGTTGTCGTTGTTTTAATTTTTGGTTGGTCGTGGGTCTTGAACTCTGGGCCTGGGTGCTGTCCCTCAGCTCTTGCTCAAGGCTAGGGCTCTACCACTTGAGTCACAGTGCCACTTCTGGTTTTCTGGTAGTTAATTGGAGATAAGAGTCTCACAGACTTTCTTCTCTGGGCTGGCTTTGAACTTTGAGTCTCAGATCTCAGCCTCCTGAATAGCTAAGATTACAGGCATGAGCCACCGGTGCCCAGCTTATGAGTAGTTTTTTAATTAAAAATATTTTGTTTTCTTTAATGAATTCCTTTTTTTTCCTTTATATAACCATTTTTGTAAATAACTTCCAAAGCCATTTACTCACTTGTCTTTTATTTATCTTGGATATTTTAGGAAGCAGTTCAGGTACTTTTGAAGCATTCTGCAGATGTGAATGCTCGAGACAAGAATTGGCAAACTCCTTTACACATAGCTGCGGCTAATAAAGCTGTGAAGTGTGCAGAAGCTTTGGTGCCTCTCCTGAGCAATGTAAATGTATCTGACCGAGCAGGAAGAACTGCATTACATCATGCTGCTTTCAGTGGACATGCAGAGGTGGGTGCATTCAGTTACACAGAGTTTACCTTCCTTACCACCCCTGCTTATTAATGAGCTTGCCTTTTTTGACCATTCACTCTATAATGAAAGCAAACAAAACTATCTTGCTTATTTTCATCAAATTTTGCCTTTAATGAGCCATCAATATTTTTTCCCGACAAGTCTTTCAAACTTAGAGATATGTTTAGTACATTCTGATTATACCCTTGAATTCTAGAGTAAACATAGAATGATGAAAATTTTATCCAACTATAAGCAACATGAAAGGGATATTATATCACTGAAAAAAAATCTAGGGAGAAAGCAGTTTTACTATTCTCTTGAAAGGATAGCAAAGAAAGGCAGTTTAGAAATAATTTGCTTGTGTTATATATTTGGCAGTATGAAATTTGGGCTTGTACCTGCATTTTGAGCCTGATCTCTGGCCCCTTTTGCTTTTGGATTATTTTTTAGATAGAGTCTTGGGATGTTTGTCTGTTTTGCTTGTCTGGTTTTGCCCATGGTTCATATGGATCATTATCTTCTTGCATATATCTGGAACCATAGATGTGTGTCATGAAGCCCATCATTTTGGTTGAGAAGGAAGTCTCTATTTAATTTTTTACCTAGGCTGGCTTTGAGCTAGTCTTCCCAATCTCTTCCACCCAAATAGCTGGGATTATAAACATGAGCCATCACATTTGACTAAAAAATACACTTTCATACAGTTTATTACAATCAACATTTAGCAGAACTCTTTGATGACAGATTGATCAAAAAAAAAATTGAGTTATCTTTCAAAGTATCACTTCTACTAGTTGAATTAGACAAAGTTAGATGAACATTTGAGGCTAACTTGTCCAGTATTTCTGTTGTTGTTATTGGGAGGTTGTTTTGTTAGTTTGTTTTTGTTTTGTTTTGTTTTGTTTTTGGGTTTGGTCGTGGAGCCTGAACTCTGGGCCTGGGCGCTGTCCCTCAGCTCTTCAGTTTAAGGCTAGCACTCTACCACTTGAGCCACAGCACAACTTCCGGCTTTTTTCTTTTTTGCTTATGTGGTGCTGTGGAATCGAACTCAGGGCCTCATGCATGCAAGGCAAGCGCTCTACCACTGAGCCACCTTCCCAGCCCCTGTTTTATTAGTTTTTGAGGAGAGATTTTTCCCATGTTCATCTCAAAACCAGGGTCATGTTACCCTCAGCCCACTAAATAGCTAAGACTACAGGTATTCCCCTCAGTAATTGACTCCTAGTCCTTTTTTCTTACAAACATAGAATTGCAAAGAGATAGGTAACATTCTTAGCACAGAGCTAATGGCCTTAGTGTTCTTTTCATGGTACTACTCTGATTTTCCAGTGTGAGAATCCTTGTCTAACTGTAGTTAATGTCACAAGATGAAGTCTGCAGTGTCCTTCAACAGAGAAAGAATTGTAAATACAATTAGATATAATTATTATTATTGGTATTGGTACATTATGCAGTTAGTAGGTTATGCAGCAACCTTCAGCCTTAACCATATTGTAAAGACTACATTTGTGCTTGAATTAAATTTAAGAAATTTCTGGGATGAGATTGGACTTTGCATTCTAATAGTACTTTGGGCTATGAGTAAGAATAAAACCTGTTTAAATATTATCCTTTAGATGTCCAGATGTATACTTAGTTTCCATAAGTACCAGGATACAGAGTAGTAATTGAAAAGATACTGTTGTCTGACTTCAACCCATACAGGTGAACCCTTTTTATCCTTTTTCAATATTTTATCCTGTTACTATTTCTACTAATGTAAAAATTAAATACCAGAGAAACTGCTATGAGTACCCAAGGCATATCTATGAAGTTCTGCTTCTGAATTTCTGTGAAACTATTTACTTTTATTACAGATGGTCAAACTGCTCTTATCCAGAGGTGCCAATATTAATGCTTTTGACAAGAAAGATAGGCGTGCTATCCATTGGGCGGCATATATGGGTATGTGATTTTTAAATTTACTTTTTAACATCTGTATTTAAGAAAAGCTGTACATTTTAGTTCTTACCAGTTGCATAACATTTCTTGCAGTGTAGTGAAAAATTACTGTATTTGAGTTGACTGATCTGTGGAACCAGCTTGGGAATTGGAGGTTTTCTATGACAAAAATACACTGGATCCACTTTATCTAAAAGCTGGTATTGCTTTTTTTTTTAAAATATCTTTAAGTAGAAAATTTATTATCTTTAGGTAGTTGTACAAAGCTTCTTAGGAATACAGTGATCAGTGACAACCCCCTTCAACATTCTTACCCCCTAAAACCCATTCCTTCCATTACTTTATAAATTTTGTGGTATGTACAATGCATAATCACCTTTTTTTCTCTTCTTTAGTATACCCTCTCCCCTTGGTCCTACCCCCTCTCCTCTTGCATACACCCATTTCTGGTGCTGATTTTGTTGAGCTTTGACCTAGATTATACTATTTGGGTTCTCTATAGTCTGTTACACTTAAAGAGATACCTCAGACTTGGCACTTTGATGTTTAATTTAGGATCAGAAGTTCCTAAAAGTGGGGCTGGGAAGGTGGCTCAGTGGTAGAGCGCTTGCCTTGCATGCCTGAGGCCCTGGGTTCGATTCCTCAGCACCATATAAGCAAAAAGAAAAAAAGCCAGAAGTGGCGCTGTGGCTCAAGTGGTAGAACGCTAACCTTGAGCTGAAGAGCTAAGGGACAGCGCCCAGGCCCAGAGTTCAGGCCCCACGACCGGACCCAAAAATAAATAAATAAAAGAATTTCCTAAATGTGTCCATTCTCATAGCCATCCTGTTTTTATTGGAATGTTGAGATAAAATAATAAGGATGTATTAATAAGCCTGTTATTTTGAATGCTACATTAAACCTGCATCATGTTTGCCTTCAGTTACAGTAGAAATTTGAAAGAAACTGAATTTTAAAGGCATCTTTGCTGTATTAGGTGTTTTTGAAAAATCTTATGATTGTACTTGAAAACTAATGTAACTTCTGAGAAAAATGGGCCTAGGATACACACCTAAAAACCTGTCTTTGTGATCAGAACATTAACAAAACCATTCATTGGTGCTCATGATAACTTGGTGAGCCAGAGAGGCAAATCAAAGTCTGTGTTAGAAAATGTTAAAGTATACAAAAACAGTAGCATAGAAATATTCTTTGCAAGCCAGGCACCGTGGCTCATGACTATAATCCTAGATATTCAGGATGCAGAGACATGCAGAATTGAAGTTGAAAGCCAGTGTGGTCAGAAAAGTTCATGAGAATTTTATTTATTTATTTATTTATTTTTGGTCGGTCATAGGGCTTGAACTCTGGGCTTGGGTGCTCTCCCTGCACTCTTCAGCTCAAGGCGAGCACTCTACCGCTTGAGCCACAGCGCCACTTTCGGTTTTCAAGTGGTTTATTAGAGATGAGTCTCATGGACTTTCCTGCCCAGGCTGGCTTTGAACCACAATCCTCAGATATCAGCTTCCTGAGTAGCTAGGATTATAGGAATGAGCCACTGGACACCCAGAAGTTCATGGGATTTTTTTATTTCCAGTTAACCAGCAAAAAACCAGCTCAAGAGGTAGAATACTGGCTGTGAGGGGAGAAAGGTCAGTAAGAGTACAGAGCCCTGAGTTCAAGCCCCAGCACTAGCACAGTAAACCAAAACTAAATACTTTATTGTACAAAGATCGTATAGATGAAAATAATAAACAAGGAGGAAATAGGTTCTGCCATGGCTTTTTTTTTTTTTTTTTTTTTTTTTTTTTTT
>NW_012267276.1:299148-318018 GCF_000151885.1 Dipodomys ordii | reverse complement strand
CTCTACCACTGAGCCACCTTCCCAGCCCATTGCCATGGGCTTTTGAAGTGCTAGAATTCTGGAATTGTGCCTTTTGGAGGAAGCTTTTTTGGGGGAGGGTAAGTTTGAGTTTCAACTGATGCCTTAAACTGGAATTTGAAGTCAATCAAAGCCTCCAACTTGCTATGCAGGTACTCTACCAGGGATACACTTCCAACCCTTTTTTGTGCTAGTTATTTTTTGTTGTTATTGGCTTGCTTACTTGCCTGCCTGCCTGCCTGCCTGCCTGCCTGCCTGCCAGTACTGGAGATTGAACTCATGGGCCTCCTGTTGGTTGGACTTTTTTTGCTCATGGCTAACACTCTGTTATTTGAGCCACTCTTTGATCTAGCCTGTTTTTGTTTGTTTGTTTGGTGGTTAATTGGAGATATGGAGTCTTAGGGACCATGGTCCTTCAGGTCTCAGCCTCCTCCTGAGTCTTGCATGTATGCCTGGACTGGCCTGAAACTGCACTCTTCCAATCTCAGCCTCCCAAGAAGCTAGCATTATGAACTTTGAGCTACCAACACCTGGCTGAACAATTCACTTTTTAAGATTGTTAAAAAGAACTCTAGAATGGAGATTTTCAATGGTAGAACACTTTTTTTTTAGCATGTGAAAGACTCTGAATTCAATGTCAGGACCATGAGAGAGAGGACAGGCAGAAATCCCTTCCTTTGTAGCTGTGGAGTTCAAGACTTGTTTTCCTGTTAAAAGTTGTAATTTTGTGATTCTATTATGTTGATTCCTTTGTCTAGTAAAAGTTACATATGAATTGGGATGTCTTCTGTGATACTAGAATGATTTTGAGATTTACCAGTAGAACTACCTGATTTCAGAGACATCTAGTTAGCTACTCCAGTAGGCATAGATTATCTTCAGTGTTTTCTAGTGTTGATTTTATTGGTTTTGTCATCTCCCCCCCCCCATTTTTCATGTAAAAATAAAAGATGAAAGCTAGGTGCCAGTGGCTCATGCTTATAATCCTGACTACTCAGGAGGTGAGGTCTGAGGATCACAGTTCAAAGCCAGCCGAGAAAGGGAAGTCCAGGTGACTCATTTTTTTTTCCTTTTTGTTGGTCATGGGGCCTGAACTCTGGGCCTGGGTGCTGTCCCTCAGCTCTTCAGCTGTACCAGCGCTCTACCACTTGAGCCTTAACCCCACTTGCAGCTTTTTCTGCTTATGTGGTGCTGAGGAGTCGAACCTAGGGATTCATGCATGCAAGGCAAGCACTCTACCACTGAGCCACCTTCCCAGCCCCCAGGAGACTCTTATCTCCAGTTAACTACCCAAAAGGTTAGAAGTGGAGCTGTGACTCAAGTGGTAGAGGTCTAGGACTAGCCTTGAGCTCAGAAGCTCTCATGGATAGCACCCAGGTCCTGAGCTCAAGCTACATCAATAGAAGATTATTAACTTTAAATAGCAGTGGATCTAGGAGTGGTAGAATATTTATCTAACATGTACAGAGTTGTGAGTTCATTCTCTAGCTTGAGAAAGAGGAGGAGGAGGGGAGGACAGGGATTAAAACAACCTGTGGGAGGTAGAACAGAAAATACTAGGCAAAAGGAAGATTATAGATTAAAAGTTATTGTTTAACAAAACAAGTGTGTTGTTTTAAGTTATTGTCATTAAGTTGTTAGTTATCTGGATTTATCAAAGTATTCTTACATTTTTCTGTCCTTTCAATTTTAACATGATTTATTGGTTATATATGTATTATGGGATTGTTGTGCATTTTTTCTATTCTTGAAAAGCATTCAGATTATATTTAATATTTTATATATTTTCATCTTTTTGTTTTTTCCTCATAAACCTGTTTTCAGGTCATATAGAAGTAGTGAAATTACTAGTAGCACATGGAGCTGAAGTGACATGTAAGGACAAGAAATCTTACACACCTCTTCATGCAGCAGCCTCTAGTGGAATGATCAGTGTAGTCAAGTATCTTCTGGATCTTGGAGTTGATGTAGGTATATAATGGAACATTTTTTATTTTTGTTACTATATTGATGGCAGAAGTTATTTCAGGTTTAAAGTATTATTTCATACAGTAATACTTTTGTCTTTTAACCAGATATTTATAGTTCTTTACCTAGTATACTGATTTATGATCCAGATATGTAATTAGTCAAAGAACATTAAGAGTTAAAATATATTTTTCTCATCATATTTCAAGTTCTGTAACTTTTCTGTCTCTGGGAGATTCAGCAGATCAGACATGTGAGTTAGATGTTCTTATTAACCTTTTTATTGATTTATTTTCATTATTTTTTATCAATTATATTTGTTATGCAGAGGGAATTTCATTGGTACAATTCCACACAATTTTTAAAGTATAGTCCAATTTATTGTTAATCTTCTTAGTCTGATAAACATTATAACTTTTAATGACAAAAGCTAAACAAGAACACAAAAGACTTTGTGCTAAATTAGCATATGTCTTCTGTTGGGAAGGGATGCTTCTGTATCTGGATTTATTTGATTCCTGCGTTGATATAACAATTTTCACAGAACTCATGTTTCCCCTGCTGTTACTATATTTACTCTCTTGTAAGAAAGATAGGATTCTTTGGGATACAGCCTTGCTAGGTAGCCTGGCTTGTCTAGAATTCACAATCCTCCTAACTAAACTGAGTACTAAGAGTACAGTTTTCTGCCACCATATTTGAGAAACATTTGGGACAAACTTGTTAGTTCTTCAAAGCAGTAAATTAGGAGGAAAGAAGGCAAGGCTCTGCCAGAAAGAGGCAAACAATCAGTTTCAAAAAAGCCAGATACCAGTGATTCATACCTATAATTCTAGCTACTTAGCAAGATGTGATCTGAGGACCACAGATCAAAGCCATTCAGGGCAGAAAAGTTAGAGGTGGAGCTGTAGCTCAGTGGTAGAACACTAGCCTTGAGTAAAAATATCTCAGGGATAGCACCCAGGCCCTGAGTCCAAGCCCTAAGACCAACAGCATTAAAAAAAAAATGTAGATGGTGGTCTGATTAGACAAAAATTTACATGATAGTTGTTGAGATGGATAGACTATCATATAAATTTAAGTACCTAAAGAACACTGCTGAAAATAAGCAGACAATGAAACTGGGAGAATTACAAGAAGTTGCAAGCCCTAATAAATTGTGTGGGATCTAGTCAGATACAAAACATAAACGTTTCATTTTATCTCAGCGTTTTTGTATAATTTTCAACATGGTAACATAAAGTCTTCAGAATTCCTGATGTGGACAAATGAGACAATTTTGTATCTGACAGTTGTTTTAAATCTTTTTGCTGCCATTTTAAATCTTAACCTGGAATGATGGTGCACGCTCCTGTAATCCCAGAACTTAAAAGGCTAAAGCTATTGGATCATGAGTTTGAAGCCACCCTGGGCTACATAATAAGAAACTGTCTCAAAAACAAAAACTTAATGAATAGTAAAATAACACCATTTTTATTAGAAATGGAAAGGGAGGGGTAAGCCTTGCATATTATTGAGAATATTCTTTGGTCTTTTGACCAGACAAAAACACGGGTGGCAGTGTTTTTATCACCTCATCTGACCTCTGCCTACATCTTGCTTTCTGTTTTTAAAGTTTCCTAGGGATATTATTACAAATTGCCATAAACTAGGTGTCTTAAAGCCACAGCCATTTACTCTTACCAGTTTTGCACTGTAGAAAGTCTAAATGAAGGTTTTAACAAAGTTGGTTCCTTCCAGGGGCTGTGCTTTGAGAGAGAATTTTCTGGTAATGACATCTATAAACTTTGACTATTTCTTTACATTTAACACTATTATCTATATTCTAAGAAAAGATTGAAGTTGTGGTAAGCTGAAGCCACTACAACTGTAGTGTTCCTCCAAGACTACTCTCGTTTTTGTTTTTGTGTGCCAGTAGTGAGGCTTGAACTCAGGGCCTGGGTGCTGTACCATAGCTTTTTCAATCAAGACTAGTGCTCTACCACATAGCCATAGCTCCACTTTTCAGCTTTTTGCTGGTTAATTGGAGATAAGAGCCTCATAGACTTTCCTCCCTGGATGACTTTAAACCACAATCCTCAGATCTCAGCTTCATTGTAGCCAGGATTACAAGAGTGCTTTATCCTCACTTGTGAACAATTATGTATAGAAGGGCTTCAAGCTTCAGGTTTGATGATTCACTAGGAGGACTCACATAACTCACTGAAAGAGGTTAACATTCACAGTTATGGTTTATTACAAGGGGAAAGTACAAATTAAGATCTGTTGAAGGAAAGGAAACAGATAGGATAGAGCCCCAGGCATATTCTTAAAGTTTCTATCATTCTCTTCTCATGGAGACAAGACCCACTAACTTTTCTAGTATTAATATGTGACAGTATGCACAATGCAATGCCAACTGAGAATGATCATCTTAGCTTCATTTGTACAGCTTTTTTTAAAACTTGGGTTCCAATTACATAGGTGTGATTGGTTGACCATGTGATGGTTTAGTCTCCAAGCTTGCTTACAAAACTCCCATCTTAAATTCCATTGTTGGTTTAAATCTGGCACAGTTGGTCTTCATTCTAAGATAAGCAGATATGGTCAATCTAATTCTAAGGTCCAATGAGTGAATACCCTCAACAAGGACACTGCTATCAGGTATATTTTAGGTTACCTCCTTGAAGCCAAAAGCTAAGTCCACATCCCTTTGGGCAAAGTAAAATTCTTTATTATAGTAGTTGTTGCTGATGCTGATAGTGGTGATGGTGGTACTGTGGTTTGAACTGTGAGCCTTATGCTTGCTAGGCAAACACTACCAATTGAGACATATCACCCCCAGTCCCCCAGACTTTTTTCTTTATTTTTCAGAGAGGTTACAAACTTTTTTGCCTTGCCCTAGTCATGAATTCTACTATCTACCATCTCTTCCTCCTATGTAGTTGGGATTATAGGTATGACTTACCTTGTGGCCTTGTGTATTGAGAATGTGGTCTTACTGACTTTTTGCCTAGGCTAGCTTCCAGCTATAATCTTCCCAGATACTGGGATTACAGGTGTAAGCCATGATGCCAAGTCCAAGGTATAGTTTTTTGCCATGCAAGACTCATGTAGCCAGGTACCGGTGGCTCATGCCTGTAATTCTAGTTACTCAGGAGGCTGAGATCTGAGGATCGTGGTTCAAAAGTCCATGAGACTTATCTCCAAAAAAACCACCAGAAACCAGCACTGTGGCTCAAGCAGTAGAGAGCTCGCCTTTAGCTGAAGAGCTGAGGGATAGTGCCCAAGCCCAGAGTTCAAGCCCCACAACTAACCCCCCCCCCAAAAAAAATCATGTAAACTTTAAAGTATTATACTATATTTATTAGAAATGGAAAGGGACGGGGCTGGGAAGGTGGCTCAGAGATAGCGTGCTTGCCTTGCAGGCATAAGGCCCTGGGTTTGATTCCTCAGCAGCACATAAGCAGAAAAAGCCAAAAGTGGCGCTGTGGTTCAAGTAGTAGAGCACTAGCCTTGAGCTGAATGGTTGAGGGACAGCACACAGGCCCAGAGTTCAGGCTGCACGACTGGCCAAAAAAAGAAAGAAATGGAAAGGAAGGGAGAAAGCCTGAGTTGCATTATTATTGAGCATATTCTTTTGTCTTTTGATAAGATTTCAACATGTAAAGCTAGGAAAAATTTACAAGTTTTTGACGAATGATTTTTAATAGAAAAATATGCAAAATATGTCATGTAGTTTTAAGAAAAACTCCAAATCTCTAACTTACTAACTTTGTTATTATAAAAGAAAATGCTAAAAACATACATTTTACTGAATATATTCAATCTTCAGTCTTGTTCTTTATTCATGATTCTTAGAGTTAATTATATGGTAAATCTCTTTTTTCTAAGAGACTTTAAAAATGTTTTTTTAATTTTCATATTCTAGAATCATCATTTGGTTGTGTCATTAATACACATTCTATTTGAATTATATTCTCTAAATATACACAACTGTTTTAGCACCAAGTACTTATGTTCATTATTTAAAAGAACTTTAGTGTTATAAGCCTCATCCGTGTTTTTGTCCCTTTTTTTCTCTCACTTTATAAATTTGATTGCAACCACGTGCTTCCTAAAATAGCTTGCAGTAATAATTATTAGCAAGGTTACTGTAACATTGACACTTTTTCACCCTTCCAATAGATGAATGAACCAAATGCCTATGGGAACACACCTCTTCACGTGGCCTGCTATAATGGACAAGATGTTGTTGTGAATGAACTCATAGACTGTGGTGCTAATGTAAATCAAAAGAATGAAAAAGGATTCACTCCTTTGCACTTTGCCGCTGCATCAACGCATGGAGCACTGTGTTTAGAACTTCTAGTTGGCCATGGGGCTGATGTCAATATGAAGGTATAGAACAATTAGCATCTATATTTTAAATATTTAGCTATTTAAAACAATATCCAAATGAATATAATAATTTTATAATAAGAAAGTACTAATAAACTTTTAAGTGCAACGGCAAATCTATGTGGTGAGCAAGAGAATATATACACTCATTTCTGATTTAGGTAAGGTTCTACAACAGATGAAATTCCATTTTTATGGGATTCTAGAATCTAACTAAAGAATCAGAACAGTTGTCATCTCTGGGAGCAAGGACTGTCCAGGAAAGAGGCATGAGAAAATTTTATAGGGTAATGATAATGTTTTGTAGTTTATCGTTTATACTTGTTTATATTAAGCATTTTTAACTCAAAGGGAATACTTTAAAGATTTGAACACGGCTATATAGTTGTCTAACTCTTCAGATTTGGAATTGAGACTCAGGTCTATAAGTGGTTCACTTACAAAACGCTCAAACTGGTGGGCCTATTTGAAGCTAAGTTCTCAGTGATTCAATCATGTATTTTATGTTCAATAAAGGATTTTTTCTTTCAGCAAAGACATTAGTATGTAATATCTTAATAGATTTGAAGGCAACAGACAATAAGAAATGGATTTCATGTAGGTTGCTTTAATCTTGCCTATGATGTGTGACATTCTGCTTATATGCAGTTTATATAGCTGTATTTTTGGTAGTGCTAGGGATTGATGCTTATTAGGCAGACATTTTATCACTTTAGCCATTCTGTGAGGCCCTTTTTACATTAGTGGATTAGAGGATGTGTGTGTGTGTGTGTGTGTGTGTGTGTGTGTGTGTGCCATTCTGTGAGGCCCTTTTTACATTAGTGGATTAGAGGATGTGTGTGTGTGTGTGTGTGTGTGTGTGTGTGTGTGTGTGTGTGTGTGTGCCATTCTGTGAGGCCCTTTTTACATTAGTGGATTAGAGGGTGTGTGTATATACGTGTACGTACATGATTAGTCTTGGCCTTGAACTCAGGGCCTAAGCACTATCGCTGAGCTTTTTGCTTAAGGCTAGTGCTCTACTACTTGAGATATAGTTCCACTTCTGGTTTTTTGATGCATAATTGGAGATGAAAGTGTCAGGGACTTTCCTGCCAGAGCTGACATTGAACCAAAGTCCTCAGATCTCAGCCTCCTAGAGATGGCAAGGCACCAAGGCCTCATCCCACTCTAGTTATTTTTTAGGTAAAGTCTCACTTGATGCCTGGGCTGACCTAGGCTGCCATCTTATTTATGTTTTTCTGTGCCTCTGGATGGCACGCTTACCCCACCATGCCAAGCCATTAGTCAAGATGGAGTCTCACAAACTTTTATGCCTCTTCTTGCCTAGAACCTCAATTAACTCAATCTCTGCCTCCCAATTAGCAGATTAAAGGCTTGAGCCACAGCATCTAGCCAAAAAGATAAATCTGTCCTCTTTGTTTTTCATTAATTTACTACCAAGTTTCATTGAAGCATACTTCATGTTCATTTCTAAGGTTTCTTACATCTCTGAAACTGTGCAAAAGTTGTAGATTTTAATAAGCAAAGTCTATATATTAACTCCTACCACTTGGATTTGTCATATGTGTTTAAGTTATTTGGCTGATGGGCTAGGTCCTTACTTACCATTTTCCCTGTTAACAAAGCAATTAAATTTGCTAGTGTTCATGTTCTTTGTTTTATATTCATTCTTGCTGCTTTTCTTTCTACCTTGTTCTTCCTTTTGTTTTATCTCCTTAGTTATCTTGATTACTAGAAATTAGATTGTGAATTTTTTTTGTTAAAAAGCTATTAGGGTTTTTTTCCTAGTTGAAAGAATGCATACTAGTGTATCTTTAAAGCATCAAATAAAAACACTGGCTTACATTATAACAGACCTTTATTTATTAGATGTTCTACAAAGATTATTATATTTACACTGTATAACAGACTTATGAATTACAGATGGTATACATTTTTAGTTGAGAAAGTAAAGGTTCCAATACGTTAGGCAGCTTGCCCAAAATCTTGCTGTGGTTAAGTAGTAGAGCTCAGCTCTCTACTGGTTAAGTGGTGGGGCTCAGCTCTACTACCAGAACCCATGTAGGCATGGATTTGCTCTCATCCCTTCCCACACACCCTTCAAAGGATTAGAAATTCCTCATGATTTCTTAGATGGCTTGTTTGCTAAAAATTAAGGTATGCTGCTGGTGGCTGATGGCTAAAATCCTAGCCACTCAGGAGGTTGAGATTTGAGGCTCAAGATTCGAAGCTGGCTAGTGCAGAAAAGTCCATGAGACTCTTATCTCCAGTATATGACACAGAAAAAGCCAAAGTGGCACTGTGGCTCAAGTGGTAGAGTACTAACTTTGAGCAAAAGATGCTCAGGAACCAGCTTCCAGGCCCTGAAATCAAGCCCTAGGATAACCCTCCCCCCACTCTCCTGAAGTTCATATGAAGCACTGGGTACAGTGATTCACATCTGTGGTTCCTGCTATTGTGGATACAGAACCTGGGAGTATTGTGGTTCTAGGCCAGCTTTAGCAAAAAGTTGAGAGCTTACTATGTCAACCAACAGCTACACATAGTAGTTCACACCAGTGGCTCTAGCTACATTCTCCTGTGTAGGAGGCATAGATAGGAAGATTACAGTCTGAAGTGAAGAACTCTGAAAACAAAATATATAATCATAAACCTAGGTAAGTTCTTAGGATTTATTTTAATACTTTATATGACACAAGGATTTCTTTCTTTTTTTTTTTTTTTTTGTCGGTCGTGAGGCTTGAACTCTGGGCCTGGGCACTGTCCCTCAGCTCTTCAGCTCAAGGCGAGCGCTCTACCACTTGAGCCACAGCGCCACTTCCGGTTTTCTGGTGGTTTGTTGGAAATAGGAGTCTCACAGTCTCTCCTGCCCGGGCTGGCTTTGAACCTCGTTCCTCAGATCTCAGCCTCCTGAGTAGCTAGGATTACAGGCATGAGCCACCAGCGCCCGGCGACACAAGGATTTCTTAAGTAATTTTTTTTGCATTACTTGGGTTTGAACTCATGCTAGTGTGGTGCTCTACTCCTTGAGTCATGCTCCCAACCTGTTTTTTATTAGTTATTTTGGAGATGGAGTCTCAGAATTTTCTGCCCAGCTTTGCCTCTAGAAGAGCTTAACTTGTCTAGATCTTAGTCTCTAGATCTCATAGCCTCAGTAGCTGTGATTACAGCTTTAAGACACTGGTGCCCTCACGTTAGTTAAGTAATTTGAGAAAACAATACGGTATTCATTATGGTTATAAATTCATATTTAGTTTTAAAATTTGTAACAACTGCAGTTCTTATTCATAGTTGCCTAGGAGCAATGTGAAATACTAAGTCTTGAACTTTGAGATGCACATCAAGACTGTACCACTCTTTTATACTTTAGTTTCCTCACTGATAGAATAAAAATGATACTAAGATTATATCTTAAAATACCATCCATCCAAAGCTGGTTTTTTGTGTGTGTGACAATCCTGGGACTTGAACTCAGGTCCTGGGTGCTGTCCCTGAGCTGCTTTTGCTCAAAGCTAGCACTCTACTACTTGAGCCACACCTACACTTCTGGCTTTTTCTGAGTAGTTTATTAAGATAAAAGTCTCAAGGAGGGACTGGTAAGGTGGCTCAGTGGAAGAGCACTTGCCTTGCATGCATGAGGCCCTGGGTTTGATTCCTCAGCACCACATAAGCAAAAAGAATAAAGAAGCTGGAAATGGCGCTGTGGCTCAAGTGGTAGAGTGCTAGCCTTGAGCTGAAGAGCTGAAGGACAGCACCCAGGCCCAGAGTTCAGGCCCCACGACCGGACCCCCCCAAAAAAAAGTCTCAAGGACTTTCTTGCTGTGGCTGGCTTCAAAGTTCAGTCCTCACATCTTAGCCTCTTCAGTGGCTAGAATTATAGGTGAGTCCTCAGCATTCAGCTTCATCCAGAGTTTTTTAGTAATCTACAAGCAAGGAGTCAGTCTTAAGAATTATCAATATAACAAAATAATTTTTTTTATTATTTCAGAGTAAAGATGGGAAAACCCCACTGCATATGACTGCCCTCCACGGTAGATTCTCCAGATCACAAACCATTATCCAGAGTGGTAAAAAGTATTTCTGTTTGTTTTTTTTATTTCTTAAATGTAATAAAAATCATCCACAAAATGAGTGATAGAGAATTGCCATGGCTGTCTGTATGACTTCAGAGCTCTTGAAAATCAACAATGAGAGTATAAAATGCCATGTACAATTCATCCCCTTTCCCCCCCTCCTATTTTTATGAATCTCGGATTTTCTGGGTTATTGAGGTATTATGTAGCTTAGGGTAACCATGAAGTTTTTTATTATTATTATTACTGGGTTTTGAACTCAGAGCTTAGCACTTGCTAGGCAAGTATTCTATGATGGGGAGCTACTTCCAGCCCCCCCTTTTTTAAAAAAATGTTTTATTGTTGTTATAAAGGTTTTGTACCAGAGGGGTTATATTCACGTAAGTTGGATAATTAATGAGTACATTTCTTTTTGGAAATGTTGTTTTCCCAGTTTTTCCCTCCCATCCCCACACAAGTTGTGTAGTTCATTTTCGACGTGTGTCTGATAAGGATCACTGCTGCATTTGTTCACTCTTTGTCCCTCCATTTCTGTGCCCCCCTTATTCTCCCAAAGACAGATTAAACAAGACAAAAAGAAAACAAAAAAAATATTTTATATGATCAGAGGCACTTAGGCATTGTACATTTCTGTTCCTCCCCTAAGAGTATTCTCCTTTGGTCTCACTGTGTGTGACTGCCTAGAATCCTAGATAATTTATCATGTCCCAGGTATTTTAGACGTAGCTTCTGCATGTAAGAGAAAACATGCACTGTTTGTCTCTCTGAGCTTGGCTTACCTCACTTAACCTGGTTTATTCTAAGTCCTTCCACTTCCCTGCAAATGACAACATTATTCTTTCTCGTGGCTGTGTAATATTTCTTCAGCTTCTTTCCTTAGTGATTTTTCAGATAAGAACTCATGCTTTTGCCTGGAAATGGGATATACCTCCATACCCAGCTTATTGGTTGACATCTCACTAAATTTTTATTGCCAAGATGGCCTCAAACTGTGATCCTCCTGATCTCAGAAGTAGCTGGGGTTATAGACATAGGCCACCCAGCCCTTTAAAACTCTTGTTCCTCTGCTTCTGCTTCCTATATATTAGGTTATAGACAGGTGCCACCACACAATAAGATTTATTTAATAGTAAGTTATGCCTTTTTTTCCTAATATTGCTAACTAGAAACTCTTTACTGTATGTTTTATTTTATTTATTTATTTATTTTGGTCGGTCGTGGGGCTTGAACTCAGCCTAGGCACTATCCCTCAGCTCTTCAGCTCAAGGTGAGCGCTCTCCCTCTTGAGCCACAGCACCACTTCCAGTTTTCTGGTAGTTTATTGGAGATAAGAGTCTTACGAACTTTCCTCCCCAGGCTGGCTTTGAACTGTGATCCTCAGATCTCAGCCTCCTGAGTAGCTAGGATTATAAGCATGAGCCGCCACCACCTGGCTTGTTTTACATATTTATATGTACTGTTGGATTTATTTTTTCCTTTTATGAATTTCCCTTTTTGAAGTAGTCTTAGTTTATTTTCTGTTTTTGTTTTTTGTGCTGGTTTGAACTCAGTGCTGTGGTGTTACCCTGAATCTTTTTTGCTCAAGATTATTACTCTACCTCTTAAGCCACAGCTTCGTTTCCTTTTTGTGTTCCTATTAGTACATATGAGGAAAGCCAAATTTCAAAATAGGAAAAAAAAATTACACTAATTCTTTAAACCTGTGTTTTTCAAACCATGTCCTAAGGAACTGTTTAGTAACTTCTAAGTATAATAGTTGGTCTAGGTTTTGGTAGGGGGCAGTAGGAGGTACTATAGCAGGTAGTAAGAAAAAAAAACAACATGTAGGACTAAGTGATTCTTTTTTCTTGTGCTGATCCTGGGGCTTGAAGTCAGGTTCTGGGCACTGTCCCTGGAATTTTTGCATTTTGCTTTTTTTGCTTAGAGCTAATGCTCTACCACTTGAGCCACAACCCTACTTCTGTATTTTTTGGTGGTTAACCAGTGATAATAGTTTCACAGCCTGTCCGGCCCAGGCTGGCTTTGAACCACCATCTCAGTTCTCAGTATCCTGAGTAGCTAGGATTACAGGCATGAGCTCTCAGTATCCTGAGTAGCTAGGATTACAGGCATGAGCCACCAGCACTTGGCCAATGAAATGATTTTTTTTTAATTTTTTTTTATTGTAAAGATACTATACAGAGGGTTACAGTTACATGAGTGAGGTAATGAGTACACTTCCTCTTCAATGAAATGATTTTTAAAGCCAGTGTGTCCACACATTAAAGATCTGAAATATTTGCTCTAAAGAAATGTGTTTAGGGGCTGGGAAGGTGGCTCAGTGGTAGAGCACTTGCCTTACATGCATGAGGCCCTGGGTTTGATTCCTTAGCACCACATACGCAAAAAGAAAGCCCGAAGTGGCGCTATGGCTCAAGTGGTAGAGCGCTAGCCTTGAGCTGAAGCAAGCTGAGGGACAGTGCCCAGGCCTAGAGTTCAGGCCCCACGACCGGACCCCTTCCCCCCCCCAAAAAAAAAGAAATGTGTTTAATGTTAACACATTGGTTACTGAACTTACTAAACCCAGAACCCCTTTGGCAATTTTATGTGTTCTTAAATTTAGGCTTACTTCACAAAACTGTTAAGCATAAAATCTGACCCCAAGAACCTGGCCCAAGCAATACAATATGTGCATATTTTATTCTTGAACAGCATTTTTTCATTGCATTTAAAAATTTGACTTGTTCTTTCTTCATCTAGTCTAACACTGTGTTGTTAACTGCAGGAGCTATAATAGACTGTGAGGACAAGAATGGAAACACCCCTTTGCACATAGCAGCAAGGTATGGCCATGAGCTGCTAATCAACACTCTCATTACGAGTGGTGCTGACACTGCAAAGTAAGTACTTCACAAGTGTTAATAGCTATCACAGAAAGCTCAAGACACTGAGCAACAGGATCTAGATAGATCAGATGGAAATGGAAGTTTTATTTTCAACATTTTAGCATTTAAGCTTTTTTCTTTTTGTATTCAGAATTTGGTTGATTAAAAATGTTTTAAGTAATAATTTTGATTAACCAATTTGTTCAGTTTTTTCATCTCACAGCAGTTTTTTCTTTAGCATAAGTAATGCAGTTTTGATCAGAAATTTGGGTTTCTTTTCATCTCTCTGTTTTGATTTAGTTTTTTGGTGATAAAGTATTGAGGTTCAAACTCGGGACTCTAACTTAAGCTACACTTCTAGTCCAGTAATGACTTTATTTTTAATCTTCTTGGGGGGGGTGCTCCGGTCGTGGGGCCTGAACTCTGGGTCTGGGCGCTGTCCCTCAGCTCTTCAGCTCAAGGCTAGCGCTCTACCACTTGAGCCACACCACCACTTCCAGCTTTTTTCTTTTTGCTTATGTGATGCTGAGGAATTGAACCCAGGGCCTCATGTATGCAAGGCAAGCGCTCTACCACTGAGCCACCTTCCCAGCCCCTAGACGTACTTTAAAGTCACAAAGTTCTCCACTCCAGATGCTTTTCCTTTACTTTATATAAAGAATGGCTTAAAAATTTCTCTGTAAAATTTTGTTTAGAAGATGAATTCTGCTACCTATGTTGGACAGAAGAATGACTGTATTTAAATTGCTGTTTATTACTTCTGTTTACTAAATTTGTACATGTCCATTAACAAATTTTAAGCTCTTTAGACATTCATAAATAGTATGTTAATGTACATACTGTTTTGCAACTTAAAAAATTACATTAACTTAGGGGCTGGGAAGGTAGTTCAGTGGTAGAATATTTGCCTTGCATGCATGAGGCCCTGGGTTCTATTCCTTAGCACTACATAAACAGAAAAAGCGGGAAGTGGACCTGTGGTAGAACGCTAGCCTTGAGCTGAAAAGCTGAAGGACAGCACCCAGGCCCAGAGTTCAGGCCCCATGACCGGAAAAAAAAAATTACATTAACCACTTTGATTTAACCATATAGAAAATATATTTGGGGCTTTTCAAATCTCTACAAGTAAATATAGTTCGTTTTTCTTATAGAACTTAATTATTTATTTGCACAATTCATTTATAGGCATAAGTTGTTCCCTCGTTTTTCACCTTTACAGAATTACTATCGTGAACATTCTTGAACATGTTGCCTTATGGGAATGGCTTAAAATAGTGGGCAATATGAAGGTGAAATTAGCTCCCTTAATCAACAGTGCTCCCTAAATAAACAGTGCTCTCTAAATAAACAGATACTCGTTGGGTTAGGGAGGAAGGTGTTGATGATGTATCTAGTAAGTATAACCCAGAGATGCTGCTTAACATCTTACATAGACAATATAGACTTCCCATATGCACAGTAAAGTCCTTAATGACATGGTTGTGATGGGGGGGGAAAACCTAAACTTAAAAAATAGCTCAGTAAGCCAGGCACCAGTGGCTCACGCCTGTAATTCTAGCTACTCAGAAGGCTGAGATTTGAGGATCACGGTTCAAAGCCAGCCCAGGCAGGAACAGCCATGAGACTGTTATCTCCAGTTAACCACCAGAAAACCAGAAATGGCACTATGGCTCAAGTGGTAGAGGACTAGCCTTGAACTGAAGAGCTGAGGGACCGTGCTCAGGCCCAGAGTTCAAGCACTACGATAGACCAAAACAAAAAAAAAAAAAAGTGAGTAAATAAGTCATGCCTACCTTCACCCTCCAGACTACTCCAGAGTACTACAAAGTTACCTCCTTTAGTTATTTCTCACTTAAGAATTCTCCTTGTAATGAGTTGAAAGGACTGTATTTTTGGGGGTGTTATAATGAAGGTTCTATACTGTCATCTTTAGGCGTGGCATCCATGGAATGTTCCCCCTTCATTTGGCAGCCTTAAGTGGTTTTTCGGATTGCTGCAGGAAACTTCTTTCTTTAGGTAAGTAGAACCTTCACAGACTAGTAGTTAGTCAGTCTTTACTCTCTTTGCCAACTACCTTGTTTCTCCCTCTTGCTTTCTTTTCTCCCTTTTCCTTCAATTATATGAGAATCTGTGTTTTTCAAAATTTTGCAGTCTTAAATATACGTCATATATTTACTCTTCTTGGAAGATAATGAGATCTCTTTGAGTTTTAAGACTTTAATTTTTCATTAGCTCTGGCATATATTTTTCTAATGTCTTTCTCTCCTTTATTGTTTGAGAAGTAAAATATGGAATATTTCTAGATCATCATGTATTATTGCATGGTAATCTTGGACTTTGAAACAGAGTATTTTTGTTTATATGTCTTACTGGTCTTGGCCTTCATGTAAGAGTTGAGACCCATTCTGTGGTATTTTCTAAATCTGTAAAACTAAGTATGCAATATCTAATAAGTAGTTTATTCTCTTCCCCTTCCCTTACTAATAAGTAGTTTAAAATGTTGTAATTCCTTTGGTTTGAAATGGAGTTCTATAAATACTACTATGTGATTAGTTACCAAATAAGATTAAATTGATTTTAAATTATATGTATTTCTTCTATATATTCTCAGTTTAAAATGGTTGAATAAATGTTGTGCATTACTGAAAGATCCATGTGTTTACCCAAAGGATTATGAGGAAGTGTCAGTGAAGATTATAAACCCAGGCATGTTTGTATATGCCTAGAATCCCCAGCACTTGAAGGCTAAAGCAAGAGGATCTCGAGTTCAAGATCATCAAGGTTCCAAAGCAGCCTAAGCTACACAGTTGAGACCTTGTCTTGAGGGAAAACAAAAGAATTTTTTAACATTATCAAACAAAAACTTGGGTTTTTCTTAATATTTAAATTACATTTCTTTTTTTTTTTTCAGTGCTGCGATTTGAACTCATGTTCTCCTGCTTGCTAGGCAAGTGCTCTACCCCTTGAGCCACAGCCTAAGCCTAGCTCTAATTCTTTTTTTTTTTAAAGTACATAAGTATTTACATACTCATTTTCCATGAATAGGAGTACTAAACAGAATGCCTATATTTGTTTTATTTTAAATAAATTATACTATGTAGTATGGGCAAAGTCCTTCTGCCTCTACCTCCTAATTGCTGGAATTACGTGCATGTGTCACCAGATTTGGCAGATCAGCTTTATTCATATATAATTCACATTCTGTACAATTCACAGTTAAAGTGCATAATTCAGTAGTTTTAATATGTTTGTAAGGGTGCTGTAATCATCATTACAGTCCATTTTAAGTCTTTGTTTCCTGTCAAAGAAATGTGTTTAGCAATTAATGAACACTGTCTGTCTCCCCCATCCCTAAGCATCTACTCATCTACTTTCTGTCTAAAAACTTGCCTGTTCTGAATAGTTGATAGTAATGGAATCATCTAGCATGTAATCTTTTTTTTTACTGGCTTTTTTCACTTAGAGTAATGTTTTTGATTCATCTTCATATTAATATTAGTATTTCTTTTTGTTGTTGAATAATGATCCATAGTATTGTATAGTCTTTTAGAAGGTGGAAGAGTTTGTTATGAATTTTGCTGTGTTGCCTATGAGCAATCCTTTTGCCATAACCTCCCCAGTAGCTGGGACTATGAGACTAAAGATGTGACCAACCATGTCTATTATATATAACCTTTTTTTGTGGGGGGCCTTGAACTCTGGGTGCTTTCCCTCAGCTCTTCAGCTCAAGGTTGGTGCAATACCACTTGAGCCATAGCACCACTTCCGGTTTTCTAGTGGTTTATTGGTGATAAATAGTCTCATGGACTTTCCTGCCCCTCCTGGCTTTGAACAGGGTTCTCAGATTTCAGCCTCCTGAGTAGGTAGGGTCATAAGCATAAGCCACCAGTGCCTGGCTATATATAACCTTTTAAACAAGCACTGTAGCACTGTTTTAAAGCCACCAATTCATTAGTGGTCTTTTTTTTGTAATATTTTACATTAATATTTTCCTCAGTTTTTTTCAGGCTTAAAAGAATATGATACTTGAAATTTCTTAACCAATGGCAACCAATACATTTATATGATAGATAAGATATTCATTCCCACAGGATTTGATATAGATACCCCAGATGATTTTGGCAGGACCTGTCTACATGCAGCTGCAGCTGGAGGGTATGTTAATAGTATTTTTATTTATTTTAAATGGGGAAGGGACAGAGAACAGCTACAACACAGCTTGGTTATAGAACATGTGCATATGAGCATCTCTTAAATCCTGAGCTCTATCCCTAACTCCAAAAGATGGATGGCCAGGGTCCAGTGGCTCAGGCCTAGAATCCTACTATCAGGAGGATGAGACCTATGGATCATAGATCGAAGCAAGTTGGGGCAGGAAAGTCCATGAGACTCTTAACTCCATTTAACCACCAAAAAATCAGAAGTGGATCTTTGGCCTCAAATAGTAAAGTGCTACCTTTGAGCAGTAAAGCTCAGTGACAGCATTCAGCCCCTGAGTTCAAGCCCCAGGACATCACCAAAAAAAAAAAAAAAAAGGATGGATGGGAACAGAAAGTTAATATAAAAGTTTTATCTCTGTTGCTCTTTTTTTAGTCTGGGCCATTATAAAATAGAAAACCAAATATAGTAAGTAATAGCAAAAATGGCTCTGTTTTCATGTTTCATCACATAAGTTATAGATTATAACTTAGAGAAAAAAAGGATGGCCTACAAAAAGAATACTACATTTTGTAAAAAATAATTTCTGGGCAAATAAAAAAACTAATAAGGTCAATTTCTAAAGTAAAAAATACATATCCTCAAATAAGAACATTAAAATACTGAAAATGTTCTAAATAGTACTGGTAATAACCTTTTAAAAGTTATTTTAGAATATGTATCTTCTGGGGAAAAGATTGCCTCTACTATTAAGAGGAAATGTTGAAAGGGATTGTTAGAAAATCACCATGCAGCAGTGCACTGCTGCCATTCCTGGCGAGGGCAAAGTTAGTCAGAATTACAGGCGAGATAGAGAAAAGAGCCATTTTGAGTGTAATTACCAAGACAGAAGTAAGGATGGTATAGTTTTAGATGGGGCACTAAAAGTTAAAAAAAAGAGATTGTTAGAATGTTAGAAGGTACTTAAGTTTTTTTGTATGTTGTTTATGCTTTTTTTGACACAAGCTCTTACTATATAGTCAAGGCTAGCCTCAACCTTGAAATTTTCCTGCCTCATCCTCCTGAGTTCTGGGATTACAAGCATACACCACCAGCTGACATTAAGTTTTAAATAGCCCTGAAGAGGGAAACTAAGCAGTTGGTCTTCCTGAATGATAATAATCCTTGTTGTCTATGAAAGCATAATACCAATTTAATACTTCTGGTAATTTAATCTATGATAAACCATTTAATTCATGATTATCAAAACGACATTTTATGAAAGCTATTACTAATAATTCCTTAAAATTTACCTAACATGAATTATGTAACTTGTGGATAAGGATGGGAGGGAAAAACGGAGTGAGATAGGGTGACATTGTCCAAAAAGAAATGTACTCATGGGGCTGGGAAGGTGGCTCAGTGGTAGA